>NC_092415.1:209955644-210325644 GCF_040894005.1 Engystomops pustulosus
CGACACCTGGTGGACATGGGGGGAACTGCCTTAGGGAATCCCGGCCGGACCAGAATCCACCGCAGAGAACGCACCGCTGGATCGCGAATGGACCGGGTAAGTAAATCTGCCCCATTGACTCTTAGCCGCATTGTAAGGCAGCTCCCTCTACACACAGCAGCTCAGAACTGTCCAGACCAAGCGTCGCTATAAATACAGGCTCTATCTGGCGTTCAGTGTGCAGTGGTTTAGTGTCCCGGTCCCTGGTGTCCTGTGGTTTAGTGTCACAGTCCCTGGTGCCCAGTGGTTTAGTGTCCCGGTCCCTGGTGTCCAGTGGTTTAGTGTCCCAGTCCCTGGTGTCCAGTTGTTGAGTATCCCAGTCCCTGGTGTCCAGTGGTTTAGTGTCACAGTCCCTGGTGTCCAGTGGTTCAGTGTCCCGGTCCCTGGTGTACAGTGGTTCAGTGTCACAGTCCCTGGTGTCCAGTGGTTCAGTGTCCTGGTCCCTGGTGTCCAGTGGTTCAGTGTCCTGGTCCCTGGTGTCCAGTGGTTTAGTGTCCCGGTCCCTGGTGTCCTGTGGTTTAGTGTCCCGGTCCCTGGTGTCCTGTGGTTTAGTGTCCCGGTCCCTGGTGTCTGGTGGTTTAGTGTCCCGGTCCCTGGTGTCCTGTGGTTTAGTGTCCCGGTCCCTGGTGTCCAGTGGTTTAGTGTCCCGGTCCCTGGTGTCCGGTGGTTTAGTGTCCCGGTCCCTGGTGTCCGGTGGTTTAGTGTCCCGGTCCCTGGTGTCCGGTGGTTTAGTGTCCCGGTCCCTGGTGTCCGGTGGTTTAGTGTCCCGGTCCCTGGTGTCCTGTGGTTTAGTGTCTCGGTCCCTGGTGTACAGTGGTTTAGTGTCCCGGTCCCTGGTGTCCAGTGGTTTAGTGTCTCAGTCCCTGGTGTCCAGTGGTTTAGTGTCACAGTCCCTGGTGTCCAGTGGTTTAGTGTCACAGTCCCTGGTGTCCAGTGGTTCAGTGTCCCGGTCCCTGGTGTCCAGTGGTTTAGTGTCCCGGTCCCTGGTGTCCAGTGGTTTAGTGTCCCGGTCCCTGGTGTCCTGTGGTATCTGCAATGTGTTGGACGGTAGGTTACATTGCAGTGTACATGGTTATTATGAGGACATGTATATGGCAGTATTATACGGTCAGCGTATTGCGGTATTATGTAGGCACCATATTACATGATACTGGATGAGACTGATAGGACACAGACGTCTGGTAATGATTATTTCATAACTTTTATTTTGGGGTGGGGTCTTGTGGGGAGCAAATCATCAATACAGGAGAAGCAGAGAACGACCTGTGACCCCTCCTTAGGGACAAGACTGCGCGTGGTGGTGGCTCCTGCGGTTGTGGAGCCGGGAGATGTGTGCATCGCGAATCCTGCATCATCAGTATCGTACAGCTGCAAGAAGAAGAAGAATATGATGTTTTATATCTCCCGCCCCCAGCACAGAGGAATCCTGGTGCACCAGACAAGGGGGGACATTAATCATAGGGGGTCTCAGCTTCGCCTATTTTTGCGGCTGGTTTGTTCTTTTTTTTGGTTCTGCCTTAATAAATGCGTTTTGGAATTGTCGCCTGTCCGATCTATTAGCGCCAAATTTGTCTCTAATTTTTACCCTACAAAGTAAATCTCATCTGTGTCCAATAATGGAACGAGATTCAACAAATGTGATGAAGGTTCAGGGCGTCATCTCTGCGCACGCTGCGGCAGATTTACTTACCCGGCCCATTCGCGATCCAGCGGCGCGTTCTCTGCGGAGGATTCGGGTCTTCCGGCGATTCACTAAGGTAGTTCCTCCGCCGTCCACCAGGTGTCGCTGCTGCGCTGAAGTCCGTCGGAGTGCACTGGAGATCACCATCCTATCCTGAGTGCAGGTAAGTGCGTGTCAAGCAGCACATTTTTTTTTTTTTTCAAATTCTGTGTTTTTTCCGAATCCGTCAGGTTTTTCGACGGCCACACCCCCGGTTTCTGTCGCGTGCATGCCGGCGCTGATGTGCGATAATCCGATCGCGTGCACCAAAAACCCGGGGCAATTCAGGGAAAATCGGTGGAAATCGGAAATATTCGGATAACCCGGCGAAAAAACGCGATTCGGGCCCTTAGTAAATGACCCCCATTGTCTCAGCTTGTACAATGTCCGGACCACAATGTGATGTAACTGCAGGGACTAAAAGTTACAGAAAAAAATAATAAAATTCTTGCTCCGATTAGTCTTTTCCTCTGTTATTATAATGTCCAGGACACGGAGTGCGATAATAATCCCGGAGATGATCCTACAGGAAGTCCTTACTGCGGAAATGTTACATTGTAATCTGCTCCGAAGGATTCTCCGTGTTGTATAGAAATAATTTTTCATTTGGCAAATGAAAACCTTTGTTTTTAGTAATGAAAAGTGAATTTTTTTGGAAGTGCAGCTGCTCAGAGCAGGGGGATTTTTGCGTCTTTTTAGGCACAAATTAGTGATAGATGCCGAGCAAATATCTGTACAGCAGCCGCTCAGTATGTCAGACAAGGCGCAGGAACTCAGAGCCACTAAGTGCCGGACTGTGCCAGGAAATGTCACATAAATGCACCAAATGAATGTCCCCCAAGGAGTGTCCAGTGGTTCAGTGTCCCGGTCCCTGGTGCCCAGTGGTTCAGTGTCCCGGTTCCTGGTGCCCAGTGGTTCAGTGTTCCGGTCCCTGGTGCCCAGTGGCTCAGTGCCCCGGTCCCTGGTGCCCAGTGGCTCAGTGCCCCGGTCCCTGGTGCCCAGTGGCTCAGTGCCCCGGTCCCTGGTGCCCAGTGGTTTAGTGTCCCAGTCCCTGGTGCCCAGTGGCTCAGTGCCCTGGTCCCTGGTGTCTAAACCACTATACCTATAATCTATACAGTATACATAGTGACATCACCTCGGGTGGATTTTCTCCCATCTCCCGGATTGTTGGAGCAGAATGTGACGCGGAGACCAGAGCCCCCAACAACAGGAGAGCGGCGCAGGGTGTCATGGCGTCCGGGTGCCGGATATCACAGGATGAGGAAGAGACAAATACAAGCCACAACCTAAAGAACTCGTCACCACAATTGTGTAATATTTAAATATTGTCATTAATTATCATAAGAAACAAAATATCACTTAAAGGAACAGGAGAACCAAATATTTACCTCAGAATTTATAGGAATCTGTCACCAAGAGCAACCATACAGACCTCACACTGCTGTGCTCTGTGCTCTCTGCAGCCAGTGTTATGTATTGTCCCTGGAGAGATGTGTAATCAGACCTCACACCGCTGTGCTCTGTGCTCTCTGCAACCAGTGTTATGTATTGTCCCTGGAGAGATGTGTAATCAGACCTCACACTGCTGTGATCTGTGCTCTCTGCAGCCAGTGTCATGTACTGTCCCTGGAGAGATGTGTAATCAGACCTCACACTGCTGTGCTCTGTGCTCTCTGCAGTCAGTGTTATGTATTGTCCCTGGAGAGATGTGTAATCAGACCTCACACTGCTGTGCTCTGTGCTCTCTGCAGCCAGTGTTATGTACTGTCCCTGGAGAGATGTGTAATCAGACCTCACACTGCTGTGCTCTGTGCTCTCTGCAGCCAGTGTTATGTATTATCCCTGGAGAGATGTGTAATCAGACCTCACACTGCTGTGCTCTGTGCTCTCTGCAGCCAGTGTTATGTACTGTCCCTGGAGAGATGTGTAATCAGACCTCACACTGCTGTGCTCTGTGCTCTCTGCAGCCAGTGTTATGTACTGTCCCTGGAGAGATGTGTAATCAGACCTCACACTGCTGTGCTCTGTGCTCTCTGCAGCCAGTGTTATGTATTGTCCCTGGAGAGATGTGTAATCAGACCTCACACTGCTGTGCTCTGTGCTCTCTGCAGCCAGAGTTGCATATTGACCCTGGAGAGATGAGTAGTCAGACCTTACACTGCTGTGCTCTGTGTTCACTGCATTGAGCTGGCTCACAGTTCCTCCCATCTGCTCTAATTCACAACTACAGATGACTACTGGTTTAATATTAAAGCTCTGGTAAGGGGCTTTACAGAGGTTGTATAGAGAGCACAGAGAGCACAGAGCACAGCAGTGTGAGGATTGATTACACATCTCTCCAGGGACAATACATAACACTGGCTGCAGAGAGCACAGAGCACAGCAGTGTGAGGTCTGATTACACATCTCTCCAGGGACAGTACATAACACTGGCTGCAGAGGGCACAGAGCACAGCAGTGTGAGGTCTGATTACACATCTCTCCAGGGACAATACATAACACTGGCTGCAGAGAGCACAGAGCACAGCAGTGTGAGGTCTGATTACACATCTCTCCAGGGACAATACATAACACTGGCTGCAGAGAGCACAGAGCACAGCAGTGTGAGGTCTGATTACACTTCTCTCCAGGGATAGTACATGACACTGGCTGCAGAGAGCACAGAACACAGCAGTGTGAGGTCTGATTACACATCTCTCCAGGGACAATACATAACACAGGCTGCAGAGAGTACAGCAGTGTGAGGTCTGATTACACATCTCTCCAGGGACAATACATAACACTGGCTGCAGAGAGCACAGAGCACAGCAGTGTGAGGTCTGATTACACATCTCTCCAAGGACAATACATAACACTGGCTGCAGAGAGCATAGAGCACAGCAGTGTGAGGTCTGATTAAACATCTCTCCAGGGACAATACATAACACTGGCTGCAGAGAGCACAGAGCACAGCAGTGTGAGGTCTGATTACACATCTCTCCAGAGACAATACATACCACTGGCTGCAGAGAGCACAGAGCACAGCAGTGTGAGGTCTGATTACACATCACTCCAGGGACACTACATAACACTGGCTGCAGAGAGCACAGAGCACAGCAGTGTGAGGTCTGATTACACATCTCTCCAGGGACAATACATAACACTGGCTGCAGAGAGCACAGAGCACAGCAGTGTGAGGTCTGATTACACATCTCTCCAGGGACAATACATAACACTGGCTGCAGAGAGCACAGAACACAGCAGTGTGAGGTCTGATTACACACCTCACCAGGGACAATACATAACACTGGCTGCAGAGAGCACAGAGCACAGCAGTGTGAGGTCTGATTACACATCTCTCCAGGGACAATACATAACACTGGCTGCAGAGAGCACAGAGCACAGCAGTGTGAGGTCTGATTACAAATCTCTCCAGGTACAGTACATAACACTGGCTGCAGAGAGCACAGAGCACAGCAGTGTGAGGTCTGATTACACATCTCTCCAGGGACAATACATAACACTGGCTGCAGAGAGCACAGAGCACAGCAGTGTGAGGTCTGATTACACATCTCTCCAGGGACACTACATAACACTGGCTGCAGAGAGCACAGAGCACAGCAGTGTGAGGTCTGATTACACATCTCTCCAGGGACAATACATGACACTTGCTGCAGAGAGCACAGAACACAGCAGTGTGAGGTCTGATTACACACCTCACCAGGGACAATACATAACACTGGCTGCAGAGAGCATAGAGCACAGCAGTGTGAGGTCTGATTACACATCTCTCCAGGGACAATACATAACACTGGCTGCAGAGAGCACAGAGCACAGCAGTGTGAGATCTGATTACACATCTCTCCAGGGACAATACATAACACTGGCTGCAGAGAGCACAGAGCACAGCAGTGTGAGGTCTGATTACACATCTCTCCAGGGACAATACATAACACTGGCTGCAGAGAGCACAGAGCACAGCAGTGTGAGGTCTGATTACACATCTCTCCAGGGATAGTACATAACACTGACTGCAGAGAGCACAGAGCACAGCAGTGTGAGGTCTGATTACACATCTCTCCAGGGACAATTCATGACACTTGCTGCAGAGATCCCAGAACACAGCAGTGTGAGGTCTGATTACACACCTCACCAGGGACAATACATAACACTGGCTGCAGAGAGCACAGAGCACAGCAGTGTGAGGTCTGATTACACATCTCTCCAGGGACAATACATAACACTGGCTGCAGAGAGCACAGAGCACAGCAGTGTGAGGTCTGATTACACATCTCTCCAGGGATAGTACATAACACTGACTGCAGAGAGCACAGAGCAGAGCAGTGTGAGGTCTGATTACACATCTCTCCAGGGACAATACATGACACTTGCTGCAGAGATCCCAGAACACAGCAGTGTGAGGTCTGATTACACACCTCACCAGGGACAATACATAACACTGTCTGCAGAGAGCACAGAGCACAGCAGTGTGAGGTCTGATTACACATCTCTCCAGGGACAATACATAACACTGGCTGCAGAGAGCACAGAGCACAGCAGTGTGAGGTCTGATTACACATCTCTCCAGGGATAGTACATAACACTGGCTGCAGAGAGCACAGAGCACAGCAGTGTGAGGTCTGATTACACATCTCTCCAGGGACAATACATAACACTGGCTGCAGAGAGCACAGAGCACAGCAGTGTGAGGTCTGATTACACATCTCTCCAGGGACAATACATAACACTGGCTGCAGAGAGCACAGCAGTGTGAGGTCTGATTACACATCTCTCCAGGGATAATACATAACACTGGCTGCAGAGAGCACAGAGCACAGCAGTGTGAGGTATGATTACACATCTCTCCAGGGACAATACATAACACTGGCTGCAGAGAGCACAGAGCACAGCAGTGTGAGGTCTGATTATACATCTCTCCAGGGACAATACATAACACTGGCTGCAGAGAGCACTGAGCACAGCAGTGTGAGATCTGATTACACATCTCTCCAGGGATAATACATAACACTGGCTGCAGAGAGCACAGAGCACAGCAGTGTGAGGTATGATTACACATCTCTCCAGGGACAATACATAACACTGGCTGCAGAGAGCACAGAGCACAGCAGTGTGAGGTGTGATTACACATCTCTCCAGAGACAATACATAACACTGGCTGCAGAGAGCACAGAGCACAGCAGTGTGAGGTCTGATTACACATCTCTCCAGGAACAATACATAACTTCTGCATAACTGATGACAGGTGCCCTTTGCACATGTGACTGATGACTTATAGTTTCTTGCAGTAGTTGGCAGGAGGTCAGTGCCAGTTTTCATACCCAGGTAATACCCACCTTTCTCATGGTGAACTTGCTGAGCGGGATGGCAGGCGATCCACGAGCCCAGACAGACCCTGGCAGCAGCACCAGGTGGGTAGATCCTATTGTTTCCAAGGTCTTTTGTTTCAACCACAAGAGGGCAGTATTGTGTCTTCAGTAGGGCAGTGCAGGAGGTGTGTGGAGACTGGTAGAGGCGGGCACTATGGGCAGTGCAGGGGGTGTGTGGAGACTGGTAGAGGCGGGCACTATGGGCAGTGCCGGGGGGGGGTGGAGACTGGTAGAGGCGGGCACTATGGGCGGTGCAGGGGGTGTGTGGAGACTGGTGGAGGCTGGCACTATGGGCGGTGCAGGGGGTGTGTGGAGACTGGTAGAGGCGGGCACTATGGGCAGTGCTGGGGGTGTGTGGAGACTGGTAGAGGCTGGCACTATGGGCAGTGCAGGGGGTGTGTAGAGACTGGTAGAGGCTGGCACTATGGGCGGTGCAGAGGGTGTGTGGAGACTGGTAGAGGCTGGCACTATGGGCAGTGCAGGGGGTGTGTAGAGACTGGTAGAGGCTGGCACTATGGGCGGTGCAGGGTGTGTGTGGAGACTGGTAGAGGCTGGCACTATGGGCAGTGCAGGGGGTGTGTAGAGACTGGTAGAGGCTGGCTCTATGGGCTGTGCAGGGGGTGCGTGGAGACTGGTAGAGGTTGGCACTATGGGCAGTGCAGGGGGTGTGTGGAGACTGGTAGAGGCTGGCACTATGGGCAGTGCAGGGGGTGTGGAGACTGGTAGAGGCTGGCACTATGGGCGGTGCAGGGGGTGTGTGGAGGCTGGTAGAGGCGGGCACTATGGGCGGTGCAGGGGGTGTGTGGAGACTGGTAGAGGCGGGCACTATGGGCAGTGCAGGGGGTGTGTGGAGACTGGTAGAGGCGGGCACTATGGGCAGTGCAGGGGTGTGTGGAGACTGGTAGAGGCTGGCACTATGGGCAGTGCAGGGGGTGTGTGGAGACTGGTAGAGGCGGGCACTATGGGCGGTGCAGGGGGTATGTGGAGACTGGTAGAGGCTGGCACTATGGGCAGTGCAGGGGGTGTGTGGAGACTGGTAGAGGCGGGCACTATGGGCGGTGCAGGGGGTGTGTGGAGACTGGTAGAGGCGGGCACTATGGGCGGTGCAGGGGGTGTGTGGAGACTGGTAGAGGCGGGCACTATGGACGGTGCAGGGTGTGTGTGGAGACTGGTAGAGGCTGGCACTATGGGCGGTGCAGGGGGTGTGTGGAGACTGGTAGAGGCGGGCACTATGGGCAGTGTAGGGGGTGTGTGGAGACTGGAAGAGGCGGGCACTATGGGCAGTGCAGGGGGTGTGTGGAGACTGGTAGAGGCGGGCACTATGGGCAGTGCAGGGGTGTGTGGAGACTGGTAGAGGCTGGCACTATGGGCAGTGCAGGGGGTGTGTGGAGACTGGTAGAGGCTGGCACTATGGGCAGTGCAGGGGGTGTGTGGAGACTGGTAGAGGCGGGCACTATGGGCAGTGCAGGGGGTGTGGAGACTGGTAGAGGCGGGCACTATGGGCAGTGCAGGGGGTGTGTGGAGACTGGTGGAGGCGGGCACTATGGGCGGTGCAGGGGGTGTGTGGAGACTGGTAGAGGCGGGCACTATGGGCGGTGCAGGGGGTGTGTGGAGACTGGTAGAGGCGGGCACTATGGGCGGTGCAGGGTGTGTGTAGAGACTGGTAGAGGCTGGCACTATGGGCAGTGCAGGGGGTGTGTGGAGACTGGTAGAGGCTGGCACTATGGGCAGTGCAGGGGGTGTGTGGAGACTGGTAGAGGCGGGCACTATGGGCAGTGCAGGGGGTGTGTGGAGACAGGTAGAGGTGGGCACTATGGGCAGTGCAGGGGGTGTGTGGAGACTGGTAGAGGCTGGCACTATGGGCGGTGCAGGGGGTGTGTGGAGACTGGTAGAGGCGGGCACTATGGGCAGTGCCGGGGGGGGTGGAGACTGGAAGAGGCGGGCACTATGGGCGGTGCAGGGGGTGTGTGGAGACTGGTAGAGGCTGGCACTATGGGCAGTGCAGGGGGTGTGTGGAGACTGGTAGAGGCGGGCACTATGGGCAGTGCAGGGGGTGTGTGGAGACTGGTAGAGGTGGGCACTATGGGCAGTGCAGGGGGTGTGTGGAGACTGGTAGAGGCTGGCACTATGGCCAGTGCAGGGGGTGTGTGGAGACTGGTAGAGGTGGGCACTATGGCCAGTGCAGGCGGTGTATGGAGACTGGTAGAGGTGGGCACTATGGGCAGTGCAGGGGGTGTGTGGAGACTGGTAGAGGCGGGCACTATGGGCGGTGCAGGGGATGTGTGGAGACTGGTAGAGGCGGGCACTATGGGCAGTGCAGGGGTGTGTGTGGAGACTGGTAGAGGCTGGCACTATAGGCAGTGCAGGGGTGTGTGTGGAGACTGGTAGAGGCTGGCACTATGGGCAGTGCAGGGGTGTGTGTGGAGACTGGTAGAGGCTGGCACTATGGGCAGTGCAGGGGTGTGTGTGGAGACTGGTGGAGGCGGGCACTATGGGCGGTGCAGGGGGTTTGTGGAGACTGGTAGAGGCTGGCACTATGGGCAGTGCAGGGGGTGTGTGGAGACTGGTAGTGGCGGGCACTATGGGCGGTGCAGGGGGTGTGTGGAGACTGGTAGAGGCTGGCACTATGGGCAGTGCAGTGGGTGTGTGGAGACTGGTGGAGGCGGGCACTATGGGCAGTGCAGGGGAGGTGAGGAGACTGGTAGAGGCGGGCACTATGGGCAGTGCAGGGGAGGTGAGGAGACTGGTAGAGGCGGACACTATGGGCAGTGCAGGGGTGTGTGTGTGGAGACTGGTAGAGGCTGGCACTATGGGCAGTGCAGGGGGTGTGTGGAGACTGGTAGAGGCTGGCACTATGGGCAGTGCAGGGGTGTGTGTGGAGACTGGTAGAGGCTGGCACTATGGGCAGTGCAGGTGTGTGTGTGGAGACTGGTAGAGGCTGGCACTACGGGCAGTGCAGGGGTGTGTGTGGAGACTGGTAGAGGCTGGCACTATGGGCAGTGCAGGGGTGTGTGTGGAGACTGGTAGAGGCTGGCACTATGGGCAGTGCAGGGGGTGTGTGGAGACTGTTAGAGGTGGGCACTATGGGCAGTGCAGGGGGTGTGTGGAGACTGGTAGAGGCGGGCACTATGGGCAGTGTAGGGTGTGTGGAGACTGGTAGAGGCGGGCACTATGGGCAGTGCAGGGGGTGTGTGGAGACTGGTAGAGGCTGGCACTATGGGCGGTGCAGGGGTTGTGTGGAGACTGGTAGAGGCGGGCACTATGGGCGGTGCAGAGGGTGTGTGGAGACTGGTAGAGGCGGGCACTATGGGCTGTGCAGGGGGTGTGTGGAGACTGGTAGAGGCGGGCACTATGGGCGGTGCAGAGGGTGTGTGGAGACTGGTAGAGGCGGGCACTATGGGCAGTGCAGGGGGTGTGTGGAGACTGGTAGAGGCGGGCACTATGGGCGGTGCAGGGGGTGTGTGGTGACTGGTAGAGGCGGGCACTATGGGCAGTGCAGGGGGTGTGTGGAGACTGGTAGAGGCTGGCACTATGGGCGGTGCAGGGGGTGTGTGGAGACTGGTAGAGGCTGGCACTATGGGCAGTGCAGGGGTGTGTGGAGACTGGTAGAGGCTGGCACTATGGGCAGTGCAGGGTGTGTGGAGACTGGTAGAGGCTGGCACTATGGGCAGTGTAGGGTGTGTGGAGACTGGTAGAGGCGGGCACTATGGGCAGTGTAGGGGGTGTGTGGAGACTGGTTGAGGCGGGCACTATGGGCAGTGTAGGGTGTGTGGAGACTGGTAGAGGCGGGCACTATGGGCGGTGCAGGGGGTGTGTGGAGACTAGTAGAGGTGGGCACTATGGGCAGTGCAGGGGGGTGTGTGGTGACTGGTAGAGGCGGGCACTCTGGGCAGTGCAGGGGAGGTGAGGAGACTGGTAGAGGCGGGCACTCTGGGCAGTGCAGGGGAGGTGAGGAGACTGGTAGAGGCGGGCACTATGGGCAGTGTAGAGTGTGTGGAGACTGGTAGAGGCGGGCACTATGGGCAGTGCAGGGGGTGTGTGGAGACTGGTAGAGGCTGGCACTATGGGCAGTGCAGGGGGTGTGTGGAGACTGGTAGAGGCGGGCACTATGGGCAGTGTAGGGTGTGTGGAGACTGGTAGAGGCTGGCACTATGGGCGGTGCAGGGGGTGTGGTGACTGGTAGGGGCTGGCACTATGGGCGGTGCAGGGGGTGTGGAGACTGGTAGAGGTGGGCACTATGGGTGGTGCAGGGGGTGTGGAGACTGGTAGAGGCTGGCACTATGGGCAGTGCAGGGGGTGTGTGGAGACTGGTAGAGGCGGGCACTATGGGTGGTGCAGGGGGTGTGGTGACTGGTAGAGGCGGGCACTATGGGCGGTGCAGGGGGTGTGGAGGCTGGTAGTGGCGGGCACTATGGGCGGTGCAGGGGGTGTGTGGAGACTGGTAGAGGCGGGCACTATGGGCAGTGCAGGGGGTGTGTGGAGACTGGTTGAGGCGGGCACTATGGGCAGTGCAGGGGGTGTGTGGAGGCTGGTAGAGGCGGGCACTATGGGCAGTGCAGGGGGTGTGTGGAGACTGGTAGAGGCGGACACTATGTGCAATGCAGGGGGTGTGTGGAGACTGGTAGAGGCGGGCACTATGGGCAGTGCAGGGGGTGTGTGGAGACTGGTAGAGGCGGGCACTATGGGCAATGCAGGGGGTGTGTGGAGACTGGTAGAGGCTGGCACTATGGGCAGTGCAGGGGGTGTGTGGAGACTGGTAGAGGCTGGCACTATGGGCGGTGCAGGGGGTGTGTGGTGACTGGTAGAGGCGGGCACTATGGGCGGTGCAGGGGGTGTGTGGTGACTGGTAGAGGCGGGCACTATGGGCAGTGCAGGAGGTGTGTGGAGACTGGGAGACTGGTAGAGGCTGGCAGTATGGGCGGTGCAGGGGGTGTGGAGGCTGGTAAAGGCGGGCACTATGGGCAGTGCAGGGGTGTGTGGAGACTGGTAGAGGCTGGCACTATGGGCAGTGCAGGAGTGTGTGGAGACTGGTAGAGGCGGGCACTATGGGCGGTGCAGAGGGTGTGTGGAGACTGGTAGAGACGGGCACTATGGGCAGTGCAGGTGGTGTCTGGAGACTGGTAGAGGCGGGCACTATGGGCTGTGCAGGGGGTGTGTGGAGACTGGTAGAGGCGGGCACTATGGGCGGTGCAGGGGGTGTGGCTACTATGTATCTCAGTGATATTGTTACTCTGTGTATAATATGAGGAGTGACAATTATCAGATGTGATTGCAGTTTCTCTGGAGATTTCTCATATTTTGGGGTCAGGTTTGTCCCCATGGCGGTCCCTCACATGTCAGGAAATACTTTTAATAGGAAACTCGTGAGATGAAGGGTCATGTGACCCCAACTGTCCATGTACCTTCCAGAACCTTAGGATAGAGTTAATGGGGGTCATTTACTAAGGGCCCGAATTGCTATTTTTCGTCAGGTTACCCGAATATTTCCGATTTGCGCTGGTTTTCCCTGAATTGCCCCGGGTTTTTGGTGCATGCGATCGGATTGTGGCGGCGGCATGCATGTGTTAAGGAGATCGCACTGGTTTCGGACGCCATGTTGACTACTGTCCGCCATCTTGGATACAGCGGCCATGTTCCCTGACCATTGTCCAGTTAATGTCATGATTCAAGCTTCATTTTATGTAACATGTTTGCTGCCTGTCAGCTCATACCCTGTGACATGTAATGAGAAGCCAGTCTGTCCTTCATCTTCAGTTCAATATTATGATTCTGGAGCCACTTATCTTCTTCTTCTCCGGAAACTAGTATAAACAATATCTGTGTACAAGGTCTCTGAGAATTAATTAACTTTTTCCCAGAATGTGCTGATGACCAATAGCTTTGCAGTATACTATTCACGCCCCTTTGACGACTCTTCTGTCTGTGATATATTATGCGAGACAGCCTCCGTGAAGGGTCCCCGCCGGCTTGGTGAACAGAACTGACCAGAGAGCTCTCAGGGTAAGATATTCATTTTTATTGTCTACCTTGATATGTCACTTCTGGTTCACTGGTTGGACGGACCGGGTAAGACTGTTTCTGTGTTATATATTTGTCAATTTTGTTCACTGTAATCTAAGCTCATAGTTTTGACAAAGAACCTCTTTGTAAGGTGACTGACAGAGACTGGACGGTGACGGGTGGTTAGACAGTCTGTGATGTTAGCTGAAGCAGTGAGACGGGAAGTAGTAACCCTTAGATGTCTGCAATGCTAGAGTGGGAGATATTCTGTTGTGATTATCATAGTGTCTATAGTACTGTTTGACTGGTGCCAATAGGGTTGCCCATAGAGGTATAGAGCTCAATTTGTGCACGTGCAGCGGAGACCCGCCCTGATCAGGTGTGCATTTAGCTCCTTTTGGGGAGTCTGAAAGACTTTGTGGATGACTGTAAGAACTAGTAGTGACTTGGTCAAGAGTCAATAAGGGAGACTTGGTGTAGAGTCCTCTGTGGAAGTCTGGTATTTAGTTTCTTTGGGGTCGGTCACACGAGGTGTTGGATTCGCTGTATCTATGGGGACAAGTTTGGTTGTGTTGCAGTAGTAGGCATTTATGATGAGTAGTGAATTGGAATTGAGCCAAGTGCATTGCAGATAAAGGGATGTAGCTAGACAGAAGATTGGCTTGATGTAGGCAGAGGGTTGAAGTGATAAGTAGTAGTGAAGGTTTGAAGGTTTTGGGATGCGACAGAGTGACAGGAATCCTTCAGAGTGCCCAATGAAGTAAGAGACCGGCGATAAGGGACATTTCAAAGTTTTTGATGTGGAAAGAATTTGAGAAAAAGAGATTTTATTATATTTTCTCGGGAGAGAAAGATGGCGTCTGGAATGCAGACTCCACCCCTTTATCTGGTGGTTAGAGAAGATGACACGCCCCACCATGCTTCAGTGGCGGCCATCTTAAGTTATATTCCCTTCAAGTCCCTGAAAGTTGATTGCCTATGACTCTTCTCTGTTGGCAGCCATAAAGGCTGCTTGTGGGGCTTTGGAGGATAGCAGCTGAGCATGCTTGAAGCGTCCTGGCAGACGTTTGAAATAAAACGCCGGCTGGTGATATTTCACTGTTTCGGGCGTCTGCTAGGGGTCTTGGAGTGTGGGACGTTGTTTGTTTGAGTATTATTAAAATTTATTTGATCCCGACAATTAGAGAAGATCTTTACATACACTAAGAGATTGACGTTTCTTAGTTTTGTGTTGAAGTTCCTGGTACCAGGACAACCATGAAATGGTTAATTAGGACTCACCTTACAAAAGTTGAGAGGGCTGTTGGGGCCCTGCATAAAAATCCCAATCACATACGACGGAAACCGGGGGGGGGGGGGGGGATGGCGTGGCCGTTGGAAAACCCGACGGATTCGGAAGAAACGCATAATTTAAAAAATGTGTCGCTTGACACCTCGGCGCAGCAGCGACACCTGGTGGACATCAGGCGCACGACCTTAGTGAATCACCAAAAGACCCGAATCCTCCGCAGAGAACGCGCCGCTGGATCGCAACAGGACCGGGTAAGTAAATCTGCCCCAATGTATACAAGCTTAAGGTCCTGGATAGTTGGGGTCACATGACCCTCCATCTCTAGCCATGTTATGGAGCTGAAGAGTCATGTGGGAGGAGCAGGGGCGGAGCATGACATATTGTGGAAGGATATTGGTAAAGTGACCAAGCCCTTTAAGCCCCGCCCCCAGACCTATGGACCCGCTCATACTCTGCCACTTAAAAAATTGAAAAACTCCCTTTAAGGTGGGGCTTCCTAAGCCCCGCCCCTTCCTATAACACTCTGGGATTGTAGCTTCGTCCAGTGCGTTAACAAAACTGCAAAACCCCCAAATACTAGAAGTTTCTTTTATTGCTGGGCGTTGTGGGTAATCACAGTCACATGATAGGACAGGTGGGGGCGCGACCGGGTCCAGTGACCACCTCAGTGCATGCTGGGATATGGGGGGACGTGGTGGTCATCCAGACAGGAAGTCGTGTGTTGCTAGGTAACACGAGGAGACGTCCGTAATACTGATTTGTTATAGTCCCTGGTGGGCGTTTCCCATCATGCTCTGCGCTCAGTGCTCATAGGACCTGAAGTGCCGGTACTTGGCTGTGCGGGGTAGGTCCTTGTCCACCACAGTCCGTTCACACAGGACCCTCTGCAGGTCCTGCTGCTCCGCGTCCTTGTCTGTGATGATTTTGAAGTAGACGTAATACGGGGAGGTCTCTATGATGGCCGAGCAGGGGTCATGGGCCGGGCGCCTGAAGCGGGGGGCATCCGGGGGAGGAGCCTGGGGCGCCCGAAATACTGGAAGAGGCGGCTGTTCTCCAGGACCCTCATCAGTCCCAACACGGACCACAGGAGCCTCCGGCTGTAAGAGGAAGGGAGAAGAAGGGTTAATGAATCTATTACTCTCTGTTATCAGCCATTACATCCCGGGGAGAGGAGACTGTACAGGGGGGGGGGATACAATCTATTACTCTCTGTTATCAGCCATTACATCCCGGGGAGAGGAGACTGTACAGGGGGGGATACAATCTATTACTCTCTGTTATCAGCCAATACACCCCGGGGAGAGGAGACTGTACAGGGGGATACAATCTATTACTCTCTGTTATCAGCCATTACACCCCGGGGAGAGGAGACTGTACAGGGGGGGGGATACAATCTATTACTCTCTGTTATCAGCCATTACACCCCGGGGAGAGGAGACTGTACAGGGGGGATACAATCTATTACTCTCTGTTATCAGCCATTACATCCCGGGGAGAGGAGACTGTACAGGGGGATACAATCTATTACTCTCTGTTATCAGCCATTACATCCCGGGGAGAGGAGACTGTACAGGGGGGGATACAATCTATTACTCTCTGTTATCAGCCATTACACCCCGGGGAGAGGAGACTGTACAGGGGGGGATACAATCTATTACTCTCTGTTATCAGCCATTACACCCCTGGGGAGAGGAGACTGTACAGGGGGGATACAATCTATTACTCTCTGTTATCAGCCATTACACCCCGGGGAGAGGAGACTGTACAGGGGGATACAATCTATTACTCTCTGTTATCAGCCATTACATCCCGGGGAGAGGAGACTGTACAGGGGGGGGATACAATCTATTACTCTCTGTTATCAGCCATTACATCCCGGGGAGAGGAGACTGTACAGGGGGGGGGGGATACAATCTATTACTCTCTGTTATCAGCCATTACATCCCGGGGAGAGGAGACTGTACAGGGGGGGGGGGGATACAATCTATTACTCTCTGTTATCAGCCATTACATCCCGGGGAGAGGAGACTGTACAGGGGGGGGGGGGGATACAATCTATTACTCTCTGTTATCAGCCATTACACCCCGGGGAGAGGAGACTGTACAGGGGGGGGGATACAATCTATTACTCTCTGTTATCAGCCATTACACCCCGGGGAGAGGAGACTGTACAGGGGGATACAATCTATTACTCTCTGTTATCAGCCATTACACCCCGGGGAGAGGAGACTGTACAGGGGGGGGGGATACAATCTATTACTCTCTGTTATCAGCCATTACACCCCGGGGAGAGGAGACTGTACAGGGGGATACAATCTATTACTCTCTGTTATCAGCCATTACACCCCGGGGAGAGGAGACTGTACAGGGGGGATACAATCTATTACTCTCTGTTATCAGCCATTACACCCCGGGGAGAGGAGACTGTACAGGGGGATACAATCTATTACTCTCTGTTATCAGCCATTACATCCCGGGGAGAGGAGACTGTACAGGGGGGATACAATCTATTACTCTCTGTTATCAGCCATCACACCCCGGGGAGAGGAGACTGTACAGGGGGATACAATCTATTACTCTCTGTTATCAGCCATTACACCCCGGGGAGAGGAGACTGTACAGGGGGGGATACAATCTATTACTCTCTGTTATCAGCTATTACATCCCGGGGAGAGGAGACTGTACAGGGGGGATACAATCTATTACTCTCTGTTATCAGCCATTACACCCCGGGGAGAGGAGACTGTACAGGGGGGGGATACAATCTATTACTCTCTGTTATCAGCCATTACACCCCGGGGAGAGGAGACTGTACAGGGGGGATACAATCTATTACTCTCTGTTATCAGCCATTACACCCCGGGGAGAGGAGACTGTACAGGGGGGGGATACAATCTATTACTCTCTGTTATCAGCCATTACATCCCGGGGAGAGGAGACTGTACAGGGGTGGGATACAATCTATTACTCTCTGTTATCAGCCATTACATCCCGGGGAGAGGAGACTGTACAGGGGGGGATACAATCTATTACTCTCTGTTATCAGCCATTACATCCTGGGGAGAGGAGACTGTACAGGGGGGGGGATACAATCTATTACTCTCTGTTATCAGCCATTACACCCCGGGGAGAGGAGACTCTACAGGGGGGGGGTACAATCTATTACTCTCTGTTATCAGCCATTACATCCCGGGGAGAGGAGACTGTACAGGTGGGGATACAATCTATTACTCTCTGTTATCAGCCATTACATCCCGGGGAGAGGAGACTGTACAGGGGGGGATACAATCTATTACTCTCTGTTATCAGCCATTACACCCCGGGGAGAGGAGACTGTACAGGGGGGATACAATCTATTACTCTCTGTTATCAGCCATTACATCCCGGGGAGAGGAGACTGTACAGGGGGGGATACAATCTATTACTCTCTGTTATCAGCCATTATATCCCGGGGAGAGGAGACTGTACAGGGGGGGATACAATCTATTACTCTCTGTTATCAGCCATTATATCCCGGGGAGAGGAGACTGTACAGGGGGGATACAATCTATTACTCTCTCTTATCAGCCATTATATCCCGGGGAGAGGAGACTGTACAGGGGGGGATACAATCTATTACTCTCTGTTATCAGCCATTACACCCCGGGGAGAGGGGACTGTACAGGGGGGGATACAATCTATTACTCTCTGTTATCAGCCATTACATCCCGGGGAGAGGAGACTGTACAGGGGGGGATACAATCTATTACTCTCTGTTATCAGCCATTACACCCCGGGGAGAGGAGACTGTACAGCGGGATACAATCTATTACTCTCTGTTATCAGCCATTACATCCCGCGGAGAGGAGACTGTACAGGGGGGGTACAATCTATTACTCTCTGTTATCAGCCATTACACCCCGGGGAGAGGAGACTGTACAGGGGGGGATACAATCTATTACTCTCTGTTATCAGCCATTATATCCCGGGGAGAGGAGACTGTACAGGGGGGGATACAATCTATTACTCTCTGTTATCAGCCATTATATCCCGGGGAGAGGAGACTGTACAGGGGGGATACAATCTATTACTCTCTCTTATCAGCCATTATATCCCGGGGAGAGGAGACTGTACAGGGGGGGATACAATCTATTACTCTCTGTTATCAGCCATTACACCCCGGGGAGAGGGGACTGTACAGGGGGGGATACAATCTATTACTCTCTGTTATCAGCCATTACATCCCGGGGAGAGGAGACTGTACAGGGGGGGATACAATCTATTACTCTCTGTTATCAGCCATTACACCCCGGGGAGAGGAGACTGTACAGCGGGATACAATCTATTACTCTCTGTTATCAGCCATTACATCCCGCGGAGAGGAGACTGTACAGGGGGGGTACAATCTATTACTCTCTGTTATCAGCCATTACACCCCGGGGAGAGGAGACTGTACAGGGGGGGATACAATCTATTACTCTCTGTTATCAGCCATTACATCCCGGGGAGAGGAGACTGTACAGGGGGATACAATCTATTACTCTCTGTTATCAGCCATTACATCCCGGGGAGAGGAGACTGTACAGGGGGGGGATACAATCTATTACTCTCTGTTATCAGCCATTACACCCCGGGGAGAGGAGACTGTACAGGGGGGGATACAATCTATTACTCTCTGTTATCAGCCATTACATCCCGGGGAGAGGAGACTGTGCAGGGGGGGATACAATCTATTACTCTCTGTTATCAGCCATTACATCCCGGGGAGAGGAGACTGTAGGACAGGTGATGGGACACGTCATGTATATAGACTGTAAGCTCTCCTGTCCTCCCCCTGTATGTAGCAGAGCTGTCTTTCCTCTGGTCGGGTGTCACTACACACCCAGATACCGGCTCCTTGCACTGACGTCTCTCTCTCTCTCTCTCCGTGTTATACGATTGTGACATTTCTTGAAGGGACGTGCCTTGTAAAGAAACTCTATAATGGACAATTTGGTCGTCATTAGACTGTGCAGGAGAAAGCAGGGTGACAACTCTGGAGGAAATTCAGATGGTGAATATACTAGTAGTCACCCAGCTTTCCCAGGAGCTGAGAAGTTCTGCAGAAGAAAGTGTCTCCTCTAGATATTGGTAGAAAAGATCATACAAATATATACATGGACCTGGCAGATGAAACCACTGCAGGCTGCAGAGCATTTCACCCTAAACTTGGAGATCAGGAAGCAAACCATTAGAATCTTTTGCTCTCTGTTATCAGCCATATAACTATTGACATAAAACACATTGGCAGTGAAATTCCTGCAGTCCTATGTAACACCACAGATAACACAGTGATATCTCTGAGTACAGATCATGTAGTAGATGTGTCCTGCAGTCCTATGTAACACCACAGATAACACAGTGATATCTCTGAGTACAGATCATGTAGTAGATGTGTCCTGCAGTCCTATGTAACACCACAGATAACACAGTGATATCTCTGAGTACAGATCATGTAGTAGATGTGTCCTGCAGTCCTATGTAACACCACAGATAACACAGTGATATCTCTCTGAGTACAGATCATGTAGTAGATGTGTCCTGCAGTCCTATGTAACAGCACAGATAACACAGTGATATCTCTGAGTACAGATCATGTAGTAGATGTGCCCTGCAGTCCTATGTAACACCACAGATAACACAGTGATATCTCTGAGTGCAGATCATGTAGTAGATGTGTCCTGCAGTCCTATGTAACACCACAGATAACACAGTGATATCTCTGAGTACAGATCATGTAGTAGATGTGTCCTGCAGTCCTATGTAACACCACAGATAACACAGTGATATCTCTGAGTACAGATCATGTAGTAGATGTGTCCTGCAGTCCTATGTAACACCACAGATAACACAGTGATATCTCTGAGTACAGATCATGTAGTAGATGTGTCCTGCAGTCCTATGTAACACCACAGATAACACAGTGATATCTCTGAGTACAGATCATGTAGTAGATGTGTCCTGCAGTCCTATGTAACACCACAGATAACACAGTGATATCTCTGAGTACAGATCATGTAGTAGATGTATCCTGCAGTCCTATGTAACACCACAGATAACACAGTGATATCTCTGAGTACAGATCATGTAGTAGATGTGTCCTGCAGTCCTATGTAACACCACAGATAACACAGTGATATCTCTGAGTACAGATCATGTAGTAGATGTGTCCTGCAGTCCTATGTAACACCACAGATAACACAGTGATATCTCTGAGTACAGATCATGTAGTAGATGTGTCCTGCAGTCCTATGTAACACCACAGATAACACAGTGATATCTCTGAGTACAGATCATGTAGTAGATGTGTCCTGCAGTCCTATGTAACACCACAGATAACACAGTGATATCTCTGAGTACAGATCATGTAGTAGATGTGTCCTGCAGTCCTATGTAACAGCACAGATAACACAGTGATATCTCTGAGTACAGATCATGTAGTAGATGTGTCCTGCAGTCCCATGTAACACCACAGATAACACAGTGATATCTCTGAGTACAGATCATGTAGTAGATGTGTCCTGCAGTCCTATGTAACACCACAGATAACATAGTGATATCTCTGAGTACAGATCATGTAGTAGATGTGTCCTGCAGTCCTATGTAACACCACAGATAACACAGTGATATCTCTGAGTACAGATCATGTAGTAGATGTGTCCTGCAGTCCTATGTAACAGCACAGATAACACAGTGATATCTCTGAGTACAGATCATGTAGTAGATGTGTCCTGCAGTCCCATGTAACACCACAGATAACACAGTGATATCTCTCTGAGTACAGATCATGTAGTAGATGTGTCCTGCAGTCCTATGTAACACCACAGATAACACAGTGATATCTCTGAGTACAGATCATGTAGTAGATGTGTCCTGCAGTCCTATGTAACACCACAGATAGCACAGTGATATCTCTGAGTACAGATCATGTAGTAGATGTGTCCTGCAGTCCTATGTAACACCACAGATAACACAGTGATATCTCTGAGTACAGATCATGTAGTAGATGTGTCCTGCAGTCCTATGTAACACCACAGATAACACAGTGATATCTCTGAGTACAGATCATGTAGTAGATGTGTCCTGCAGTCCTATGTAACACCACAGATAACACAGTGATATCTCTGAGTACAGATCATGTAGTAGATGTGACCTGCAGTCCTATGTAACACCACAGATAACACAGTGATATCTCTGAGTACAGATCATGTAGTAGATGTGTCCTGCAGTCCTATGTAACACCACAGATAACACAGTGATAACCCATGTCATTGTCAGGATCTCTGCTTGCTTGCACTGCTGTCTGTATATACAGGTGCAGGCTGGTGCCCCCTCACCTGGCTTAGCCTGTGCCCTGCAGTAGGTGTCCCCTGGGTGCTGGTGCCCGCTTCCTCTGGGATCCGGGGGATGTAGTGTGTCCGCTGCTGGGTGCCTATGGGCAGGGAGCCCTGGGTGCGGTACTTCATGGAGACCTCCATTGCTGCTGTCAGGTGTGTGCGGAGCGGAGGACAGGTCCCTATATATACGTCAGGACTCCGCCACTCATCACTCAGCAATGCGCAGGGACATGTCGTGATCTGCACCGCATTACTCATTAACAAGCCAATAAAGAGGAGCCGACACATTGTAACGAAAGAGTCACGTGACAACGACAGGAGAGCAACAATGTATCTATATTGTGTCACATGACCACATCAAGAAAATCACTGAATGTATGTATCTAATCCTCTCCTGTGTGATACTGCTGAGCCATGTATCTAATCCTCTACTGTGTGATACAGACTGCTGAGCTGTGTATCTAATTCTCTACTGTGTGATGCAGTCTGCTGAGCTGTGTATCTAATCCTCTCCTGTCTGATACAGACTGCTGAGCTGTGTATCTAATCCTCTACTGTGTGATACAGACTGCTGAGCTGTGTATCTAATCCTCTACTGTGTGATACAGACTGCTGAGCTGTGTATCTAATCCTCTACTGTGTGATACTGACTGCTGAGCTGTGTATCTAATCCTCTACTGTGTGATGCAGTCTACTGAGCTGTGTATCTAATCCCATCCTGTGTGATACTGTCTGCTGAGCTGTGTATCTAATCCTATCCTGTGTGATACTCCTGAGCTGTGTATCTAATCCTCTACTGTGTGATACTGACTTCTGAGCTGTGTATCTAATCCTCTACTGTGTGATACTGTCTGCTTAGCTGGGTATCTAATCCTCTCCTGTGTGATACTGTCTGCTGAGCTGTGTATCTAATCCTCTCCTGTGTGATACGGTCTCCTGAGCTGTGTATCTAATCATATCCTGTGTGATACTGTCTGCTGAGCTGTGTATCTAATCCTCTCCTGTGTGATACTGTCTGCTGAGCTGTGTATCTAATCCTATCCTGTGTGATACTGTCTGCTGAGCTGTGTATCTAATAATATCCTGTGTGATACTGTCTGCTGAGCTGTGTATCTAATCCTCTCCTGTGTGATACTGTCTGCTGAGCTGTGTATCTAATCCTGTCCTGTGTGATACGGTCTCCTGAGCTGTGTATCTAATCATGTCCTGTGTGATACTGTCTGCTGAGCTGTGTATCTAATCCTCTCCTGTGTGATACTGTCTGCTGAGCTGTGTATCTAATCCTATCCTGTGTGATACTGTCTGCTGAGCTGTGTATCTAATAATATCCTGTGTGATACTGTCTGCTGAGCTGTGTATCTAATCCTCTCCTGTGTGATACTGTCTGCTGAGCTGTGTATCTAATCCTATTCTGTGTGATACTGACTTCTGAGCTGGGTATCTAATCCTATCCTGTGTGATACTGTCTGCTGAACTGTGTATCTAAACCCATCCTGTGTGATACTGTCTCCTGAGCTGTGTATCTAATCCTTTCCTGTGTGATACTGCTGAGCTGTGTATCTAATCCTCTCCTGTGTGATACTGCTGAGCTGTGTATCTAATCCTCTCCTGTGTGATACTGACTGCTGAGCTGTGTATCTCATCCTATCTTGTCTGATACTGTCTCCTGAGCTGTGTATCTAATCCTCTCCTGTGTGATACTGTCTGCTGAGCTGTGTATCTAATCCTCTCCTGTGTGATACTGTCTGCTGAGCTGTGTATCTAATCCTATCCTGTGTGATACTGTCTGCTGAGCTATGTATCTAATCCTATCCTGTGTGATACTGACTGCTGAGCTGTGTATCTAATCCTATCCTGTGTGATACTGTCTCCTGAGCCGTGCATCTAATCCTCTCCTGTGTGATACTGAATGCTGAGCTGCGTATCTAATCCTATCCTGTGTGATACTGAATGCTGAGCTGTGTATCTAATCCTATCCTGTGTGATACTACCTGCTGAGCTGTGTATCTAATCCTATCCTGTGTGATACACAGTCTGCTGAGCTGTGTATCTAATCCTATCCTGTGTGATACTCCTGAGCTGTGTATCTAATCCTATCCTGTGTGATACTGTCTGCTGAGCTGTGTATCTAATCCTATCCTGTGTGATACTGCTGAGCTGTGTATCTAATCCTATCCTGTGTGATACTGACTGCTGAGCTGTGTATCTAATCCTATCCTGTGTGATACTGCTGAGCTGTGTATCTAATCCTCTCCTGTGTGATACTGTCTCCTGAGCTGTGTATCTAATCCTCTCCTGTGTGATACTGCCTGCTAAGCTGTGTATCTAATCCTCTCCTGTGTGATACTGTCTCCTGAGCTGTGTATCTAATCCTATCCTGTGTGATACTGTCTGCTGAGCTGTGTATCTAATCCTCTCCTGTGTGATACTGTCTCCTGAGCTGTGTATCTAATCCTATCCTGTGTGATACTGTCTGCTGAGCTGTGTATCTAATCCTATCCTGTGTGATACTGTCTGCTGAGCTGTGTATCTAATCCCATCCTGTGTGATACTGCCTGCTGAGCTGTGTATCTAATCCTCTCCTGTGTGATACTGTCTGCTGAGCTGTGTATCTAATCCTCTCCTGTGTGATACTGCCTGCTGAGCTGTGTATCTAATCCTCTCCTGTGTGATACTGTCTGCTGAGCTGTGTATCTAATCCTATCCTGTGTGATACTGTCTGCTGAGCTGTGTATCTAATCCTCTCCTGTGTGATACTGCCTGCTGAGCCTGCTGTATCTAAGCCGATTATTATACAGTATAGGTTAGATACAGTCCCGCTCAGCTCAGGATTCCTCATGTTCTGATCATTTGTCGGTTTCTCTCTAGGAACTTGTCGCAATAATCTCTCATCAATCATCTCCACTTTTACTGGATTGTTCCGGAACGTTCCACAGTAATTGGATGTAAATACTTCAGAGCAGCCGGAGTTCATCCTTCTGTCACTTGTACTGGGATCACCTTTAATAGGTCCTACCTGCCCTCCCCCCGGGGTCATCAGGTATTTTGGGGTCCTGTGCAGACAAATGTTCTGTCCGGTACACACTACATGGCAGTTTTACACAGTATAATGTCACCTGAATAACAACACTGTGATCCTAAATTATATATACTCCTCACAACACAGCTGACCACACTGTGCTCCTAAATAATATATACCCCTCACACCACAACTGACCACACTGTGCCCCTACATATATCATATATACCCCTCACACCACAACTGACCACACTGTGCCCCCACATATATCATATATACCCCTCACACCACAACTGACCACACTGTGCCCCCACATATATCATATGTACCCCTCACACCACAACTGACCACACTTTACCCCTATATATATCATATATACCCCTCACACAACACCTGACCACACTGTGCCCCCACATATATCATATGTACCCCTCGCACCACAACTGACCACACTGTGCCCCCACATATATCATATATACTCCTCACACCACAACTGACCACACTGTGCCCCCACATATATCATATATACCCCTCGCACCACAACTGACCACACTGTGCCCCCACATATATCATAAATACCCCTCACACCACAACTGACCACACTGTACCCCCACATATATCATATATACCCCTCACACCACAACTGACCACACTGTACCCCCACATATATCATATATACCCCTCACACCACAACTGACCACACTGTACCCCTATATATATCATATATACCCCTCACACAACACCTGACCACACTGTGCCCCCACATATATCATATATTCACCTCGCACCACAACTGACCACACTGTGCCCCCACATATATCATATATATCCCTCACACCACAACTGACCACACTGTGCCCCCACATATATCATATATACCCCTCACACCACAACTGACCACACTGTGCCCCCACATATATCATATGTACCCCTCACACCACAACTGACCACACTGTACCCCTATATATATCATATATACCCCTCACACAACACCTGACCACACTGTGCCCCCACATATATCATATGTACCCCTCGCACCACAACTGACCACACTGTTCCCCCACATATATCATATATACTCCTCACACCACAACTGACCACACTGTGCCCCCACATATATCATATATACTCCTCACACCACAACTGACCACACTGTGCCCCCACATATATCATATATACCCCTCGCACCACAACTGACCACACTTTACCCCCACATATATCATATATACCCCTCACACCACAGCTGACCACACTGTACCCCCACACTTATATCATATATACCCCTCACACCACACCCAACCACACTGTACCCCCACATATATCATATATACCCCTCACACCACAACTGACCACACTGTGCCCCCACATATATCATATATACCCCTCACACCACAACTGACCACACTGTGCTCCCACATATATCATATATACCCCTCACACCACAACTGACCACACTGTACCCCCACATATATCATATATACCCCTCAAACCACAACTGACCACACTGTGTCCCCACATATATCATATATACTCCTCACACCACACCTGACCACACTGTGCTCCTAAATAATATATATCCCTTACACGATATCTGACCACCATATATAAAAATTATAATGTCTATATATTTATGTTAATAATCTAGGTAATTCCATGCGGCCAGTGTTGTGTCTGGGCCATGGCTCGGGGTAACCCTACGGGCGCTGGAGTGGATGTGCTCCACCCCTGATCCTACACTAATGATTTAATATAAAGGGGAGCGGACGCCTGTGTGTTCCCATCCTGCAGCGTTGCTGAGCTCAGCTCCTCTCCACCCATCTCCCTCATTACATAATGCTCCAAACACACTCAAAGCTTTCTGCTGACACGCGCAGGAGGAGGAACGTTCCCTCAGGATGTTCTCCTGCTCAGGATAAAAGCCTATAAAACGTACACGGGGTCTCTGTTCCAGGGGCGTCCTTTCCATGCGACCGCAGATAAATTACTGCTCCTGCAGCACAAAATCTAAGATGATTACAAAAATTTGTGAACCCAAAACCATTCTGCTCAGTGAATCTGAGAGCTGGAGACCTGCGCCCGGATAATTCTGCATGAGCTTGGACATCGTTTGTCCCGCTCTTATCTGAAGGTCTGTTACAATTGTATCCAGTCCTAAAAAGGTCTATAAGCTATGAAGTCCGACACTAGGCTGATACATTGTAGCAAACCAGTGGACCTGCTCTCAGCTGAGAGGTGATTGTATCCCGTCTAGACAATGCTCTGTGTTCCTCACATATTTCTCTGTTATTTTGCTACAACGTATCCGGTCATCAATATAAAATACTTGGGGGTCTTACACTGGAGTTGAAGTCCCTTCTATGGCCACTGCACAGAGGATGGAGGTAGAAGCCTCTAGCTATGTCCTCAGCCCATTAGAGGCAGCTGCCTCAGGCGGCAGATGCAGAGCTATTAAGGGGGGCTGCAGAAGAGCTGTTGATAAGTGGGTGATTCGGCGGCCACCTAAATTATCCTCCACTAGTTTGGACCTGCTGCTGGTCCGTACTGTCATGGTTCCATCACTCGCTTCTGCAAGGGGTAGAGCGACACAGTGCAGACCCCTTTGTCTGTGCTGCTCTAAGGCTCTGGAGGATCAGACGGTGGGATTTCGCATCAGGCAGCAAAGAGACTAGAATTGGACCTGATTATTGGGTACATATCGTAGGACCCCCACCAATGTAATAATAAGGATAAGTCATAATGATCTATTCCCAGGAGAACACATTTCCCGGTGGTCACAAGGTCTCTGGGGCTGAGGACCTTCTTACAGGTCCTTAGTGCTGGGATTCTCACATGTTTGCCTCTCCCTGGTACCGGCCCTCTGCGCCCATTGTTTGTGCAGGTCTCATGACTCTTGTTTGTATCTTTTATGGCCATCATTGTCCTCTGGAAGCCTTTACTACTTGTATAATGTCAGATCTGCTCCTATTATTTGTGTCATCGCCTTTGTCATCCTAATTACACGTCTGCGATCCTGGAAGACAAACAAACCGTCTCTTCAGGACGTCACGATGACTGCAGCTCCGTGTTTTGTTTTCTCCATAAGGAAGTAGCAGAGATGTACAATAAGCAGATTACAAAGCTGAAAGACATGAGGAGAGGCCGGAGCATCACACCCAGAGAGCAGGCGAGTAACACGGAGAGGAAGTGACGGCCCCACAAGTGACAGCGGCAATGCCAGGAATGAGAACCGTCAGCACCGGGAGCTCATGACTGATAGGACGAGTAGTGGGGAGAGGGCACGGCTTATAGGACGAGTATCGGGGAGAGGACGCGGCCGATAGGACGAGTAGTGGGGAGAGGACGCGGCCGATAGGACAAGTAGCGGGGAGAGGACACGGCCGATAGGACGAGTAGTGGGGAGAGGACACGGCCGATAGGACAAGTAGTGGGGAGAGGACACAGCCGATAGGATGAGTAGTGGGGAGAGGACAAGGCCGATAGGACGAGTAGTGGGGAGAAGACACGGCCGACAGGACGAGTAGTGGGGAGAGGACACGGCCGATAGGACGAGTAGTGGGGAGAGGACAAGGCCGATAGGATGAGTAGTGGGGAGAAGACACGGCCGATAGGACGAGTAGTGGGGAGAGGACACGGCCGACAGGACGAGTAGTGGGGAGAGGACAAGGCCGATAGGACGAGTAGTGGGGAGAGGACAAGGCCGATAGGACGAGTAGCGGGGAGAGGACACGGCCGATAGGATGAGTAGTGGGGAGAGGACGCGGCCGATAGGACGAGTAGTGGGGAGAGGACAAGGCCGATAGGACGAGTAGCGGGGAGAGGACAAGGCCGATAGGACGAGTAGCGGGGAGAGGACACGGCCGATAGGATGAGTAGTGGGGAGAGGACGCGGCCGATAGGACGAGTAGTGGGGAGAGGACACGACCGATAGGATGAGTAGTGGGGAGAGGACACGGCCGATAGGACGAGTAGTGGGGAGAGGACACGGCCGACAGGACGAGTAGTGGGGAGAGGACACGGCCGATAGGACAAGTAGTGGGGAGAGGACACGGCCGATAGGATGAGTAGTGGGGAGAGGACACGGCCGATAGGACGAGTAGTGGGGAGAGGACACGGCCGACAGGACGAGTAGTGGGGAGAGGACAAGGCCGATAGGACGAGTAGTGGGGAGAGGACAAGGCCGATAGGACGAGTAGTGGGGAGAGGACACGGCCGATAGGACAAGTAGTGGGGAGAGGACACGGCCGATAGGACGAGTAGTGGGGAGAGGACAAGGCCGATAGGACGAGTAGCGGGGAGAGGACACGGCCGATAGGACGAGTAGTGGGGAGAGGACACGGCCGATAGGACGAGTAGCGGGGAGAGGACGCGGCCTATAGGACGAGTAGTGGGGAGAGGACGCGGCCGATAGGACGAGTAGTGGGGAGAGGACGCGGCTGATAGGACGAGTAGTGGGGAGAGGACGCGGCCGATAGGACAAGTATCGGGGAGAGGACGCGGCTGATAGGACGAGTAGTGGGGAGAGGACGCGGCCGATAGGACAAGTATCGGGGAGAGGACGCGGCCGATAGGACAAGTAGTGGGGAGAGGACACGGCCGATAGAACGAGTAGCGGGGAGAGGACACGGCCGATAGGACAAGTAGTGGGGAGAGGACACGGCCGATAGGATGAGTAGTGGGGAGAGGACACGGCCGATAGGACGAGTAGTGGGGAGAGGACAAGGCCGACAGGACGAGTAGTGGGGAGAGGACAAGGCCGATAGGACGAGTAGTGGGGAGAGGACAAGGCCGATAGGACGAGTAGTGGGGAGAGGACAAGGCCGATAGGACGAGTAGTGGGGAGAGGACACGGCCGATAGGACGAGTAGTGGGGAGAGGACAAGGCCGATAGGACGAGTAGCGGGGAGAGGACACGGCCGATAGGACAAGTAGTGGGGAGAGGACACGGCTGATAGGACGAGTAGCGGGGAGAGGACGCGGCCTATAGGACGAGTAGTGGGGAGAGGACGCGGCCGATAGGACGAGTAGTGGGGAGAGGACGCGGCTGATAGGACGAGTGGTGGGGAGAGGACGCGGCCGATAGGACAAGTATCGGGGAGAGGACGCGGCTGATAGGACGAGTAGTGGGGAGAGGACGCGGCCGATAGGACAAGTATCGGGGAGAGGACGCGGCCGATAGGACAAGTAGTGGGGAGAGGACGCGGCCGATAGGACAAGTATCGGGGAGAGGACGCGGCTGATAGGACGAGTAGTGGGGAGAGGACGCGGCCGATAGGACAAGTATCGGGGAGAGGACGCGGCCGATAGGACAAGTAGTGGGGAGAGGACACGGCCGATAGAACGAGTAGCGGGGAGAGGACGCGGCCGACAGGACGAGTAGTGGGGAGAGGACACGGCCGATAGGACAAGTATCGGGGAGAGGACACGGCCGATAGGACAAGTATCGGGGAGAGGACGCGGCTGATAGGACAAGTATCGGGGAGAGGACGCGGCCGATAGGACAAGTAGTGGGGAGAGGACACGGCCGATAGGACGAGTATTGGGGAGAGGACACGGTACATGTGATGAGTTTACTTGCTTCATGTAATTAGTATGGGTCACAGCTAATTTCTACCCGGTAATCCTGCTGGACTGGACTCTGCTGTCTGATAATCCGCTGCTGGGGCTCAAAAAAACATTTATAACTAGAAAAAGGTGACACATTTTTGTTATCTTAAATTTTGGGTCCTTAAAACCCTTAAAAATATAAGCTTTAATAAAGACTTCAGTTCATGTTACTTGGCTGAGAATGTATTAAACTCCAAAAAACTATGGGGCAAACCTGGTACCCATGGCGGTGCCTCAAGTACATTGGGATGTTGCTGTAAATCCATGCAGGGCAGCCAAATATTGGGGCATGTCAGTCATTATCAGTCATTATCAGTATTTTGTATGACAGTCATGTTTACTAATATTAAGCATTAAAGGGACAGAGCTTGTCATTTAGTCAGAACAGCTCACAGATCGGCGCAGATGTCAGGGTTAGGGATTCAGTAAAAGACCAATGAGTGAAGGGATTACAGCATGATGCTCCACTATGTCAGCGCACCGGGTGCACCACATTTCTAATGTATATAACTTAGAACTTTGTTTTCTGAATAATGAGCCAGCGCAATCATGGTAGGAATATTACGGAGGGGCTCAGTATCAGAGCGACAATAGCGATTTATAAGGGAGGGGGGCGATGGCAGACAATGCTGCAAACCTGAAAGAGATAAAGATCCAGGGGGGGGGGGATTAATCTCATCCTCACTAATTCTAAATAACTGAAGGCACTGCCATGGGTACTTGGATTACCCCAATTTAGGCACAGACACAGTATAGGTGAGTGATCTTACAGGTAGGTTCATTTCAGTCCATTTGATGTTGTAACATATTTGTATTCTGTAAATTGTCTGGTTCTGTTATTGAGGTTTTGAAGAATTCATCGTATTATTGTATTATCGACTTCATACATAATTATTATTATTGTCATAGAGATGGAAGGCGACTCGTAGGCTGAAGACTTCTCAGGGCGAGACAATAAGAACCTATCAGCAGTTATCACATGAGAGAGAATCCAATACAATGAGCTCGAAGGCACGAGAGAATGCACTCAATATCCTAAGCAACATGAGACTTCCCGTGGGTACATAGTGTGTCCAAAGTTATGTGGTAAAAACTTGTGACATGTACTGAAGTCTTGTCCAGGTGATGACTTACTTATTTACGGAAGAGCCCAGTTTATCTGAATGAAATGAGGATTCTTGGAGGTGGCACCGCCATGGGCATCTGGTTTACCCCAATTTCTAGGAAAAGTGATGTTATAACCTCTAAACATCCTGTAAATAATAATAATAATAATAATAATAATAATAATCTTCTTATCTTTTGCTATTTATTATAATAGGGACCAAGGGGAAATAATTTTTTGTAGACTTTTCAAGGCGATGCCATTATATATATTGACACAATGGGGGTCATTTACTAAGGGCCCGATTCGCGGTTTCCCGACATGTTACCCGAATATTTCCGATTTGCGCCGATTACCCCTGAATTGCCCCGGGATTTTGGCGCACGCGATCGGATTGTGGCGCATCGGCGCCGGCATGCACTCGACGGAAATCGGGGGGCGTGGCCGAACGAAAACCCGACAGATTCGGAAAGACCGCCGCATTTAAAAAAAAAAAAGTGTCGCAAGACTTGCACTTACCTTCACTAGGAATAGGCCGGTGTACTTCAGTGCGTTCCGGTGCTCTTTAATGCAGCAGCGGCACCTGGTGGACGGCGGAGGAACTGCCTTAATGAATCGCCGGAAGACCCGAATCCACCGCAGAGAACGCGCCGCTGGATCGCGAATGGACCGGGTAAGTAAATCTGCCCCAATGAATGTAAAGAACAAGAATAACATGAAGGTTTGTGACAGTATAAAGGTATAACACCCGCATACAATCATTTTAGTTTAGATAACATATTTTTAATAACAAATGTAAAATATTTGGGGGATGCAGTTTTCTAGTAAAGCAATAGACGGAATATTATTTAATAGTGATAGTAAAAAAAATACAACTACTGCTCCTCATCATCTGCATCATTGTACGGAGAGTATTGCAGCAGTAATAGTAGTAGTAGTAGTGGTAGTAGTAGTAGTAGTGGTAGTAGTAGCGGTGGTAGTAGTAGCAGTGGTAGTAGTAGCGGTGGTGGTGGTGGTAGTAGTAGTAGTAGTGGTAGTGGTAGTAGTAGTAGTAGTTGTGGTAGTAGTAGTAGCGGTGGTAGTAGTAGCGGTGGTGGTGGTGGTGGTGGTGGTAGTAGTAGTAGTAGTAGTGGTGGTGGTAGTAGTAGTAGTAGTAGTGGTAGTAGTAGTAGCAGTGGTAGTAGTAGCGGTGGTGGTGGTAGTAGTAGTAGTAGTAGTGGTAATAGTAGTAGTAGTAGTGGTAGTAGTAGTAGTAGTAGTGGTAGTAGTAGTAGTAGTAGTGGTAGTAGTAGTAGTAGTAGTGGTAGTAGTAGTAGTAGTAGTGGTAGTAGTAGTAGTAGCAGTGGTAGTAGTAGTAGTAGTAGCAGTGGTAGTAGTAGTAGTAGTAGCAGTGGTAGTAGTAGTAGTAGTAGCGGTGGTGGTGGTGGTGGTAGTAGTAGTAGTAGTAGTAGTAGTGGTGGTAGTAGTAGTAGTAGTGGTAGTAGTAGTAGCAGTGGTAGTAGTAGCGGTGGTGGTGGTGGTGGTGGTAGTAGTAGTAGTAGTGGTAGTAGTGGTAATAGTGGTAGTGGTAATAGTAGTAGTGGTATCAGTAGTAGTGGTAATAGTAGTAGTGGTAGTAGTAGTAGTAGTAGTGGTAATAGTAGTAGTGGTAGTAGTAGTAGTAGTAGTGGTAATAGTAGTAGTAGCAGTAGTAGTGGTAGTAGTTGTAGTAGTAGTTGTGTAGTTATATGCATTTATGATGACAATAAAATCTCATAAAGAAGGACAGGGATTATGATACAAAGGAGTAAACACTTATGTAAATCCTCTCCAGCGAGAACACAAGAGCGAGCTCAGTCCTTGTGATTTACAAGCAGTTTGCCAGCGCTGTGTGATGTATGTAATGCCCCGGAGTAGGTGCGGTTACTCTGCCCGGTAATCCCGGAGTGGACCCTGCTGAGGACCTGCTGCTGTCTGTAACACAGGGAAACACAACTATCCTCAGTAATCTCTTGTTTGTGCATTTCGCTGCCCTCTAGTGGTCTGATCAGGGACTTTACGTGCTGCTTGTTTAAATATGTTGAAATTCAAATCTGTGTTACCGTTTCATGTCTCCTGGTGGTATGCAGGCTACGTGATTAGCTGGCAGCCCCAGAACTTTCCAGAAGCAGACTTAAGCAGTAGTTTAGAGGTTCTGCTCTGGGTTCTGGGATATATTGATTATTCTTTTCCTTCCGGTCTCATTCTGGAGAAGATTCTTACTAAGGAGAGAGATGAGATGTAGCTGAGCTGAGATATAACAGTGCTGAGAGTGCTACAGTGAAGCACCCACGATGCAGACTATCACTGCAGGGCTCATGGAGAGATCCTGCCCCAGCATTAAAGGGAAAGTCTGCATCTTAACGCCAGCCTAGATACCAGCCTTGCCTGTCACCAGGGACAGATGTTTATCTGTTGTCCAATAAACAGAGTGTGATTTGGACCACTCCATCGCCTTGTATGTTTACCATCACAGGACTCCCCACTGCATCAGCACAGGACCACTAACATCTGGGATTGCACCAGGAGGAACATTTTAGCCGAGTGACCCCCCGTACCCCCATCTTGCTATGTTTTTGTCAGCCATGACAAATGTGGAGAGTGCCCCATACCAGGAGCATCTGCCATGACCTCCTTCTAGGCTTTACCCATCCAGACCCTCACCTGCTGGACTCCTCTAGGCCCTGGTGGGCATGTGGCATAGAAACAGCCTGGACCTCACCTTTCTACTACACTGACACATTGTAACAAAAAGAAGGGACAGAACTTATTATCTATAAAGACGTTGTGCTCAGTAACATCGCAGGGAGGGACGTTGTGTGAGAAAACAATTATCTTGTCTCTCATACTGGAAACATGAAACGCTCCGAAGCTTCTCGTCTTTTCTGGTTTTATATGTGTTCTTCATAAACAGACCACACCCCGCGCCCGAAAGTGTGACAGCCACAGGCAACCGCGCCCAGGAACGCACCCGAGACACCGGATTTATAGGACTCTAAGAGGGAAAACTGCTTCATAACTTTGTGATCTGCTTTCTATTACATTATATTACATATTGAGACCTGAAACCAAACAAACAAATAAATAAATATATCCATCAGTTACATCCTGTATTATACTCCAGAGCTGCATGCACTATTCTGCTGCTGGTGCAGTCACTGTGTACATACATGACATTACTTATCCTGTACTGATCCTGAGTTACATCCTGTATTATACCCCAGAGCTGCACTCACTATTCTGCTGCTGGTGCAGTCACTGTGTATATACATGACATTACTTATCCTGTACTGATCCTGAGTTACATCCTGTGTTATACCCCAGAGCTGCACTCACTATTCTGCTGCTGGTGCAGTCACTGTGTACATACATGACATTACTTATCCTGTACTGATCCAGAGTTACATTCTGTATTATACCCCAGAGCTGCACTCACTATTCTGCTGCTGGTGCAGTCACTGTGTACATACATGACATTACTTATCCTGTACTGATCCTGAGTTACATCCTGTATTATACTCCAGAGCTGCACTCACTATTCTGCTGCTGGTGCAGTCACTGTGTACATACATGACATTACTTATCCTGTACTGATCCTGAGTTACATCCTGTATTATACCCCAGAGCTGCACTCACTATTCTGCTGCTGGTGCAGTCACTGTGTACATACATGACATTACTTATCCTGTACTGATCCTGAGTTTCATCCTGTATTATACTCCAGAGCTGCACTCACTATTCTGCTGCTGGTGCAGTCACTGTGTACATACATGACATTACTTATCCTGTACTAATCCTGAGTTACATCCTGTATTATACCCCAGAGCTGCACTCACTATTCTGCTACTGGTGCAGTCACTGTGTACATACATGACATTACTTATCCTGTACTGATCCTGAGTTACATCCTGTATTATACTCTAGAGCTGCACTCACTATTCTGCTGCTGGTGCAGTCACTGTGTACATACATGACATTACTTATCCTGTACTGATCCTGAGTTACATCCTGTATTATACCCCAGAGCTGCACTCACTATTCTGCTGCTGGTGCAGTCACTGTGTACATACATGACATTACTTATCCTGTACTGATCCTGAGTTACATCCTGTATTATACTCCAGAGCTGCACTCACTATTCTGCTGCTGGTGCAGTCACTGTGTACATACATGACATTACTTATCCTGTACTGACCCTGAGTTACATCCTGTATTATACTCCAGAGCTGCACTTACTATTCTGCTGCTGGTGCAGTCACTGTCTACATACATGACATTACTTATCCTGTACTGATCCTGAGTTACATCCTGTATTATACCCAGAGCTGCACTCACTATTCTGCTGCTGGTGCAGTCACTGTGTACATACATGACATTACTTATCCTGTACTGATCCTGAGTTACATCCTGTATTATACACTAGAGCTGCACTCACTATTCTGCTGCTGGTGCAGTCACTGTGCACATACATGACATTACTTATCCTGTACTGATCCTGAGTTACATCCTGTATTATACTCCAGAGCTGCACTCACTATTCTGCTGCTGGTGCAGTCACTGTGTACATACATGACATTACTTATCCTGTACTGATCCTGAGTTACATCCTGTATTATACCCCAGAGCTGCACTCACTATTCTGCTGCTGGTGCAGTCACTGTGTACATACATGACATTACTTATCCTGTACTGATCCTGAGTTACATCCTGTATTATACTCCAGAGCTGCACTCACTATTCTGCTTCTGGTGCAGTCACTGTGTACATACATGACATTACTTATCCTGTACTGATCCTAAATTACATCCTGTATTATACTCTAGAGCTGCACTCACTATTCTGCTGCTGGTGCAGTCACTGTGTACATACATGACATTACTTATCCTGTACTGATCCTGAGTTACATCCTGTATTATACTCCTGAGCTGCACTCACTATTCTGCTGCTGGTGCAGTCACTGTGTACATACATGACATTACTTATCCTGCACTGATCCTGAGTTACATCCTGTATTATACCCCAGAGCTGCACTCACTATTCTGCTGCTGGTGCAGTCAGTGTGTACATACATGACATTACTTATCCTGTACTGATCCTGAGTTACATCCTGTATTATACACCAGAGCTGCACTCACTATTCTGCTACTGGTGCAGTCACTGTGTACATACATGACATTACTTATCCTGTACTGATCCTGAGTTACATCCTGTATTATACTCCAGAGCTGCACTCACTATTCTGCTTCTGGTGCAGTCACTGTGTACATACATGACATTACTTATCCTGTACTGATCCTGAGTTACATCCTGTAGATCTTTTATTTTATATAAAAGTAAAAAACATAACAATACAAACAAAACATAATATACACTATGTACAATATCTTACCTGCTGGTCCAGCTCCATTCATACCTAGCAAAAATAATAACTTACAATACACCAAAATGAATAAACACCAAATACCACAACCCCCACCCAACCGATTATCACAACCTAAACCAAACCAATAACAAACACAAGCCACACCCACAAATAACATAAATTACCATAAATATACATAAATATACATAAACCCACCCCACACCCTCTAATAACAAACCACCCCACACAGATCACATCCCACACCCATTTTTTTTTTTTTTTTTTTTTTTTTTTAAATATATATAATAACAAACACATAACACTACACTAAACTAAATCCCTCGCCCGCACCCTCCCCTTCCCCCCAGACACTGGTCTAACGTCCAAAGTTTGCGTTAAGTAGTCCAGACCAGTGCCCAGGTCAGTTCATAAGTCCCACCACCATCACCCCCCTCCCAACCTAACACTATGTCCCAAACCCAACTATATACAATATATACAGTATATATACAGTAATTACAACATAACATAAAGAAAACAGAATACAAATAAAGTCTAAACAACATCAATCCAAACCACATAAAGCCCAGGTTCGGCGCCTGCAAGCCCCAACATCACTACATGCTCAGATACAAAACAAAAATCTACAGTGTCAGCTTCAGCCCAACACCAGGAGAGGAGATGACAGACTAAGGGACACTAAAGGAGAACCCCCTCCAAAGGAGAGAGGCCCTCCCCGTGCCCAGCCTCTCATACTCCAGAGAGCGCACCTTCACCAGGTCACCCAGAATGTTCCTAACCACCTCATCCACCGGGAGGATTTTACGCTGCGTCGATACTAAGCACCGTGCGTTCCACGTGTGGTACCTGACCACTAGGCTAACTAGGAATAACGTGCAGCGGTCCCGGCCACCCAGGCCTCTGAATGCTCCATAGGCCCACTCCGCATAGGAGAGACCGGCCAACCCGGACCAATGGATGGAAGCGCCCACCCGGTTGTACACCTCTGTGTTAAAGGGGCACTGAAGCAGGAAGTGGTCCATGCTCTCCAGCAGGCCACCGCACTCCTCCCGGGGACAACCCCTTTCCTCAGAGCTCCTACACTTCAGATTGTCCCTCACACACAGCTTTCCATGGAAGCAGCGCCAAGTCACGTCCCAAAACTTCAAGGGGATCCTGATGGAATTCAATAAACTCAAACCCACCCTCAGATCCCGACTTGGGCAATCCCTGAGGGCCAGAGGCTTCTGGAAATGAGTCAACAGAACCCTTTTGTCAAGGATTTTCCTCGACATGGTCCTGATCTCCCACATTCCCAGACCCGACCGGCGAATCACCTTCAGAGCCGGGGTAGCGTAAGCCGGAAGATGCCCATGCGGTGTACGGAGATCCTTCACTTGCCCTCCTGTCTCCCATTCCTGGAAGAAAGGCCGAAACCATCCCCTGCAGGAGTATACCCACGGAGGAGCCCTCTCTTTCCAGAGGTTTGCGATATTGATCTTAAGAAAGGTATTCACTAGGAACACCACAGGGTTGACCATACACAACCCTCCTTGTCTCCTCGTGCGGTAAGTAACCTCCCTCTTGATAAGGTTCAGCCTATTCCCCCATAACAGCTGGAAGAACAGACTGTAGACCCGAGTCCAGAGGGGTTCTGGCAACATGCACACACTGCCCAGATAAATCAGTAACGGGAGCAGGTAAGTTTTGATCAGATTAACCCTTTCTCTGAGGGTCAAAGACCAACCCTTCCACTGGTCCACCTTCTGAGCGGCGATCTTAAGCCTGCCGTCCCAGTTTTGCATGGGGTAATCCCCCTGGCCGAATTCGATGCCGAGAACTTTGGCGGAGTCCTGGGGCCCTGGAAGAGTGTCCGGGAGATCAAAGCCTGGATCCCCCTCTCCCAGCCAGAGACTCTCACACTTATCCTGGTTGATCTTGGACCCAGAAGCCTCTGAGTAGCGGTCAACCTCTGACATCACCCATTGCGCCTCCCCTCCCGAGGACACGAAAACGGTGACATCATCAGCATACGCTACCACCCTTAGAGTGGCTTCCGGTGCTGCCCGATCCATCCCGACTCCCACCAACGGCCCACGATCAACCCTCCTAAGGAATGGGTCAATCGCGAACACGTATAAAAGTGGGCTCAGAGGACAACCCTGGCGAACACCAGACCCGACCTCAAAAGAGCGGCCAATCCAACCGTTCACAAGCGGGAAACTCTCTGCCCCTGCGTACAAAACTTTCAGCCAATTGACAAACTCCCCAGGCAGGCCATACCTCAGAAGGACAGACCAGAGGTACTCGTGGTTAACCCGATCAAACGCTTTTGCCTGATCCAAGGACAGCAAGTACCCCTTCCAGTTACCAGCCCTGCCCTGCTCCACTGCCTCCCGAACACAAAGCACAGCACTAAATGTACTGCGGCCTGGAACAGAGCAGTGCTGGGTCCCCGAAAGGAGCCGGGGTGCAAACTGCACCAGCCGATTAAACAGCACCTTTGCCAAAACCTTTCTGTCCGTATTGAGAAGCGCTATGGGACGCCAGTTCTCAATACGAGATCGGTCCTTACCCTTTGACAGGATGATCAGGGCTGACCTCCTCATTGACTTCGGCAGAGCGCCCGAGGAAAGACACTCATTGAATACCTCAGTCAAGAGGGGAACCAAGGCGTCCTTAAAGGTCTTATAAAACTCAGATGTTAAGCCATCCGGGCCTGGCGATTTCTTGAGGGCGAGCCCTTCAATCGCCAGGCTGACTTCCTCTTCCCTGATCACTTCGGTCAAAACATCAAGAGAGGGGTCTACTCCTGGCTCAGGGACAGCTTCAGCCAGGAAAGCCGACATCACATCCCGATCTAGATCCTTCCTGCCCAAGAGGTGCGAGTAGAAGGATCTGACGACCTCCAGAATCCCTGATCTGGACCTTTTCAGGGATCCCGTACTGTCAACCAGTCCCGTGACAACTTTACCATTCACTGACATCTTGCAGTTTCTGTAAGGGTCGGGCGAGCGGTATTTCCCGTAATCCCTCTCAAAAACCAAAGATGCGTGTCTATCGTACTGACACCTCTTCAGCAAGGATTTCACTCTGGAGATGTCCTCACGACTACCTCCAGTCGAGACGAGATGCTCGAGTTTCCTCCTCAGGCCCTGATACAGGCGGTACCTGTCCAGGCTCCTGAGGCTCGAGAGCTGGCGGAAGAATCTCGCCACCCTTTTCTTGAGCATCTCCCACCACTCTGACTTACTGCTACAAAGGCCCAGCAATGGTACCTGGCTCTGAAGAAAGTCCTCAAAGGATTGTCTGATCTCCGCTTCTTCCAGGAGAGACGAATTGAGCTTCCAGTAGCCTCTTCCCATCCGGGGGGTCTCTGTAACATTCAGAGAAAACAAAATTAAACAGTGGTCGGAGAACTCCACCTCAACAACGGACACTGCTGAAGAAATGGCTTCCTCCTTTAAATAAAACCTGTCTATTCTAGACCTGCAGCTACCCCTATAATAGGTGAACCCCGCGTGGCCTGGTGTGTGCCGGATGTGGACATCCACCAGGCGAGCCTCACTAGCTATGCTATTAAGAGCGACGCTATCATAAGTCAGCTTATCTCTGGAACCTCCCCTATCCTGGGACCTCGTGACAGCATTGAAGTCCCCTCCAAAGACCACCTGCCGACTTGTAAAAAGGTAGGGCTTGATCCTCATAAAGAGACACTTCCTGTCCCACTTGGACTGGGGACCATAGATGTTAATTAGGCGAAGTTCTTGCCCCTTCATGAGGACATCCAGGATCAGGCACCTCCCCATTTCTAACTCAATAACTCGTCGGCATTCTACCGGTGCGGTAAAAAGTACCGCCACTCCGCTATACGGCTCAGCCGCAAGAGACCAATAGGAAGGCCCGTGTCTCCATTCCCTCTTAGCTTTAAACACGGCCGCCAAATCTGGCAGCCTGGTCTCCTGCAAAAATAAAATGTCGGCTTCAACGCGGCCGAGAAAATCAAAGGCCGCAAATCTAGCCGCATCAGACTTAATGCTGGCGACATTAATGGATGCCAGCGTCAACGGAGTGGGTGCCGCCATCATGAGTGATTGAGTTAGACGGCTTTCTTTTTACCCATCTTACCACCACCCTCGGGAAATGAACACCCCCTTTTTAGACATATTGTGGTGTCCATCTCCCGCACCTCTGATGCTTCAGGGGCAGATCCAGGACCTGCCCCCTCATCCTCGTCTCCAGACTCTGGGCCAGTCTCCCCTCCTGAAGACCCTGACTCCCCAGGGGGAGACTCGGCACCCCCTGCAGGCCCCTCCGCCACTTCTGGCCCTTCACCCTCAGTCCCTCCATCGGCAGGAGAGGCTCCATCCAGGGCCAGAAATCGATTTGAAAGTTCGACCAGCGGGGGGTCGGATGCACCTTCCTTGGGTACCTTAGTCAGGGTGGGAGAAGATCTTACAACTCCCTTCTTTTTACCCTTTTTCTTCTTTTTGGCGCCACGCTTACGCTTTTCCTCTAGCCACGCCCTATTATCCTCGTCCATACTCTCATAATGGGAGGAGTCTGAGGACGTGGCACCCTCCTCTCTCTCGATCCTCCTGACCTCCTCATCCAGTACATCATCCCCTGGGGCCTCAGCGACAGGTGTGGTCTCCAGGACAGCGCCAGAGGTTGTCCCAGCAGCCCGAGACTCCCCCCGCTCTCTCTCCTGTTGACGCTTTTCTAGACGCCTTAGCTGGGCAGGCGTCTTTTTCCTGTCTTTCTTCCCTGGCCCCTCCATTCCTCCGCCTCTGCTAGTCCCCTCCCCAGCAGATTCAGCCTCATGGCTTTCACCCGCTGAGGCTGAGCCTGCATTAGCGAAGGAAAGAGGACAACGACTGTACGGGTGACCGAGATCACCACACAGGTTACACCTAATCTGCCCTGTACAGGATGCAGCGAGATGGCCGACACCCCCACACAACGCACACTTCTGCACGGTGCAGTTTGCGCTGAAATGTGTGGGGTCACCGCACCTGTGACACAGCTTAGGCTGCCCCCGGTAGAAGATCAGGATCCGATCCCTCCCCAGGAAGGCTGATGAAGGGATGTGGGCGACTGAGTTACCTGAACGCCTCAACTTCACCATGAAGGTCCAGGCCCCTGACCAGATACCATACTCATCACGATTTTTTTCCGGTAATCCTAGCACCTCTCCATAACGATTTATCCAGGTCATGATGTCAAAGCAAGATAGTGATTCGTTACGGGTAAGAACGGTCACTTTCTTGAGTTCGCTCTGGCGGGACACTGCTTGCACAGCAAAGTCCCGCCACTCGGGCTCGTTGTATCTCAGCTCATAGTTGGACCAGAAGAGCTCAAGCCCCTCCGGCCGAACAAAGCTGATATCAAACTCAGATGTACCATAGGGATGGATCAAGGCAAAGATGTCAGCCGCCTTGAAGTCCATCTTCAGCAGCAGCTCAACTACCCGTGCCCGAGGGGGACACACATCACTGCCACGCCACCGAAGACGGACCACATTCCTACGGTTAGCACCCGGCCCGGTTGTCGGGAGCGACCATGATGTCTCCCTGCCTCTTTGCTCTCGGAAGGCAGACAGGCCGTGCCTCTCTATCCAAAATGACAAATCAACCTCCTGCCCCGCTACATTGATCGTCCTTTCTCCCTTCTGTAAGGCCTGCAGGAGGCGCCGTTGCAAAAATCCGTCCCCAGAGCCCAGAGACGAGGATGATGGAACCCTACTTCCCCCAGCAGCGACACTGGCATAGCTCTTAATAGGGGCCGCCACTGGGGGAGCAACCGGACCAACCCCTGCACCCACCACATTAACACTACCCACCTCAGCCGCGCCACTCACACCACCAGTCACTCCATCACTCACTCCCATAACTGGTAACGGTTCTGCACCACTCACACCATTCACATTATCCACCACAACATTACTGACACCATTCACACTGGCTGGACCAGCACCAACATCAGGGGACATGACCACCTCCGCATCTTCGGGCACAAGGGACGGGGGTCCCCTCGCAGAGCATCGCCCAAAGGGGACCACAACTCTTGTCGCACTTGTGCCCTCCGCATCATCGGTAGCAGATGTTATTTTGCTTTTTCTGTTGCTTGGTAACATTCGCCGCTGCTCTTTAGCCGGTGTGAGGCGCCGCTGATCTCCAGTCTCCACAGAATGTGCATTATCCCCAACACCGACACAAAATAATACTTTTTGTTTGGGAGGTTCGGAGCCCTCAGCCTCAGCGACCCCTCCACACTGCCCCCGCCTCTCAACTGAGTGATCAGCGGCAACAGCATGAAGAGGCGCCGAGGCACCGGAAGCTGCCACCAGTGCTGGGCTATCCCCCCCTCCCAGCGGGGGACGCACCACAGCACTGGATTTTGGTGGTATCGCCACATCCGAGCCGCCCTGACTGTCCGGCCTTGCAGCCGATGCCTCCCCTGCTCCCCCACTGTTACCACAAACAGAGACGGAGCCCATCGCCACATCAGATGTCACACCTGTAATCTCCCTGCACCTTTGCACCGGGTCCACAGCAGAACTCGGGGGGGTTTGGGTAGCAGGGCTTGCACAGTGAGCTGACCCTGCGCTTTGCCCGGGGGGGTGTACAGGGAGGGGGGTAAAGATGAAACGTACCTCTTCTTGCTGCTTTGTCCTGGTCTTCTTACTCTTCCTCCGGCTGCTCCCCCCAGCGGCTTCCTCTGGGAGTTCGTCACCAAAAGAAAAGTTCTCCATGTGTACTGGGGACTCGAGCAGCCGGATCTCCGCCATGAGCGCCCCTCCCTGGCTGCCGGTGTCACTGTCCTCCCCCGAGCGAGGTGTTACTGCTGGCTGTCCTGCAAGGGGCCCACTGCACGAGGCCTGCTGATCTTCCTGCAGGCCGCCAGGTGGGAACTGCTGCTCGTCATCATCATCATCCTCCTCCTCCACCTGGCTCGCAGGCTGCAACCCCTTCAGCCTTTGCTCTCTGGTATCAGCCATTTGAGCAAATCTATCGTCATTAACAAGTTTTTCTTTAAACGGACCGCTGTTATCTAATATGAAAGTTTTTCTTTTATCAAGCTTAGCAATCTCTGCCTTCAGGTGGTTAATTTCTCCATTAATTTCTATTTTGCGCTTCTTTTGCGCTGTGTTCGCCCTGGCGCGGGCACAACGCAGCTCCTCCCGGAGCCTCCTGATGGTCTTAGTCGCCTCTTCGTACTCACAGAGGTGGCTCTGGACCCGGGAGGCATAGGTGGACAAAGACTCCCGGGGCCCCTGCACCGCCCAGCCTCCCCCCGCATGGTCAGCCTTACCTCTGTGAGCACTCCGCTTCATGTCTCCAGCCCCGGAAGGACCGCTCTCACCCGCACCATCATGGACGTCCGGCTTCTGGGTTTGCCTCTTTACACTGGACCCAGGGGGAGCAGGAGCAGTATTACTACGACTCCTGGTGGAACGTCTCACCCCTGAGTCCTCCATAGCGCTGGCCGGTTCCTGGCTACCCCTGCCCCCCGCCGGCCTGGCCCGGGAAGCAGGAGCCTGGGGCTTGCCGCTCTGGCTCATGCCTGGAAACCCACCCCCTCCCTGGGAAGGGAGAGAGCAGGTCCCAGGTGGAGGTGGATTATTCCTGGAGCTCAGAGCAGCAGCAGCACACAGCCTCTCACAGCAACAGACAGCTAACGAGGTAACGAGCTCCAGAGATGCACTCACTATCTGCTGCTGGTGCAGTCACTGTGTACATACATGACATTACTTATCCTGTACTGATCCTGAGTTACATCCTGTATTATACCCAGAGCTGCACTCACTATTCTGCTGCTGGTGCAGTCAATGTGTACATACATGACATTACTTATCCTGTACTGATCCTGAGTTACATCCTGTAAATCTTTTATTTTATATATAAAAATGAAAAACATTACAACAATAAACATAAATCAAGCCATAACTTCTGGCAAAACAAAACAATAATAATAATAACAAAACAATAATACAAACTAAAAGAGACTTACGAAAATCTCCTGGCCCAGCCACACACACACCACACACTCAGCATTATAAAACAAAACCTTCACCCAATCCCACCACCTAATTTTTTTTTTTTTTTTTTTATATAATTTTTTATAATTTTTTTTTTTTAATATAATTTTTTATAAATTTTTTTTTTTTTTTTTTTTTTCCATAAATAACTAAAGAATACACAGCAAAAAAAAAGACAAACAGGAAATAAAAACATTAAATATAAACTAACTAAATCCCACGCCCATCACCCTCCCACCCAGACACTGGTCTAACGTCCAAAGTCCGCGCTATATAGTCCAGACCAGTGCCCAGGATCATATTGTCCAAATCCCGTCCACCCCCCTCCCAACCTAACACCCTAACACCAACACCCCAAAACCAACCAAGCTATATACACATTAACTATAACTACATAAATACACACTGTACACAAAATACAAACACATTAAACATATCAACATAACAAACCAACCACATAAAGCCCAGGTTCGGTGCCTGCAAGCCGCTACATCACTATAACCTCAGATACAAAACAAAAATCTACAGTGTCAGCTTCAGCCCAACACCAGGAGAGGAGATGACAGACTAAGGGACACTAAAGGAGAACCCCCTCCAAAGGAGAGAGGCCCTCCCCGTGCCCAGCCTCTCATACTCCAGAGAGCGCACCTTCACCAGGTCACCCAGAATGTTCCTAACCACCTCATCCACCGGGAGGATTTTACGCTGCGTCGATACTAAACACCGTGCGTTCCACGTGTGGTACCTGACCACTAGACTAACTAGGAATAACGTGCAGCGGTCCCGGCCACCCAGGCCTCTGAATGCTCCATAGGCCCACTCCGCATAGGAGAGACCGGCCAACCCGGGCCAATGGATGGAAGCGCCCACCCGGTTGTACACCTCTGTGTTAAAGGGGCACTGAAGCAGGAAGTGGTCCATGCTCTCCAGCAGGCCACCGCACTCCTCCCGGGGACAACCCCTTTCCTCAGAGCTCCTACACTTCAGATTGTCCCTCACACACAGCTTTCCATGGAAGCAGCGCCAAGTCAAGTCCCAAAACTTCAAGGGGATCCTGATGGAATTCAAAAGACCTAAACCCACCCCCAGATCCCGACTTGGGCAATCCCTGAGGGCCAGAGGCTTCTGGAAATGGGTCAACAGAACCCTTTTGTCAAGGAGTTTCCTCGACATGGTCCTGATCTCCCACATTCCCAGACCCCACCGGCGAATTACCTTCAGAACCGGGGTAGCGTAAGCCGGAAGATGCCCATGTGGTGTACGGAGATCCTTCACTCGCCCTCCTGTCTCCCATTCCTGGAAGAAAGGCCGAAACCATCCCCTGCAGGAGTATACCCACGGAGGAGCCCTCTCTTTCCAGAGGTTTGCGATATTGATCTTAAGAAAGGTATTCACTAGGAACACCACAGGGTTGACCATACACAACCCTCCTTGTCTCCTCGTGCGGTAAGTAACCTCCCTCTTGATTAGGTTCAGCCTATTCCCCCATAACAGCTGGAAGAACAGACTGTAGACTCGAGTCCAGAGGGGCTCTGGCAACATGCACACACTGCCCAGATATATCAGCAATGGGAGCAGGTAAGTTTTTATCAAGTTCACCCTTTCCCTGAGGGTCAAAGACCAACCCTTCCACTGGTCCACCTTCTGGGCGGCGATCTTAAGCCTGCCATCCCAGTTTTGCATGGGGTAATCCCCCTGGCCAAATTCGATGCCGAGAACTTTGGCAGAGTCTTGGGGCCCTGGAAGAGTGTCCGGGAGATCAAAGCCTGGATCCCCCTCTCCCAGCCAGAGACTCTCACACTTATCCCGGCTGATCTTGGACCCAGAAGCCTCTGAGTAGCGGTCAACCTCTGACATCACCCATTGCGCCTCCCCTCTCGAGGACACAAAAACGGTGACATCATCGGCATACGCTACCACCCTTAGAGTGGCTTCCGGTGCCGCCTGGTCCATCCCGACTCCCACCAACGGCCCACGATCAACCCTCCTAAGGAACGGGTCAATCGCGAACACGTATAAGAGTGGGCTCAGAGGACAACCCTGGCGAACACCAGACCCGACCTCAAAAGAGCGGCCAATCCAACCGTTCACAAGCGGGAAACTCTCTGCCCCTGCGTACAAAACCTTTAGCCAATTGACAAACCCACCCGGCAGGCCATACCTCAGAAGGACAGACCAGAGGTACTCGTGGTCAACCCGATCAAACGCTTTTGCCTGATCCAAGGACAGCAAGTACCCCTTCCAGTTACCAGCCCTGCCCTGCTCCACTGCCTCCCGGACACAAAGCACAGCACTAAATGTACTGCGGCCTGGAACAGAGCAGTGCTGGGTCCCCGAAAGGAGCCGGGGCGCAAACTGCACCAGCCGATTAAACAGCACCTTTGCCAAAACCTTTCTGTCCGTATTGAGAAGCGCTATGGGACGCCAGTTCTCAATACGAGATCGGTCCTTACCCTTTGACAGAATGATCAGGGCAGACCTCCTCATTGACTTCGGCAGAGCGCCCGAGGAAAGACACTCATTGAATACCTCAGTCAAGAGGGGAACCAAGGCGTCCTTAAAGGTCTTATAAAACTCAGATGTTAAGCCATCCGGACCTGGCGATTTCTTGAGGGCGAGCCCTTCAATCGCCCGGCTGACTTCCTCTTCCCTGATCATCTCTGTCAAAACATCAAGAGAGGGGTCTACTCCTGGCTCAGGGACAGTTTCAGCCAGGAAAGCCGACATCACATCCCGATCTAGATCCTTCCTGCCCAAGAGGTGCGAGTAGAAGGATCTGACGACCTCCAGAATCCCTGATCTGGACCTTTTCAGGGATCCCGTACTGTCAACCAGTCCTGTGACAACTTTACCATTCACTGACATCTTGCAGTTTCTGTAAGGGTCGGGCGAGCGGTATTTCCCGTAATCCCTCTCAAAAACCAAAGATGCGTGTCTATCGTACTGACATCTCTTCAGCAAGGATTTCACTCTGGAGATGTCCTCACGACTACCTCCAGTCGAGACGAGATGCTCGAGTTTCCTCCTCAGGCCCTGATACAGGCGGTACCTGTCCAGGCTCCTGAGGCTCGAGAGCTGGCGGAAGAATCTCGCCACCCTTTTCTTGAGCATCTCCCACCACTCTGACTTACTGCTACAAAGGCCCAGCAAAGGTACCTGGCTCTGAAGAAAGTCCTCAAAGGATTGTCTTATCTCCGCTTCCTCCAGGAGAGACGAATTGAGCTTCCAGTAGCCTCTTCCCATCCGGGGGGTCTCTGTAACATTCAGAGAAAACAAAATTAGACAGTGGTCGGAGAACTCCACCTCAACAACGGACACTGCTGAAGAAATGGCTTCCTCCTTTAAATAAAACCTGTCTATTCTAGACCTACAGCTACCCCTATAATAGGTGAACCCCGCGTGACCTGGGGTGTGCCGGATGTGGACATCCACCAGGCGAGCCTCACTAGCTATGCTATTAAGAGCGACGCTATCATAAGTCAGCTTGTCTCTGGAACCTCCCCTATCCTGGGACCTCGTGACAGCATTGAAGTCCCCTCCAAAGACCACCTGCCGACTTGTAAAAAGGTAGGGCTTGATCCTCATAAAGAGACACTTCCTGTCCCACTTGGACTGGGGACCATAGATGTTAATTAGGCGAAGTTCTTGTCCCTTCATGAGGACATCCAGGATCAGGCACCTCCCCATTTCTAACTCAATAACTCGTCGGCATTCTACCGGTGCGGTAAAGAGGACCGCCACTCCGCTATACGGCTCGGCCGCAAGAGACCAATAGGAAGGCCCGTGTCTCCATTCCCTCTTAGCTTTAAACACGGCCGCCAAATCTGGCAGCCTGGTCTCCTGCAAAAATAAAATGTCGGCTTCAACGCGGCCGAGAAAATCAAAGGCCGCAAATCTAGCCGCATCAGACTTAATGCTGGCGACATTAATGGACGCCAGCGTCAACGGAGTGGGTGCCGCCATCATGAGTGATTGAGTTAGACGGCTTTTTTCTTACTAACTCCCTTCCCTCTACTGTCCTCTGAGGATGATCCCTTTTCCCTTTTCCCTTCAGAATTGGGGCAACTTCTTTTTAACGAAATTGAGGTGTCCATGTTATTACTGGCCCCCAAGGACCCACCCGGACCACCCTCTCCTTCGTCCTTGTCTCCTGGCTCTGAGTCAGTCTCCCACTCTGAGGACCCAGCATCCCCAGAGGATAGAGACTCGGCGCCCCCTGCAGGCTGCTCCGCCGCCACCTCCAGAACCCCACCCTCAGCCTCTCCTTCCGAGGAGGCGATCTCATCGAGGGTGAGGAACTGGTTGGAAAGCTCAACCAGAGGGGAGGAAGTTTTCCCTTCCTTAGGTACCTTAGATAGGCCGCGTTTTTTCTTTTTCTGCTTGCGCTTATTTTCTAGCCAAATCCTGTTATCCTCATCCATACTCTCATAATGGGAGGACGTGGAGGACATGGCACCTTTCTCGCGCTCCATCCTCCTGACCTCCTCATCCAACTCATCATCCCTCAGGGCCTCAGTAGCATGACCAGCCTCTGAGGAAGGACCAAGGGTCACCCCAGCAACCTGAGGCTTCCCCAGTTCTCTCCCTTTTTGTCTGGCTTCAAGCCGCCTTAACTGAGAAGGCGACTTCTTCTTGCTTTTCTTCACAGGCCCCTCAGCTCCTCCACCTCTGCTGGTACCTTCCCCAGCAGAAGCAACCTCCTGGCTCTCCTCCACTGGGGTCACAACCGCATTGGCAAAGGAGCGAGGACAACGGCTGAAAGGGTGACCGAGCTCACCACACAGGTTACACCTAATGTCCTTACAGGATGCAGCGAGATGACCTAGCCCACCACACAAAGCGCACTTCTGCACTTGGCAGCTGGCGCTAAAGTGTGTGGGGTCACCGCACCTGTGACAGACCTTCGGCTGCCCCTGGTAGAAAATCAGGATTCTGTCCCGCCCAAGAAAGGCTGAAGAGGGAATGTGGGCGACTGTGCCGCCTGAACACTTCAACTTCATCATGAAGGTCCAGGCCCCAGACCAAATGCCAAATTCATCGCGGTTTTTCTGAGGCACCTGTACAACCTCACCATAACGACTGAGCCAAGTCATGATGTCCATGCAAGAAAGTGACTCGTTACGGGTCAAAACGGTCACTTTCCTGACTGTGTTTTGGCGAGACACTGCTTGCACAGCAAAGTCTCGCCATGCGGGCTCGTTCTTTGCCAGCTCATAATTCGACCAGAAGAGCTCTAAGCCCTCCGGCCGAACAAAGCTGACATCGAACTCCGGAGTACCATAAGGATGTATCAGGGCAAAGATGTCACTAGCCCTGAAGTTCATCTTCAGGAGGAGCTCCACCACCCTTGACCTGGGTGGGCATGCGTCACTGCCCCTCCAGCGAAGACGAACCACATTCCTACGGGCAGCTCCGGGCCCGGTTGTGGGTAAAGACCATACAGTCTCTCCCCCCCTTTTCTCTTGGAAGGCTGCCAGGCCATGCCTGTCTGTCCAGAAGGACAGATCAACATCTCTCCCCTCTACAGTGATTGACTTTTCCCCTCTCCTGAGAGCCTCCAGAAGACGCCTTTGCAAAACGCTGTTCCCAGAGCCAGGAGACAAGGAGTTAACCCCACTTGCCCCAGCGGTGACACTCGCATAGCTCCTTATGGGAGCGGCCACCACTGGGGGTGCAGATGGACCAGCACTCACACCAGGATCCCCCTCAGCGCCATTCACCACCCCCACATTCACCACACTATATACATTACTGCCTCGCTTCCTTGCATCACTCACACCAGCTGGGCCAGGAGGACCTGGGGTTGCCTCGGCGTCACTGGGCACTGGGGGTAGAGCTACCTCCATAGCTGATACAGCCTGAGAAGAGGCAGCTCCAACCCCGATCTTACTTGTGCCCTCTGCCTCATTGGCATTAACCCCTTGTTGTCCTGCAGTTTTTATAATGTTTGAGCATCGCTGCTCGATTGGTGGTAGAGGCCTCTTGTCCTTACAGACTCCAGACAGTCTTTTTGCCCCTTTCATATCTTCAGAGTTTGATGCACCAATACAGAATAACACTTTTCCTGCGACTTTCTCTGCAGGCTGCACGGGATGTTTGGGAGGCGCCGCACTACAAGCCCCAGCAGCCCCATCACACTGCCGCTGCTCACCGGAGCAAGCAACAGCGCTAAGGGCCACAGGAGCCACCGCCACTGCCCCTGGCACCGGGCCACCCCCCCCTCCCACTGGGGGGCAGCGCACAGTACCAGGACCTGCTGGATCGCCCTCACTGTCCGGCCTTTCGGCCGATGCCTTCCCTGCACCATCCTTGCTACTACAAACAAGGCTGGTGCTATGCGCCATGATGGAACGTGGCTTTGCACTCTCCCCGCACCCTGGCACCGAGTCCACTGCAGGATTCGTGCTGGGCTGGGTAACGGGGCCTACACGACAGGCTGGCACTGCTGCCCGCCCGGAGGGAACAGGGAGGGGACGAAACACCAGATTCACCTCCTGAGACGCCTTGGTCTTCTTGGGTCTCGTCTTCTTTCTCTTTTGGTCGTCACTCGGGATATCATCGCCGAAGGAAAAGTTCTGGAGGTGAACTGGGGACTCAAGCTGACGGATCTGAGCCATTAGCGCCCCCCCCTGGCCGCTGTCATCACTTTCCTCCTCCAGGTTGGCAGAGCCGCAGCCTGATGGTAATGGCGCTTGCTCCGCAGGCAGCCTGTCGTGCGAGGCCTGCTGGTGTTGGTGCAGGCCACCAGACGGACACGGCAGGTCTTCCTCATCCTCCTCATCATCGCCATCATCCGCCTGGATCTCAAGCCCCTTCAGCTTTCTCAGCTGCTCCTGGCGCATGTCATCAAACCTCGCATCATTCTCCAATTTTTCACGAAACGGACCGCTGTGCTCACGGATAAGATGACGCTTCTCCTGCAGAGCGGTGACCTCGGCTTTTAGTCTGTCTATGGTGGTAAGTAGATCAGACTTTTTCTTTCTCTGCGTAGCCACCCCCGCTAGGGCCAAGGTCTCCCTTATCTCCTCCTGGAGCCTATTCATCGCCTTGCCAGCTTCCTCGTACTCACGGAGGTGCTCAGCAATCCGGGAGCCATAGATGGAAGCAGACTCCCGGGCCTTAAGATCACCCCATGCTTTTTGCACACCCCCGTGAGCACCCAGCTTTTCAGCTGAACCACCCAGCTTTCCCGCACATACATCCAGCTTTCCAGGAGGAGCACTCAGGCTGATGTCACTTGCCTTGATCTTCTGTGAACCGGAGACCTTGCGGCTTCCCTGGGTCTTGGGGGTGGCAGCCGAGGTCACATCGCTGCGTCCTTGGCTCCGGGCAGATCTTCTCACCCCTTCTGCTTTGGCCGGTAACTTGTTTTTCCTGCCTCCCGCCGGCCTGGTCCGGGAGACAGGAGCCTGGGACTTTCCAGCTTGATTCATCCCAGAGAACCCACTCCCTCCCTGGGGAGGAGAGAGCAGGCCTGGGTGGATGGAGATTGCTCCAGGTGGTGCAGGAGCTCAGCAGCACACAACCACACCCGTCAGCAGCTCACAGCAGAATGAGAATGCACTCACTATTCTGCTGCTGGTGCAGTCACTGTGTACATACATGACATTACTTATCCTGTACTGATCCTCAGTTACATCCTGTATTATACCCCAGAGCTGCACTCACTATTCTGCTGCTGGTGCAGTCACTGTGTACATACATGACATTACTTATCCTGTACTGATCCTGAGTTACATCCTGTACTATACCCCAGAGCTGCACTCACTATTCTGCTGCTGGTGCAGTCACTGTGTACATACATGACATTACTTATCCTGTACTGATCCTGAGTTACATCCTGTATTATACTCCAGAGCTGCACTCACTATTCTGCTGCTGGTGCAGTCACTGTGTACATACATGACATTACTTATCCTGTACTGATCCTCAGTTACATCGTGTATGTATCCTGGGAATATCCTTCATGTGGATTAGTGACTCTCTATTTGGATTTCCATTACACATAAAATCTGTGAATGGGATTGTGCTGTTACTCAGGTCATTACTACTTGTAATTATCTTTCTTAGTAGATTAGTAATTCAGTCAGGAATAATCTACAAATTAAAGTTTGTCTGATATCAGAATAACAAGATGTCCTAGAAGTAATAAATGATAATTAGAGGTGTAGTCAGAGCATCCGCCGTCTGTGATCAGTAATTAGCACCTGATGCCTCATCTATGAATATCAATAGCAGGAAGTGAACCAGCCGCCGACCCAACGGGTTCTGCACAATCCGGGGAATGAGAGGAATCCTGGGAATGAGAGGAATCCTGGGAATGAGAGGAATCCTGGGAACGAGGTGCCGAGTGATGGCAGCTCCGTGCTGATCATACAACACGTATTGCAGCTGTGATGCCCGGGCTCCCACAGTGGATCTTCCCCAGGCGATGGCATAGTGGAATATATTGTATCTCCCGCCATATCTACATTGTATTGTATCTTGTAGAGTCGTCCTTTGTCCATAAAGTACAGCAGAAGATGGTTGTACTAGTCTCTACTATCCTGCATCATTCCACACAACTGTCTGTTACCTGTTGACTTTGTGTTGGGCTGCAGACGGTTAAACTAGCTGTGATGGACAGACGCCTCCTCCACACACATCGTCCGGATAACAGGAATCACTCCAATCACTCTCAGGACTGGGATTCTGATGCTTGCTATAAGTTTATATTGTCTGGACTGTCAAGTTTTTCATCTTTTTCCCATTGCTTGTCTTCTGACTATCCATTTCCCTTGTGATTCTGTACTGCATTGTCCTCTGGTTTTTTACTCATACTTAGAAGATCTTTCTTATGTGTCTATCGTGTCTTTACTTTCTGTGTTTTGGTAGATAACGGGAAGCTCCGTATTATCGGGACACCCTGACATTCCTTAAGCCAAATACATAATTAGGTGTTACCCCCGGCCCTCCTGGTCATGTGATGTTCAGGTCCATGTATTAGTATGTGAGGTCTGGGCCAGGACCTGCTCCGGAGGATATTAGAGGGGTTCATCTGCCCTCTCCCTCTCCTGGACTCGTATGTCAAGAGATACATTAATGGATTTACCTAAATTCCAGGGAAAAACTAAAATGTGCCATTTATTAACCCTCGGAAATCTTCCTAGTTACAATCTGTTGGTTTCATAGTTCAGAGACCATACACTTCTTCCAGAGAATCCGGTGTCTGATCGGGGGGGGGGGGGGGCATTTCTCTCCAGATTTGGGACAGAACTTTTTGGGTGGTTGGGTTTCTCTTCTCATCTGGGGCAATGGGAAGACAGAGAGACTCAACCAAACACTAGAACAATCCTTAAGGTGTTTTGGGTCTAAGGAGAAAGGTTTATTTCCCTTGCAATTCACAACCGTGTAAACTCCTTGGAAAATATATCCCTTTTTTTTTCTACAACTTTGGGTTAAATGTTCTCATGTTGCCAGGATCTAGAGTCTGTTCTCCCCAATTAATTTCAATCCTTTACACCAAACTTCTCTGTCTCCTGTTGACTTTGTTCTGGGCTGCAGACAGTTAAGCTAGCTATGATGGACAGATGCATCCCCTTCTGCTGGTTATTGGGGCAGGACTCTGATATCTTATTACAGGTTTGCCTGCCCACTGCCCAGTGCTTGCTGTGAGTCTTACTTGGTGTCTATTACCTTTTTCCGAACCTCCATATTTTGGATTTTCTCGACTCTCTACTGCATTGTCTTTGGCACACAAAGGGAACGTCAACCAGTTGTCACCTACCATCCATGGTGAAATAGGCAAGTGGATAGAGGGAGCTGGCTCAGTCTGGCTTCAGTGCTCACTGTAGGGATCACTCCAACACAGCTTCATTACAACCTCAATAAAATGTCCATATTGACCCCTCCAGACTCCCCCTTACATTATACACCACTATATGCCTATTATACACCAGACCCCCCCAACATGTCCTTATTATACACCAGACCCCCCCAACATGTCCTTATTATACACCAGACCCCCCCAACATGTCCTTATTATACACCAGACCCCCCTAACATGTCCTTATTATACACCAGACCCCCCTAACATGTCCTTATTATACACCAGACCCCCCCTAACATGTCCTTATTATACACCAGACCCTCCAACATGTCCTTATTATACACCAGACCCCTCTAACATGTCCTTATTATACACCAGACCCCCCCTAACATGTCCTTATTATACACCAGACCCCCCCAACATGTCCTTATTATACACCAGACCCCCCCCTAACATGTCCTTATTATACACCAGACCCCCCCTAATATGTCCTTATTATACACCAGACCCCCCCTAACATGTCCTTATTATACACCAGACCCTCCAACATGTCCTTATTATACACCAGACCCCTCTAACATGTCCTTATTATACACCAGACCCCCCTGACATGTCCTTATTATACACCAGACCCCCCTGACATGTCCTTATTATACACCAGACCCCCCTAACATGTCCTTATTATACACCAGACCCCCCTAACATGTCCTTATTATACACCAGACCCCCCCTAACATGTCCTTATTATACACCAGACCCTCCAACATGTCCTTATTATACACCAGACCCCTCTAACATGTCCTTATTATACACCAGACCCCCCCTAACATGTCCTTATTATACACCAGACCCCCTAACATGTCCTTATTATACACCAGACCCCCCGACATGTCCTTATTATACACCAGACCCCCCTAACATGTCCTTATTATACACCAGACCCCCCTAACATGTCCTTATTATACACCAGACCCCCCTAACATGTCCTTATTATACACCAGACCCCCCCTAACATGTCCTTATTATACACCAGACCCTCCAACATGTCCTTATTATACACCAGACCCCTCTAACATGTCCTTATTATACACCAGACCCCCCCTAACATGTCCTTATTATACACCAGACCCCCTAACATGTCCTTATTATACACCAGACCCCCCCTAACATGTCCTTATTATACACCAGACCCTCCAACATGTCCTTATTATACACCAGACCCCTCTAACATGTCCTTATTATACACCAGACCCCCCCTAACATGTCCTTATTATACACCAGACCCCCTAACATGTCCTTATTATACACCAGACCCCCCGACATGTCCTTATTATACACCAGACCCCCCTAACATGTCCTTATTATACACCAGACCCCCCTAACATGTCCTTATTATACACCAGACCCCCCTAACATGTCCTTATTATACACCAGACCCCCCTAACATGTCCTTATTATACACCAGACCCCCCTAACATGTCCTTATTATACACCAGACCCTCCAACATGTCCTTATTATACACCAGACCCCTCTAACATGTCCTTATTATACACCAGACCCCCCCTAACATGTCCTTATTATACACCAGACCCCCTAACATGTCCTTATTATACACCAGACCCCCCCTAACATGTCCTTATTATACACCAGACCCTCCAACATGTCCTTATTATACACCAGACCCCTCTAACATGTCCTTATTATACACCAGACCCCCCCTAACATGTCCTTATTATACACCAGACCCCCTAACATGTCCTTATTATACACCAGACCCCCCGACATGTCCTTATTATACACCAGACCCCCCTAACATGTCCTTATTATACACCAGACCCCCCTAACATGTCCTTATTATACACCAGACCCCCCTAACATGTCCTTATTATACACCAGACCCCCCCTAACATGTCCTTATTATACACCAGACCCTCCAACATGTCCTTATTATACACCAGACCCCTCTAACATGTCCTTATTATACACCAGACCCCCCCTAACATGTCCTTATTATACACCAGACCCCCTAACATGTCCTTATTATACACCAGACCCCCCCTAACATGTCCTTATTATACACCAGACCCTCCAACATGTCCTTATTATACACCAGACCCCTCTAACATGTCCTTATTATACACCAGACCCCCCCTAACATGTCCCTATTATACACCAGACCCCCCTGACATGTCCTTATTATACACCAGACCCCCCTAACATATCCTTATTATACACCAGACCCCCCTAACATGTCCTTATTATACACCAGACCCCCCTAACATGTCCTTATTATACACCAGACCCCCCTGACATGTCCTTATTATACACCAGACCCCCCCCCCCCAACATGTCCTTATTATACACCAGACCCCCCGACATGTCCTTATTATACACCAGACCCCCTAACATGTCCTTATTATACACCAGACCCCCCCTAACATGTCCTTATTACACACAAGACCCCCGTAACATGTCCTTATTATAAACCAGACCCCCCCTAACATGTCCTTATTATACACCAGACCCCCCTAACATGTCCTTATTATACACCAGACCCCCCCCTAACATGTCCTTATTATACACCAGACCCCCCTGACATGTCCTTATTATAGACCAGACCCCCCCCCCCAACATGTCCTTATTATACACCAGACCCCCCGACATGTCCTTATTATACACCAGACCCCCTAACATGTCCTTATTATACACCAGACCCCCCCTAACATGTCCTTATTACACACCAGACCCCCGTAACATGTCCTTATTATAAACCAGACCCCCCCTAACATGTCCTTATTATACACCAGACCCCCCTAACATGTCCTTATTATACACCAGACCCCCCTAACATGTCCTTATTATACACCAGACCCCCAACATGTCCTTATTATACACGAGACCCCCCCTAACATGTCCTTATTATACACCAGACCCCCCTAACATGTCCTTATTATACACCAGACCCCCAACATGTCCTTATTATACACCAGACCCCCCTATCATGTCCTTATTATACACCAGACCCCCCCTAACATGTCCTTATTATACACCAGACCCCCCCTAACATGTCCTTATTATACACCAGACCCCCCCTAACATGTCCTTATTATACACCAGACCCCCTAACATGTCCTTATTATACACCAGACCCCCCTAACATGTCCTTATTATACACCAGACCCCCCTAACATGTCCTTATTATACACCAGACCCCTAATATGCCCTTATTATACACCAGACCCCCCGACATGTCCTTATTATACACGAGACCCCCCCTAACATGTCCTTATTATACACCAGACCCCCCTAACATGTCCTTATTATACACCAGACCCCCAACATGTCCTTATTATACACCAGACCCCCCTATCATGTCCTTATTATACACCAGACCCCCCCTAACATGTCCTTATTATACACCAGACCCCCCCTAACATGTCCTTATTATACACCAGACCCCCCCTAACATGTCCTTATTATACACCAGACCCCCTAACATGTCCTTATTATACACCAGACCCCCCTAACATGTCCTTATTATACACCAGACCCCCCTAACATGTCCTTATTATACACCAGACCCCTAATATGCCCTTATTATACACCAGACCCCCCGACATGTCCTTATTATACACCAGACCCCCCGACATGTCCTTATTATACACCAGCCCCCCTAATATGTCCTTATTATACACCAGACCCCCCTAACATGTCCTTATTATACACCAGACCCCCCTAACATGTCCTTATTATACACCAGACCCCCCTAACATGTCCTTATTATACACCAGACCCCCCTAACATGTCCTTATTATACACCAGACCCCCCTGACATGTCCTTATTATACACCAGACCCCCCTGACATGTCCTTATTATACACCAGACCCCCCCTAACATGTCCTTATTATACACCAGACCCCATAACATGTCCTTATTATACACCAGACCCCCCAACATGTCCTTATTATACACCAGACCCCCCAACATGTCCTTATTATACACCAGAACCCCTAACATGTCCTTATTATACACCAGACCCCTCAACATGTCCTTATTATACACCAGACCCCCCAACATGTCCTTATTATACACCAGACCCCCCAACATGTCCTTATTATACACCAGACCCCCCAACATGTCCTTATTATACACCAGACCCCCCAACATGTCCTTATTATACACCAGACCCCCCCAACATGTCCTTATTATACACCAGAACCCCTAACATGTCCTTATTATACACCAGACCCCCCCTAACATGTCCTTATTATACACCAGACCCCCCAACATGTCCTTATTATACACCAGACCCCCCCCTAACATGTCCTTATTATACACCAGACCCCCCCTAACATGTCCTTATTATACACCAGACCCCCCTAACATGTCCTTATTATACACCAGACCCCCCTAACATGTCCTTATTATACACCAGACCCCCTTACATGTCCTTATTATACACCAGACCCCCCTGACATGTCCTTATTATACACCAGACCCCCCTAACATGTCCTTATTATACACCAGACCCCCCTAACATGTCCTTATTATACACCAGACCCCTAATATGTCCTTATTATACACCAGACCCCCCCCCCTAACATGTCCTTATTATTCACCAGACCCCCCTAACATGTCCTTATTATACACCAGACCCCCCCCCCCTAACATGTCCTTATTATTCACCAGACCCCCCTAACATGTCCTTATTATACACCAGACCCCCCCCCTAACATGTCCTTATTATTCACCAGACCCCCCTAACATGTCCTTATTATACACCAGACCCCCCTAACATGTCCTTATTATACACCAGACCCCTAATATGTCCTTATTATACACCAGACCCCCCCCCTAACATGTCCTTATTATTCACCAGACCCCCCTAACATGTCCTTATTATACACCAGACCCCCCTAACATGTCCTTATTATACACCAGACCCCTAATATGCCCTTATTATACACCAGACCCCCCCCCCCTAACATGTCCTTATTATTCACCAGACCCCCTATCTGTCTGCATTGGTGGTTTTGTGTTAGAGGGTCTGTATTAGGGGGTCAGTATTGGAGGATCTGTATTGGAGGATCTGTATTGGGGCTCTGTTTTAAGGGATCTTTGTTGGGGGGGGGGTGTAATAGAGGGTATGTGTGGTGGGGTCTGTATTAGAGTGTCAGTATTGGGGGTTTCTGTATTAGGGGGTCGATATTGGGAGGACTGTATTGGGGGTCTGTATTAGGTAGTCAGTATTGGGGGTCTGTATCAGACAAGACAATACAAGCATCCTGTTGTTCCATATGGCTGTTTGTACTCTGTAATATTGTAATATTATATGTGTATATGTCCCCTATGATTTGTGAAGCTACGGGATTTGATGGCACTAGATACATAAAGATTATTATTAATAAACAATTAAGAGAACTCAGCAGAGCCGGGTCAGAACCAAGAGGACAAACATAGTACAAAATCACAAGAGCAGGGAATAGTCAGAACACAAACCAAAAGTCAGAATAGCAGACAGGACACCGGGATCAGAATCACCAGAACCGTAAGGAACTAGGAAGCGACTATACCTGGCAGGGGGGATACTACAGCCGTGGCAGCTGCTACTGGACCTGGTCAAGGACCCACACCCCTAACATGAACCCTGCGGATATCAAATGCACCCTCCTGCCCCTGTCACAAAGTGATGTCAAGGGCTGCGCTCCACACCCAACCCCCCAGATACACAGCTGCCCCCCCCCCCCCGGCCTCACAGTGGACAATGCGATGGGCACTGTCCCTGCCTACATGCCTTGTCCACCCACCTCCAGTTTTGAAGCTGCCCCGATCTCTACTTCTACAGGTAAGGAACCTTATGTGTATAATAAGGTTATACATATAATATTACAGCGCCACCCCTGTCTACAGGTTATCTCTGGTATTACACCTCAGTTCCTTTCACTTTCCAAAGCTTTTCGAGCTGAACAGCAGAAGTCTATAAATGTAATATAATATGTATTTGTTTTATCTGAGATGGCAGTACTGCAGCCTGAACACCGGGGGGCGCCGCTGCTCCTGCTGGTGGTAACAATATTCTGTACGCAGCAGCGGAATATTCCAGGTAAACCTATAAAAATGCAAATAGTTTTGGGATAAGGAAGTCTGCGCCTCTTCCAGCTGCTTGTACAGCGCAGGGAACCGGTTTGGGGGGGGGGGGGGAGGCTTGTGACGAGGGTCAGGAAGTAAGATCTCTCCTTATGGAGACGCTGTGTAGGAGTGTGGAGACTTGGATGCTACACTAGGGGATTCTGGGAAAATATTCTGGATGGGATAAGACCCTCGTCACAAGCCTCTCACTCACTCCTCCTGTGCTGAAGAGATGCAACCACATGGGAACATCGGAGAGCGCCATCTACAGGAGGGGCTGATCCTTCTGGAACACATGGGCTGGTTTGGTTTTAATCCAGCATTATGTCATAAGGCTTCTCGTAGGTCAGGCTTGATATCAAGGGACATAGTGACAAATAGTGATGGGAAGTTCGGCTCTTAGCGAGCTGGATCATTAGGCTCTTCCAGCTCCTGAACAGCTCTCTATTATATATAATATAAGGAGACTCCGTTCAGGGGCGGGGCTTATGGAGTGACCGGCTCCATGTCTGGAGCCGGCTGGTACACAGCGGATTTATTAGACAGTCACTATACAAAGGTTTATTACAAATACAGAGGTCCAGAGCGGATAGCAGCGGCCGAGCATCTCTGTACGGGGGCAGCGGCCGAGCATCTCTGTACGGGGGCAGCGGCCGAGCATCTCTGTACGGGGGCAGCGGCCGAGCATCTCTGTACGGGGGCAGCGGCCGAGCATCTCTGTACGGGGGCAGCGGCCGAGCATCTCTGTACGGGGGCAGCGGCCGAGCATCTCTGTACGGGGGCAGCGGCCGAGCATCTCTGTACGGGGGCAGCGGCCGAGCATCTCTGTACGGGGGCAGCGGCCGAGCATCTCTGTACGGGGGCAGCGGCCGAGCATCTCTGTACGGGGGCAGCGGCCGCTCTATCGGGGGCATCCAGGACGATTAGGATTCAGTTTACACAATTCACGATCTATAATACCAAGTCCAAATCCTGCATAACCTCTCTCCTGTCCCATTATAAGTGATTTATAATACAGATATATCGGAGACTCTGTGACGGGTCTGCAGCGCTGGTCACCAGGAGCCGCCCGACCACCAGACGCAGGAGATTGTCCTTCATCTTCAGATCTTCTACTCATCCCCCGGTGTCCTCCAGAAGTGAGCGTCCCAGGATGATACTACAAGAAAGGATAGAAACCCAACAGCAGAATAGTGAGTGCAGCTCTGGGGTAAAATACAGGATGTAACTCAGGATCAGTACAGGATAAGTAATGTCATGTATGTACACAGTGACTGAACCAGCAGCAGAATAGTGAGTGCAGCTCTGGGGTATAATACAGGATGTAACTCAGGATCAGTACAGGATAAGTAATGTCATGTATGTACACAGTGACTGCACCAGCAGCAGAATAGTGAGTGCAGCTCTGGAGTATAATACAGGATGTAACTCAGGATCAGTACAGGATAAGTAATGTCATGTATGTACACAGTGACTGCACCAGCAGGAGAATAGTGAGTGCAGCTCTGGAGTATAATACAGGATGTAACTCAGGATCAGTACAGGATAAGTAATGTCATGTATGTACACAGTGACTGCACCAGCAGCAGAATAGTGAGTGCAGCTCTGGGGTATAATACAGGATGTAACTCAGGATCAGTACAGGATAAGTAATGTCATGTATGTACAGTGACTGCACCAGCAGCAGAATAGTGAGAGCAGCTCTGGGTATAATACAGGATGTAACTCAGGATCAGTACAGGATAAGTAATGTCATGTATGTACACAGTGACTGCACCAGCAGCAGAATAGTGAGTGCAGCTCTGGAGTATAATACAGGATGTAACTCAGGATCAGTACAGGATAAGTAATGTCATGTATGTACACAGTGACTGCACCAGCAGAATAGTGAGTTCAGCTCTGGGATATAATACAGGATGTAACTCAGGATCAGTACAGGATAAGTAATGTCATGTATGTACACAGTGACTGCACCAGCAGGAGAATAGTGAGTGCAGCTCTGGAGTATAATACAGGATGTAACTCAGGATCAGTACAGGATAAGTAATGTCATGTATGTACACAGTGACTGCACCAGCAGCAGAATAGTGAGTGCAGCTCTGGGGTATAATACAGGATGTAACTCAGGATCAGTACAGGATAAGTAATGTCATGTATGTACACAGTGACTGCACCAGCAGGAGAATAGTGAGTGCAGCTCTGGAGTATAATACAGGATGTAACTCAGGATCAGTACAGGATAAGTAATGTCATGTATGTACACAGTGACTGCACCAGCAGCAGAATAGTGAGTGCAGCTCTGGGGTATAATACAGGATGTAACTCAGGATCAGTACAGGGTAAGTAATGTCATGTATGTACACAGTGACTGCACCAGCAGCAGAATAGTGAGTGCAGCTCTGTAGTATAATACAGGGTGTAACTCAGGATCAGTACAGGGTAAGTAATGTCATGTATGTACACAGTGACTGCACCAGCAGCAGAATAGTGAGTGCAGCTCTGGAGTATAATACAGGATGTAACTCAGGATCAGTACAGGATAAGTAATGTCATGTATGTACACAGTGACTGTACCAGCAGCAGAATAGTGAGTGCAGCTCTGGGGTATAATACAGGATGTAACTCAGGATCAGTACAGGATAAGTAATGTCATGTATGTACACAGTGACTGCACCAGCAGCAGAATAGTGAGTGCAGCTCTGGAGTATAATACAGGATGTAACTCAGGATCAGTACAGGATAAGTAATGTCATGTATGTACACAGTGACTGCACCAGCAGCAGAATAGTGAGTGCAGCTCTGGGGTATAATACAGGATGTAACTCAGGATCAGTACAGGATAAGTAATGTCGTGTATGTACACAGTGACTGCACCAGCAGCAGAATAGTGAGTGCAGCTCTGTAGTATAATACAGGGTGTAACTCAGGATCAGTACAGGATAAGTAATGTCATGTATGTACACAGTGACTGCACCAGCAGCAGAATAGTGAGTGCAGCTCTGGAGTATAATACAGGATGTAACTCAGGATCAGTACAGGATAAGTAATGTCATGTATGTACACAGTGACTGCACCAGCAGCAGAATAGTGAGTGCAGCTCTGGGGTATAATACAGGATGTAACTCAGTACAGGATAAGTAATGTCATGTATGTACACAGTGACTACACCAGCAGCAGAATAGTGAGTGCAGCTCTGGGGTATAATACAGGATGTAACTCAGGATCAGTACAGGATAAGTAATGTCATGTATGTACACAGTGACTGCACCAGCAGCAGAATAGTGAGTGCAGCTCTGTAGTATAATACAGGGTGTAACTCAGGATCAGTACAGGATAAATAATGTCATGTATGTACACAGTGACTGCACCAGCAGCAGAATAGTGAGTGCAGCTCTGGGGTATAATACAGGATGTAACTCAGGATCAGTACAGGATAAGTAATGTCATGTATATACACAGTGACTGTACCAGCAGCAGAATAGTGAGTGCAGCTCTGTAGTATAATACAGGGTGTAACTCAGGATCAGTACAGGATAAGTAATGTCATGTATGTACACAGTGACTGCACCAGCAGCAGAATAGTGAGTGCAGCTCTGGAGCATAATACAGGATGTAACTCAGGATCAGTACAGGATAAGTAATGTCATGTATGTACACAGTGACTGCACCAGCAGCAGAATAGTGAGTGCAGCTCTGGAGTATAATACAGGGTGTAACTCAGGATCAGTACAGGATAAGTAATGTCATGTATGTACACAGTGACTGCACCAGCAGCAGAATAGTGAGTGCAGCTCTGGAGTATAATACAGGATGTAACTCAGGATCAGTACAGGATAAGTAATGTCATGTATATACACAGTGACTGTACCAGCAGCAGAATAGTGAGTGCAGCTCTGTAGTATAATACAGGGTGTAACTCAGGATCAGTACAGGATAAGTAATGTCATGTATGTACACAGTGACTGCACCAGCAGCAGAATAGTGAGTGCAGCTCTGGAGTATAATACAGGATGTAACTCAGGATCAGTACAGGATAAGTAATGTCATGTATGTACACAGTGACTGCACCAGCAGCAGAATAGTGAGTGCAGCTCTGGGGTATAATACAGGATGTAACTCAGGATCAGTACAGGATAAGTAATGTCATGTATGGACAGTGACTGCACCAGCAGCAGAATAGTGAGTGCAGCTCTGGAGTATAATACAGGATGTAACTCAGGATCAGTACAGGATAAGTAATGTCATGTATGTACAGTGACTGCACCAGCAGCAGAATAGTGCGTGCAGCTCTGGAGTATAATACAGGATGTAACTCAGGATCAGTACAGGATAAGTAATGTCATGTATGTACAGTGACTGCACCAGCAGCAGAATAGTGAGTGCAGCTCTGGAGTATAATACAGGATGTAACTCAGGATCAGTACAGGATAAGTAATGTCATGTATGTACACAGTGACTGCACCAGCAGCAGAATAGTGAGTGCAGCTCTGGAGTATAATACAGGATGTAACTCAGGATCAGTACAGGATAAGTAATGTCATGTATGTACACAGTGACTGCACCAGCAGCAGAATAGTTTGTGCTGACTCATTTTGCTGTGAGCTACTGACGGGTGTGGTTGTGTGCTGCTGAGCTCCTGCACCACCTGGAGCAATCTCCATCCACCCAGGCCTGCTCTCTCCTCCCCAGGGAGGGAGTGGGTTACTGGGATGAGTGAGCCAGGAAAACCCCAGGCTTCTGCCTCCCGGACCAGGCCGGCAGGGGTTAAGAAGATCTACCTGGAGCCAAGGACGCAGCGATGTGACCTCGGCTGCCACCCCCAAGACCCAGGGAAGCCGCAAGGTCTCCGGTTCACAGAAGATCAAGGCAAGTAACATCAGCCTGAGTGCTCCTCCTGGAAAGCTGAGTGACTGTGCGGTCCATCTGCACCCCTAGTGGTGGCCGCTCCCATAAGGAGCTATGCGAGTGTCACCGCTGGGGCAAGTGGGGTTAACTCCTTGTCTCCTGGCTCTGGGAATAGCGTTTTGCAAAGGCGTCTTCTGGAGACTCTCAGGAGAGGGGAAAAGTCAATCACTGTAGAGGGGAGAGAGGTTAATCTGTCCTTCTGGACAGACAGGCATGGCCTGGCAGCCTTCCAAGAGAAAAGGGGGGGAGAGACTGTATGGTCTTTACCCACAACTGGGCCCGGAGCCTCCCGTAGGAATGTGGTTCGTCTTCGCTGGAGGGGCAGTGACGCATGCCCACCCAGGTCAAGGGTGGTGGAGCTCCTCCTGAAGATGAACTTCAGGGCTAGTGACATCTTTGCCCTGATACATCCTTATGGTACTCCGGAGTTCGATGTCAGCTTTGTTCGGCCGGAGGGCTTAGAGCTCTTCTGGTCGAATTATGAGCTGGCAAAGAACGAGCCCGCATGGCGAGACTTTGCTGTGCAAGCAGTGTCTCGCCAAAACGCAGTCAAGAGGGTGACCGTTTTGACCCGTAACGAGTCACTTTCTTGCATGGACATCATGACTTGGCTCAGTCGTTATGGTGAGGTTGTACAGGTACCTCAGAAAAACCGCGATGAATTTGGCATTTGGTCTGGGGCCTGGACCTTCATGATGAAGTTGAAGTGTTCAGGCGGCACAGTCGCCCACATTCCTTCTTCAGCCTTTCTTGGACGGGACAGAATCCTGATTTTCTACCAGGGGCAGCCGAAGGTCTGTCACAGGTGCGGTGACCCCACACACTTTAGCGCCAGCTGCCAAGTGCAGAAGTGCGCTTTGTGTGGTGGGCTAGGTCATCTCGCTGCATCCTGTAAGGACATTAGGTGTAACCTGTGTGGTGAGCCGTGTTGAAGCCGACATTTTATTTTTGCAGGAGACCAGGCTGCCAGATTTGGCAGCCGTGTTTAAAGCTAAGAGGGAATGGAGACACGGGCCTTCCTATTGGTCTCTTGCGGCCGAGCCGTATAGCGGAGTGGCGGTCCTTTTTACCGCACCGGTAGAATGCCGACGAGTTATTGAGTTAGAAATGGGGAGGTGCCTGATCCTGGATGTCCTCATGAAGGGACAAGAACTTCGCCTAATTAACATCTATGGTCCCCAGTCCAAGTGGGACAGGAAGTGTCTCTTTATGAGGATCAAGCCCTACCTTTTTACAAGTCGGCAGGTGGTCTTTGGAGGGGACTTCAATGCTGTCACGAGGTCCCAGGATAGGGGAGGTTCCAGAGACAAGCTGACTTATGATAGCGTCGCTCTTAATAGCATAGCCAGTGAGGCTCGCCTGGTGGATGTCCACATCCGGCACACCCCAGGCCACGCGGGGTTCACCTATTATAGAGGTAGCTGCAGGTCTAGAATAGACAGGTTTTATTTAAAGGAGGAAGCCATCTCTTCAGCAGTGTCCGTTGTTGAGGTGGAGTTCTCCGACCACTGTCTAATTTTGTTTTCTCTGAATGTTACAGAGACCCCCCGGATGGGAAGAGGCTACTGGAAGCTCAATTTGTCTCTCCTGGAAGAAGCGGAGATCAGACAATCCTTTGAGGACTTTCTTCAGAGCCAGGTACCATTGCTGGGCCTTTGTAGCAGTAAGTCAGAGTGGTGGGAGATGCTCAAGAAAAGGGTGGCGAGATTCTTCCGCCAGCTCTCGAGCCTCAGGAGCCTGGACAGGTACCGCCTGTATCAGGGCCTGAGGAGGAAACTCGAGCATCTCGTCTCGACTGGAGGTAGTCGTGAGGACATCTCCAGAGTGAAATCCTTGCTGAAGAGGTGTCAGTACGATAGACACGCATCTTTGGTTTTTGAGAGGGATTACGGGAAATACCGCTCGCCCGACCCTTACAGAAACTGCAAGATGTCAGTGAATGGTAAAGTTGTCACGGGACTGGTTGACAGTACGGGATCCCTGAAAAGGTCCAGATCAGGGATTCTGGAGGTCGTCAGATCCTTCTACTCACACCTCTTGGGCAGGAAGGATCTAGATCGGGATGTGATGTCGGCTTTCCTGGCTGAAACTGTCCCTGAGCCAGGAGTAGACCCCTCTCTTGATGTTTTGACAGAGATGATCAGGGAAGAGGAAGTCAGCCGGGCAATTGAAGGGCTCGCCCTCAAGAAATCGCCGGGTCCGGATGGCTTAACATCTGAGTTTTATAAGACCTTTAAGGACGCCTTGGTTCCCCTCTTGACTGAGGTATTCAATGAGTGTCTTTCCTCGGGCGCTCTGCCGAAGTCAATGAGGAGGTCAGCCCTGATCATCCTGTCAAAGGGTAAGGACCGATCTCGTATTGAGAACTGGCGTCCCATAGCGCTTCTCAATACGGACAGAAAGGTTTTGGCAAAGGTGCTGTTTAATCGGCTGGTGCAGTTTGCACCCCGGCTCCTTTCGGGGACCCAGCACTGCTCTGTTCCAGGCTGCAGTACATTTAGTGCTGTGCTTTGTGTCCGGGAGGCAGTGGAGCAGGGCAGGGCTGGTAACTGGAAGGGGTACTTGCTGTCCTTGGATCAGGCAAAAGCGTTTGATCGGGTTAACCACGAGTACCTCTGGTCTGTCCTTCTGAGGTATGGCCTGCCGGGGGAGTTTGTCAATTGGCTAAAGGTTTTGTATGCAGGGGCAGAGAGTTTCCCGCTTGTGAACGGTTGGATTGGCCGCTCTTTTGAGGTTGGGTCTGGTGTTCGCCAGGGTTGTCCTCTGAGCCCACTTTTATACGTGTTCGCGATTGACCCATTCCTTAGGAGGGTTGATCGTGGGCCGTTGGTGGGAGTCGGGATGGACCAGGCGGCACCGGAAGCCACTCTAAGGGTGGTAGCGTATGCCGATGACGTCACTGTTTTTGTGTCCTCGAGAGGGGAGGCGCAATGGGTGATGTCAGAGGTTGACCGCTACTCAGAGGCTTCTGGGTCCAAGATCAACCGGGATAAGTGTGAGAGTCTCTGGCTGGGAGAGGGAGGTCCAGGCTTTGATCTCCCGGACACTCTTCCAGGGCCCCAGGACTCTGCCAAAGTTCTCGGCATCGAATTTGGCCAGGGGGATTACCCCATGCAAAACTGGGACGGCAGGCTTAAGATCGCCGCTCAGAGGGTGGACCAGTGGAAGGGTTGGTCTTTGACCCTCAGAGAAAGGGTTAACCTGATCAAAACTTACCTGCTCCCATTGCTGATTTATCTGGGCAGTGTGTGCATGTTGCCAGAACCCCTCTGGACTCGGGTCTACAGTATGTTCTTCCAGCTGTTATGGGGGAATAGGCTGAACCTAATCAAGAGGGAGGTTACTTACCGCACGAGGAGACAAGGAGGGTTGTGTATGGTCAACCCTGTGGTGTTCCTAGTGAATACCTTTCTTAAGATCAATATCGCCAAACTCTGGAAAGAGAGGGCTCCTCCGTGGGTATACTCCTGCAGGGGATGGTTTCGGCCTTTCTTCCAGGAATGGGAGACAGGAGGGCAAGTGAAGGATCTTCGCACACCGCATGGGCATCTTCCGGCTTACGCTACCCCGGTTCTGAAGGTGATTCGCCGGTGGGGTCTGGGAATGTGGGAGATCAGGACCATGTCGAGGAAACTCCTTGACAAAAGGGTTCTGTTGACCCATTTCCAGAAGCCTCTGGCCCTCAGGGATTGCCCAAGTCGGGATCTGGGGGTGGGTTTAGGTCTTTTGAATTCCATCAGGATCCCCTTGAAGTTTTGGGACTTGACTTGGCGCTGCTTCCATGGAAAGCTGTGTGTGAGGGACAATCTGAAGTGTAGGAGCTCTGAGGAAAGGGGTTGTCCCCGGGAGGAGTGCGGTGGCCTGCTGGAGAGCATGGACCACTTCCTGCTTCAGTGCCCCTTTAACACAGAGGTGTACAACCGGGTGGGCGCTTCCCTACATTGGCCCGGGTTGGCCGGTCTCTCCTATGCGGAGTGGGCCTATGGAGCATTCAGAGGCCTGGGTGGCCGGGACCGCTGCACGTTATTCCTAGTCAGTCTAGTGGTCAGGTACCACACGTGGAACGCACGGTGCTTAGTATCGACGCAGCGTAAAATCCTCCCGGTGGTTGAGGTGGTTAGGAACATTCTGGGTGACCTGGTGAAGGTGCGCTCTCTGGAGTATGAGAGGCTGGGCACGGGGAGGGCCTCTCTCCTTTGGAGGGGGTTCTCCTTTAGTGTCCCTTAGTCTGTCATCTCCTCTCCTGGTGTTGGGCTGAAGCTGACACTGTAGATTTTTGTTTTGTGTCCTGAGGTTATAGTGATGTTGGGCTTGCAGGCGCCGAACCTGGGCTTTATGTGGTTGGTTTGTTATGTTGATATGTTTAATGTGTTTGTATTTTGTGTACAGTGTGTATTTATGTAGTTATAGTTCTTGTGTATATGTAGCTTGGTGGTTTTGGGGTGTTGGTGTTAGGGTGTTAGGTTGGGAGGGGGGTGGACGGGATTTGGACAATATGATCCTGGGCACTGGTTTGGACTATATAGCGCGGACTTTGGACGTTAGACCAGTGTCTGGGTGGGAGGGTGATGGGCGTGGGATTTAGTTAGTTTATATTTAATGTTTTTATTTCCTGTTTGTCTTTTTTTGCTGTGTATTCTTTAGTTATTTATGGGGAAAAAAAAAAAAAAAAAAAAAAAATTATAAAAAATTATATAACAAAAAAAAAAGAAAAAAAAAAAAATTAGGTGGTGGGATTGGGTGAAGGTTTTGTTTCATAATGCTGATTGTGTGGTGTGTGTGTGGCTGGGCCAGGAGATTTTCGTAAGTCTCTTTTAGTTTGTATTATTGTTTTGTTATTATTATTATTATTGTTTTGTTTTGCCAGAAGTTATGGCTTGATTTATGTTTATTGTTGTAATGTTTTTCATTTTTATATATAAAATAAAAGATTTACAGGATGTAACTCAGGATCAGTACAGGATAAGTAATGTCATGTATGTACACAGTGACTGCACCAGCAGCAGAATAGTGAGTGCAGCTCTGGGGTATAATACAGGATGTAACTCAGGATCAGTACAGGATAAGTAATGTCATGTATGTACACAGTGACTGCACCAGCAGCAGAATAGTGAGTGCAGCTCTGGGGTATAATACAGGATGTAACTCAGGATCAGTACAGGATAAGTAATGTCATGTATGTACACAGTGACTGCACCAGCAGCAGAATAGTGAGTGCAGCTCTGGGGTATAATACAGGATGTAACTCAGGATCAGTACAGGATAAGTAATGTCATGTATGTACACAGTGACTGCACCAGCAGCAGAATAGTGAGTGCAGCTCTGGGTATAATACAGGATGTAACTCAGGATCAGTACAGGATAAGTAATGTCATGTATGTACACAGTGACTGCACCAGCAGCAGAATGGTGAGTGCAGGTCTGGAGTATAATACAGGATGTAACTCAGGATCAGTACAGGATAAGTAATGTCATGTATGTACAGTGACTGCACCAGCAGCAGAATAGTGAGTGCAGCTCTGGAGTATAATACAGGATGTAACTCAGGATCAGTACAGGATAAGTAATGTCATGTATGTATACAGTGACTGCACCAGCAGCAGATAGTGAGTGCATCTCTGGTGTTGCTTGTTACCTCGTTAGCTGTCTGTTGCTGTGAGAGGCTGTGTGCTGCTGCTGCTCCTGAGCTCCAGGAATAATCCACCTCCACCTGGGGCCTGCTCTCTCCTCTCCCAGGGAGGGAGTGGGTTTCCAGGCATGAGCCAGGGCAGCAAGTCCCAGGCTCCTGCTTCCCGGTCTAGGCCGGCGGGAGGCAGGGGTAGCCAGGAACCGGCCAGCGCTGCGGAAGCCTTGGGGGTAAGAAGATCTGCAAGGAACAGCAGCAATGCTGCTCCAAGTACCCCCAGGCCAGCTAAGGCTTCAAAAAGCGCCAAAACCCCAGGAAAGCTGGATACCTCGGGAAAGCTGGGTACCTCGGAAAAGCTGGATACCGCGGGAAAGCTGAGTGCTCAGAGAGGTGAGGCTGACCTCAGTGAAGAGGGCTGGGGAATGCTGAGGACCCGGGAGTCTATTTCCACCTATGCCTCCCGGGCTCTGGGCCACCTCTCTGAGTACGAAGAAGCCAGCAAGACGGTGAGGAGACTGCGGGAGGAGCTCAGGTGCGCCCATGCCAGGGCAAGCTCTGCCCCAAAGAGGAAGAAGGAGCAGATTATGGCAGAGATTTCCAGGCTCCAGACTAACATCCAGGCCTTGGAGGAGAGGAAGGCTTACCTGCTAGAGAGGAGCGGTCCGTTTAAAGAAAAGATCCTTAATGATGAGCGGTTCCGGGAGATGGAGGAGGAGAAGCAGAGGCGGCTGATGGGGCTTCCGCCAGAGAGTCAGACGGAGGAGGAAAGCCCGGTGCCGTACAGTGGGCCCCCTGCAGGACAAGCGGCTATGTCATCTGGCTGCGGTTCTGCCGGCCCGGGTGAGGATAGTGACAGCCACCAGGGAGGGGCGCTGATGGAGGAGATCCGACGGCTCGAGTCCCCTGTGCACCTCCAGGACTTTACTTTTGGAGACGATCTGCCGGAGGATGCATCGGGGGGCAGCAAACCACGAAGGAAAAAGACCAAATCCGTGGAAGTGGTGAGTCTAGTCTACAGCCCCCTCCCCGTAAAACCCGAGTCGGCCGCAGGGTCAGCTCACTGTGCGAGCCCCGTTACCCAGCCCAGCACGGGTCCTGCAGTGGACTCAGTGCCAGGGAGCGGGGAGATTACAGGTGTGACATCTGATGTGGCGATGGGCTCCGTCTCTGTTTGTGGTAACAGTGGGGGAGCAGGGGAGGCATCGGCCGCGAGGCCGGACAGTAAGGGCGGCTCTGCAGTGGTGATAACATTAAAATCCAGTGCTGTGGTGCGTCCCCCAGTGGGAGTGGGGGATAGCCCGGCACTGGTGGCAGCTTCCGGTGCCTCGGCGCCTCTTCATGCTGTTGCCGCTGATCACTTAGGTGGGGGGCGGCGGCAGCGTGGAGGGGTCGCTGAGGCTGAGGGCTCCGGACCTCCCAGACAGGACAGTAAAATTTTATTTTGTGTTGGTGTTGGGGATGATCCAAGTCCGGATGCAGGTTTAGAAAAGCGGCGCCTAATACCTGCGAAGGATCAGCGGCGAATTCTACCCAATTATAAGAAAGCTAAATTAACATCTGCTACTGATGATGCGGAAGGCACAAGTGTGACAAAAGTTGGGGTCCCCTCGGGGCAATGCCCTAAAGGGGGACCCTCGTCCCTTGTGCCTGAAGATGCGGAGGTGGTTATGCCCCCTATATCCCTTATGGCCCCTAATGTTGCTGCTGGTCCAGCTGGAGCAAATGCTGGTGTGAGTGGTTCAAAAACATTACCAGTTATGGGGGTGAGTGATGGAGTGACTGGTGGTGTGGGTGGCATGGAGGTGGGTAGTGTTAATGTGGTGGGTGCAGGGGTTGGTCCGGTTGCTCCCCCAGTGGCGTCCCCCGTTAAGAGCTATGCCAGTGTCGCTGCTGGGGGAAGTGGGGTTCCATCATCCTCGTCTCTGGGCTCTGGGGACGGCTTTTTGCAACGGCGCCTCCTGCAGGCCTTACAGAAGGGAGAAAGGACGATCAATGTAGCGGGGCAGGAGGTTGATTTGTCGTTTTGGATAGAGAGGCACAGCCTGTCTGCCTTCCGAGAGCAAAGAGGCAGGGAGACATCATGGTCTCTCCCGACAACCGGGCCGGGTGCTAACCGTAGGAATGTGGTCCGTCTTCGGTGGCGTGGCAGTGATGTGTGTCCCCCTCGGGCACGGGTAGTTGAGCTGCTGCTGAAGATGGACTTCAAGGCGGCTGACATCTTTGCCTTGATCCATCCCTATGGTACATCTGAGTTTGATGTCAGCTTTGTTCGTCCGGAGGGGCTTGAGCTCTTCTGGTCCAACTATGAGCTGAGATACAACGAGCCCGAGTGGCGGGACTTTGCTGTGCAAGCAGTGTCCCGCCAGAGCGAACTCAAGAAAGTGACCGTTCTTACCCGTAACGAATCACTATCTTGCTTTGACATCATGACCTGGATGAATTGTTATGGAGAGGTACTGGGAGTACCAGAGAAAAATCGAGACGAGTATGGTATCTGGTCAGGGGCCTGGACCTTCATTATAGCTCCCAACCGTCCCGATTTTGACGGGACTTTCCCGTTTTTCGTACCTCTGCCCCGCGTCACGGGCAGCTATGAGATTGTCACGGATTCTCCCCCCAGGTCCCGCTGTGTCCCGGCACTGTGTCCGCATAGTAAATACTTTGAAAGTCTGAACTCACAGTACAGAATGGCTTCTACAGACATCGGGAGGGAATCCTTTTCAGAGAAGTGTCGGGCTTAGCGGAGAGCAGGGACCCCGTCATCAGCTTCAGATCAGCATCTATCCATATATGGTCACTGCATCTCCTAGGGTTCCCCAGAGCAGACATCGGGCAGGGAATCCTTTTCAGAGAAGTGTCGGCTTAGCTGAGAGCAGGGACCACGTCATCAGCTTCAGATCAGCATCTGTCCATATATGGTCACTGCATCTCCTAGGGTTCCCCAGAGCAGACATCGGGAGGGAATCCTTTTCAGAGAAGTGTCGGCTTAGCAGAGAGAGCAGGGACCACGTCATCAGGTCAGATCAGTATCTGTCCATATATGGTCACTGCATCTCCTAGGGTTCCCCAGAGCAGACATCGGGCAGGGAATCCTTTTCAGAGAAGTGTCGGCTTAGCAGAGAGCAGGGACCACGTCATCAGCTTCAGATCAGCATCTGTCCATATATGGTCACTGCATCTCCTAGGGTTCCCCAGAGCAGACATCGGGAGGGAATCCTTTTCAGAGAAGTGTCGGCTTAGCGGAGAGCAGGGACCACGTCATCAGGTCAGATCAGTATCTGTCCATATATGGTCACTGCATCTCCTAGGGTTCCCCAGAGCAGACATCGGGCAGGGAATCCTTTTCAGAGAAGTGTCGGGCTTAGCGGAGAGCAGGGACCACGTCATCAGGTCAGATCAGCATCTGTCCATATATGGACACTGCATCTCCTCGGGTTCCCCAGAGCAGACATCAGGAGGGAATCCTTCTCAGAGAAGTGTCGGCTTAGCAGAGAGAGCAGGGACCACGTCATCAGCTCAGATCAGTATCTGTCCATATATGGTCACTGCATCTCCTAGGGTTCCCCAGAGCAGACATCGGGCAGGGAATCCTTTTCAGAGAAGTGTCGGGCTTAGCGGAGAGAGCAGGGACCACGTCATCAGCTTCAGATCAGCATCTGTCCATATATGGTCACTGCATCTCCTAGGGTTCCCCAGAGCAGACATCGGGAGGGAATCCTTTTCAGAGAAGTGTCGGCTCTGTGGAGAGAGCAGGGACCACGTCATCAGGTCAGATCAGCATCTGTCCATATATGGACACTGCATCTCCTCGGGTTCCCCAGAGCAGACATCAGGAGGGAATCCTTCTCAGAGAAGTGTCGGCTTAGCAGAGAGAGCAGGGACCACGTCATCAGGTCAGATCAGTATCTGTCCATATATGGTCACTGCATCTCCTAGGGTTCCCCAGAGCAGACATCGGGCAGGGAATCCTTTTCAGAGAAGTGTCGGGTAGCGGAGAGCAGGGACCACGTCATCAGGTCAGATCAGTATCTGTCCATATATGGACACTGCATCTCCTAGGGTTCCCCAGAGCAGACATCGGGAGGGAATCCTTTTCAGAGAAGTGTCGGCTTAGCAGAGAGAGCAGGGACCACGTCATGAGGTCAGATCAGTATCTGTCCATATATGGTCTCCAGGGCTTCCCCAGACACAAGATATTTATTTAATTAAATTACATAAAGTTTTGGCCAGGCTGAGATTCGCACCTGGGACCCTCTGCACCATAGACAGGAGCCTAACTAACTGAGCTATAAGCCCAGTGATACAGAGCTGAGGATTTCTGGTAACTAAGAAGTGTTATCTGCCATTTACACTGTGACACAGACTAATGCACTGATATATAGAGAGGGATCTTCTCAGAGATTATTATTGTAATTATTGAGACTATTATTATTATTATTATTATTATAAATTTTATTATTTTTATTATTATGGAGATGATTATTAATAATGGTAAAAATAATAATCATCTCAATAATAATAATAATAATAATAATAATAATAATAATAATAATAATAATCTCCATAATAATAATAATAGTCTCAATAATTACAATAATCTGAGAAGATCCCTCCCTATATACCAAGGCAGTATATAGTCATAGTTCTTAGTTACCAAAATTCTCCACCTTGTTAATCACTGAGGTTGTGGGTTCAAATCCCAAAGAGGATAATTTTTTTTTTTTTTTTATTGAGATGATTTTTATTATTTTAATATGGCTAAAATTTGGGGCGTGGCCAGGGAGTGATTGGGGTGCCGCCATTTTGTCCCTCTTTCCTTTTCACAAATGTTGGGAGGTATGCCTTCATGGTGAAGTTGAGGCGTTCAGGTAACTCAGTCGCCCACATCCCTTCATCAGCCTTCCTGGGGAGGGATCGGATCCTGATCTTCTACCGGGGGCAGCCTAAGCTGTGTCACAGGTGCGGTGACCCCACACATTTCATCGCAAACTGCACCGTGCAGAAGTGTGCACGGGGGGTGTTGGCCATCTCGCTGCATCCTGTACAGGGCAGATTAGGTGTAACCTGTGTGGTGATCTCGGTCACCCGTACAGTCGTTGTCCTCTTTCCTTCGCTAATGCAGGCTCAACCTCAGCGGATGAAAGCCATGAGCCATGAATCTGCTGGGGAGGGGACTAGCAGAGGTGGAGGAATGGAGGGGCCAGGGAAGAAAGACAGGAAAAAGACGCCTGCCCAGCTAAGGCGTCTAGAAAAGCGTCAACAGGAGGGAGAGCGGGGGGAGTCTCGGGCTGCTGGGACAACCTCTGGCGCTGTCCTGGAGACCTCACCTGTCGCTGAGGCCCCAGGGGATGATGTGCTGGATGAGGAGGTCAGGAGGATCGAGACGGAGGAAGGTGCCACGTCCTCAGACTCCTCCCATTATGAGAGTATGGACGAGGATAATAGGGCGTGGCTAGAGGAAAAGCGTAAGTGTGGCGCCAAAAAGAAGAAAAAGGGTAAAAAGGAGGGAGGTGTAAGATCTTCTCCCTCCTTGACTGAGGTACCCAAGGAAGGTGCAACCGACCCCCCGCTGGTCGAACTTTCAAATCGATTCCTGGCCCTGGATGGAGCCTCTCCTGCCGATGGAGGGGCTGAGGGTGAAGGGCCAGAGGTGGTGGAGCCTGCAGGAGGTGCCGAGTCTCCCCCTGGGGAGTCAGGGTCCTCAGGAGGGGAGACTGGCCCAGAGTCTGGAGACGAGGATGAGGGGGCAGGTCCTGGATCTGCCCCTGAAGCATCAGAGGTGCAGGAGATGGACACCACAATGTGTCTAAAAAGGGGGTGTTCATTTCCCGAGGGTGGTGGTAAGATGGGTAAAAAGAAAGCCGTCTAACTCAATCACTCATGATGGCGGCACCCACTCCGTTGACGCTGGCGTCCATTAATGTCGCCAGCATTAAGTCTGATGCGGCTAGATTTGCGGCCTTTGATTTTCTCGGCCGCGTTGAAGCCGACATTTTATTTTTGCAGGAGACCAGGCTGCCAGATTTGGCGGCCGTGTTTAAAGCTAAGAGGGAATGGAGACACGGGCCTTCCTATTGGTCTCTTGTGGCCGAGCCGTATAGCGGAGTGGCGGTCCTTTTTACCGCACCGGTAGAATGCCGACGAGTTATTGAGTTAGAAATGGGGAGGTGCCTGATCCTGGATGTCCTCATGAAGGGACAAGAACTTCGTCTAATTAACATCTATGGTCCCCAGTCCAAGTGGGACAGGAAGTGTCTCTTTATGAGGATCAAGCCCTACCTTTTTACAAGTCGGCAGGTGGTCTTTGGAGGGGACTTCAATGCTGTCACGAGGTCCCAGGATAGGGGAGGTTCCAGAGACAAGCTGACTTATGATAGCGTCGCTCTTAATAGCATAGCTAGTGAGGCTCGCCTGGTGGATGTCCACATCCGGCACACCCCAGGCCACGCGGGGTTCACCTATTATAGGGGTAGCTGCAGGTCTAGAATAGACAGGTTTTATTTAAAGGAGGAAGCCATTTCTTCAGCAGTGTCCGTTGTTGAGGTGGAATTCTCCGACCACTGTCTAATTTTGTTTTCTCTGAATGTTACAGAGACCCCCCGGATGGGAAGAGGCTACTGGAAGCTCAATTCGTCTCTCCTGGAAGAAGCAGAGATAAGACAATCCTTTGAGGACTTTCTTCAGAGCCAGGTACCATTGCTGGGCCTTTGTAGCAGTAAGTCAGAGTGGTGGGAGATGCTCAAGAAAAGGGTGGCGAGATTCTTCCGCCAGCTCTCGAGCCTCAGGAGCCTGGACAGGTACCGCCTGTATCAGGGCCTGAGGAGGAAACTCGAGCATCTCGTCTCGACTGGAGGTAGTCGTGAGGACATCTCCAGAGTGAAATCCTTGCTGAAGAGGTGTCAGTACGATAGACACGCATCTTTGGTTTTTGAGAGGGATTACGGGAAATACCGCTCGCCCGACCCTTACAGAAACTGCAGGATGTCAGTGAATGGTAAAGTTGTCACAGGACTGGTTGACAGTACGGGGTCCCTGAAAAGGTCCAGATCAGGGATTCTGGAGGTCGTCAGATCCTTCTACTCGCACCTCTTGGGCAGGAAGGATCTAGATCGGGATGTGATGTCGGCTTTCCTGGCTGAAACTGTCCCTGAGCCAGGAGTAGACCCCTCTCTTGATGTTTTGACCGAAGTGATCAGGGAAGAGGAAGTCAGCCTGGCGATTGAAGGGCTCGCCCTCAAGAAATCGCCAGGTCCGGATGGCTTAACATCTGAGTTTTATAAGACCTTTAAGGACGCCTTGGTTCCCCTCTTGACTGAGGTATTCAATGAGTGTCTTTCCTCGGGCGCTCTGCCGAAGTCAATGAGGAGGTCTGCCCTGATCATCCTGTCAAAGGGTAAGGACCGATCTCGTATTGAGAACTGGCGTCCCATAGCGCTTCTCAATACGGACAGAAAGGTTTTGGCAAAGGTGCTGTTTAGGCAAAGGTGCTGTTTAATCGGCTGGTGCAGTTTGCACCCCGGCTCCTTTCGGGGACCCAGCACTGCTCTGTTCCAGGCCGCAGTACATTTAGTGCTGTGCTTTGTGTTCGGGAGGCAGTGGAGCAGGGCAGGGCTGGTAACTGGAAGGGGTACTTGCTGTCCTTGGATCAGGCAAAAGCGTTTGATCGGGTTAACCACGAGTACCTCTGGTTTGTCCTTCTGAGGTATGGCCTGCCGGGGGAGTTTGTCAATTGGCTTAAGGTTTTGTACGCAGGGGCAGAGAGTTTCCTGCTTGTGAATGGTTGGATTGGCCGCTCTTTTGAGGTCGGGTCTGGTGTTCGCCAGGGTTGTCCTCTGAGCCCACTTTTATACGTGTTCGTGATTGACCCATTCCTTAGGAGGGTTGATCGTGGGCCGTTAGTGGGAGTCGGGATGGACCGGGCAGCACCGGAAGCCACTCTAAGGGTGGTAGCGTATGCTGATGATGTCACCGTTTTTGTGTCCTCGAGAGGGGAGGCGCAATGGGTGATGTCAGAAGTTGACCGCTACTCAGAGGCTTCTGGGTCCAAGATCAACCGAGATAAGTGTGAGAGTCTCTGGCTGGGAGAGGGGGATCCAGGCTTTGATCTCCCGGACACTCTTCCAGGGCCCCAAGACTCTGCCAAAGTTCTCGGCATCGAATTTGGCCAGGGGGATTACCCCATGCAAAACTGGGACGGCAGGCTTAAGATCGCCGCTCAGAAGGTGGACCAGTGGAAGGGTTGGTCTTTGACCCTCAGAGAAAGGGTTAATCTGATCAAAACCTACCTGCTCCCGTTGCTGATTTATCTGGGCAGTGTGTGCATGTTGCCAGAACCCCTCTGGACTCGGGTCTACAGTCTGTTCTTCCAGCTGTTATGGGGGAATAGGCTGAACCTTATCAAGAGGGAGGTTACTTACCGCACGAGGAGACAAGGAGGGTTGTGTATGGTCAACCCTGTGGTGTTCCTAGTGAATACCTTTCTTAAGATCAATATCGCAAACCTCTGGAAAGAGAGGGCTCCTCCGTGGGTATACTCCTGCAGGGGATGAATTCTATCAGGATCCCCTTGAAGTTTTGGGACGTGACTTGGCGCTGCTTCCATGGAAAGCTGTGTGTGAGGGACAATCTGAAGTGTAGGAGCTCTGAGGAAAGGGGTTGTCCCCGGGAGGAGTGTGGTGGCCTGCTGGAGAGCATGGACCACTTCCTGCTTCAGTGCCCCTTTAACACAGAGGTGTACAACCGGGTGGGCGCTTCCATCCATTGGCCCGGGTTGGCCGGTCTCTCCTATGCGGAGTGGGCCTATGGAGCATTCAGAGGCCTGGGTGTCCGGGACCGCTGCACATTATTCCTAGTCAGTCTAGTGGTCAGGTACCACACGTGGAACGCACGGTGTTTAGTGTCGACGCAGCGTAAAATCCTCCCGGTGGATGAGGTGGTTAGGAACATTCTGGGTGACCTGGTGAAGGTGCGCTCTCTGGAGTATGAGAGGCTGGGCACGGGGAAGACCTCTCTCCTTAGTGTTCCTTAGTCTGTCCTCTCCCTCCTGGTGAAGGTGCGCTCTCTGGAGTATGAGAGGCTGGGCACGGGGAGGACCTTTCTCCTTAGTGTCCCTTAGTCTGTCCTCTCCCTCCTGGTGAAGGTGCGCTCTCTGGAGTATGAGAGGCTGGGCACGGGGAGGGCCTCTCTCCTTAGTGTCCCTTAGTCTGTCCTCTCCCCTCCTGGTGAAGGTGCGCTCTCTGGAGTATAAGAGGCTGGGCACGGGGAGGGCCTCTCTCCTTAGTGTCCCTTAGTCTGTCCTCTCCCCTCCTGGTGAAGGTGCGCTCTCTGGAGTATGAGAGGCTGGGCACGGGGAGGACCTCTCTCCTTAGTGTCCCTTAGTCTGTCCTCTCCCTCCTGGTGAAGGTGCGCTCTCTGGAGTATGAGAGGCTTGGCACGGGGAGCACCTCTCTCCTTAGTGTCCCTTAGTCTGTCCTCTCCCCTCCTGGTGAAGGTGCGCTCTCTGGAGTATGAGAGGCTGGGCACGGGGAGGACCTCTCTCCTTAGTGTCCCTTAGTCTGTCCTCTCCTCCTGGTGAAGGTGCGCTCTCTGGAGTATGAGAGGCTGGGCACGGGGAGGGCCTCTCTCCTTAGTGTCCCTTAGTCTGTCCTCTCCCTCCTGGTGAAGGTGCGCTCTCTGGAGTATGAGAGGCTGGGCACGGGGAGGACCTCTCTCCTTTGGAGGGGCTTCTCCTTTAGTGTCCCTTAGTCTGTCATCTCCGCTCCTGGTGTTGGGCTGATGCTGCACTGTAGATTTTTGTTTTGTGTCCTGAGGTTATAGTGATGTTGGGGCTTGCAGGCGCCGAACCTGGGCTTTATGTGGTTTTGATATATGTTGATATGTTTAATGTGTTTGTATCTTGTGTACAGTGTGTATATAGTTATATGTAGTTATAGTTCTTGTGTGTATATAGGTTGGTTGGTTTTGGGGTGTTGGTGTTAGGGTGTTAGGTTGGGAGGGGGGTGGACGGGACTTGGACTGTACGATCCTGGGCACTGGTCTGGACTATATAACGCGAACTTTGGACGTTAGACCAGTGTCTGGGGGGGAGGGTGATGGGCGTGGGATTTAGTTAGTTATATTTTATGTTACTTTATGTTATTTAATGTTATTTCCGTTGTATTCATTGTTATTTCTGTGTTTATTTATTGTTTATTTATTTATGTGTATTTTGCTGTGTATTTTGATATTAAAAAAAAAAAAAAAATTGAGGTGGTGGGATTGGGTGAAGGTTTTGTCTGTTTTCATGCTGAGTGTGGGGTGTGTGTGGCTGGGCCAGGAGGTTTTGTAAGTTTATTTTCGTTTATATTTGTTCTTTTATAATTCTTTTGCCAGAAGTTATGGCTTCATTTATGTTTATTATTGTTATGTTTTTCACTTTTATATAAAATAAAAGATTTACAGGATGTAACTCAGGATCAGTACAGGATAAGTAATGTCATGTATGTACACAGTGACTGCACCAGCAGCAGAATAGTGAGTGCAGCTCTGGAGTATAATACAGGATGTAACTCAGGATCAGTACAGGATAAGTAATGTCATGTATGTACACAGTGACTGCACCAGCAGCAGAATAGTGAGTGCAGCTCTGGAGTATAATACAGGATGTAACTCAGGATCAGTACAGGATAAGTAATGTCATGTATGTACACAGTGACTGCACCAGCAGCAGAATAGTGAGTGCAGCTCTGGAGTATAATACAGGATGTAACTCAGGGTCAGTACAGGATAAGTAATGTATGTACACAGTGACTGCACCAGCAGCAGAATAGTGAGTGCAGCTCTGGAGTATAATACAGGATGTAACTCAGGATCAGTACAGGGTAAGTAATGTCATGTATGTACACAGTGACTGCACCAGCAGCAGAATAGTGAGTACAGCACTGGGGTATAATACAGGATGTAACTCAGGATCAGTACAGGATAAGTAATGTCATGTATGTACACAGTGACTGCACCAGCAGCAGAATAGTGAGTGCAGCTCTGGGGTATAATACAGGATGTAACTCAGGATCAGTACAGGATAAGTAATGTCATGTATGTATACAGTGACTGCACCAGCAGCAGAATAGTGAGTGCAGCTCTGGAGTATAATACAGGATGTAACTCAGGATCAGTACAGGATAAGTAATGTCATGTATGTACACAGTGACTGCACCAGCAGCAGAATAGTGAGTGCAGCTCTGGAGTATAATACAGGATGTAACTCAGGGTCAGTACAGGATAAGTAATGTCATGTATGTACACAGTGACTGCACCAGCAGCAGAATAGTGAGTGCAGCTCTGGAGTATAATACAGGATGTAACTCAGGATCAGTACAGGGTAAGTAATGTCATGTATGTACACAGTGACTGCACCAGCAGCAGAATAGTGAGTACAGCACTGGGGTATAATACAGGATGTAACTCAGGATCAGTACAGGATAAGTAATGTCATGTATGTACACAGTGACTGCACCAGCAGCAGAATAGTGAGTGCAGCTCTGGAGTATAATACAGGATGTAACTCAGGATCAGTACAGGATAAGTAATGTCATGTATGTACACAGTGACTGCACCAGCAGCAGAATAGTGAGTGCAGCTCTGGGGTATAATACAGGATGTAACTCAGGATCAGTACAGGATAAGTAATGTCATGTATGTACACAGTGACTGCACCAGCAGCAGAATAGTGAGTGCAGCTCTGGGGTATAATACAGGATGTAACTCAGGATCAGTACAGGATAAGTAATGTCATGTATGTACACAGTGACTGCACCAGCAGCAGAATAGTGAGTGCAGCTCTGGAGTATAATACAGGATGTAACTCAGGATCAGTACAGGATAAGTAATGTCATGTATGTACACAGTGACTGCACCAGCAGCAGAATAGTGAGTGCAGCTCTGGAGTATAATACAGGATGTAACTCAGGGTCAGTACAGGATAAGTAATGTCATGTATGTACACAGTGACTGCACCAGCAGCAGAATAGTGAGTGCAGCTCTGGAGTATAATACAGGATGTAACTCAGGATCAGTACAGGGTAAGTAATGTCATGTATGTACACAGTGACTGCACCAGCAGCAGAATAGTGAGTACAGCACTGGGGTATAATACAGGATGTAACTCAGGATCAGTACAGGATAAGTAATGTCATGTATGTACACAGTGACTGCACCAGCAGCAGAATAGTGAGTGCAGCTCTGGAGTATAATACAGGATGTAACTCAGGATCAGTACAGGATAAGTAATGTCATGTATGTACACAGTGACTGCACCAGCAGCAGAATAGTGAGTGCAGCTCTGGGGTATAATACAGGATGTAACTCAGGATCAGTACAGGATAAGTAATGTCATGTATGTACACAGTGACTGCACCAGCAGCAGAATAGTGAGTGCAGCTCTGGGGTATAATACAGGATGTAACTCAGGATCAGTACAGGATAAGTAATGTCATGTATGTACACAGTGACTGCACCAGCAGCAGAATAGTGAGTGCAGCTCTGGGGTATAATAAGGATGTAACTCAGGATCAGTACAGGATAAGTAATGTCATGTATGTACCCAGTGAGAATAGTGAGTGCAGCTCTGGGGTATAATACAGGATGTAACTCAGGATCAGTACAGGATAAGTAATGTCATGTATGTACCCAGTGAGAATAGTGAGTGCAGCTCTGGGGTATGGTCTCACCTCCTGGTCTTGCTTGGTGTCTGGGCTCTGGTGTCGGGGTGCGGTGGATGTGTTGCTGTACATGGCGTCCTCCGGTTCTGGTTAGTCTGGATTTCCGTGCCTCTTATAGTCTCCGGCTGGTTCTGGTTAGTCTGGATTTCCGTGCCTCTTATAGTCTCCGGCTGCTGCCGCTCATTATTCCTGGGTGTCGTCTTTCTGGTTTTATTTCGCAAGTTTGGAATTTGTAGAGAAACCAATTTCCACAACACATGAAATGATTTCACAGCAGCAGAAAAGGTGGAGATAAAACACTTCCCTATAATGAAAAGGTCACGTGACCCGGAGCCTCAGGGGCGCTTCCCATAATCCTAAATCACCATCGATCCCCATGGAGGAATAGTCCAGGGCGACAGCCGAGGAAATCCATGGAACATCTACATTGGGGCTTTAATTCTTCTTTTCCTACTTCACATATTCTTTGATGGTTCAATTCTGATTTGTTTTTGTTCAGTATTTCTATATATATATCGCCATCATATACCAGAGCGTTACACATCACAGGGGACAGATACATATATATTACATTACACAGCACAAACAGCCATAGGAGGGCCCTGATCACAAGAGCTTACAGTCTGTGAGGATGAGGGGGGACACCAGAGCTTACAGTCTATGAGGATGAGGGGGGGACACAAGAGCTTACAGTCTATGAGGATGAGGGGGGGACACAAGAGCTTACAGTCTATGAGGATGAGGGGATGACACAAGAGCTTACAGTCTATGAGGATGAGGGGATGACACAAGAGCTTACAGTCTATGAGGATGAGGGGATGACACAAGAGCTTACAGTCTATGAGGATGAGGGGATGACACAAGAGCTTACAGTCTATGAGGATGAGGGGATGACACAAGAGCTTACAGTCTATGAGGATGAGGGGATGACACAAGAGCTTACAGTCTATGAGGATGAGGGGATGACACAAGAGCTTACAGTCTATGAGGATGAGGGGATGACACAAGAGCTTACAGTCTATGAGGATGAGGGGATGACACAAGAGCTTACAGTCTATGAGGATGAGGGGTGGACACAAGAGCTTACAGTCTATGAGGATGAGGGGAGGACACAAGAGCTTACAGTCTATGAGGATGAGGGGATGACACAAGAGCTTACAGTCTATGAGGATGAGGGGATGACACAAGAGCTTACAGTCTATGAGGATGAGGGAGGGACACAAGAGCTTACAGTCTATGAGGATGAGGGGGGACACAAGAGCTTACAGTCTATGAGGATGAGGGGTGGACACAAGAGCTTACAGTCTATGAGGATGAGGGGAGGACACAAGAGCTTACAGTCTATGAGGATGAGGGGGTGACACAAGAGCTTACAGTCTATGAGGATGAGGGAGGACACAAGAGCTTACAGTCTATGAGGATGAGGGGAGGACACAAGAGCTTACAGTCTATGAGGATGAGGGGATGACACAAGAGCTTACAGTCTATGAGGATGAGGGAGGGACACAAGAGCTTACAGTCTATGAGGATGAGGGGGGACACAAGAGCTTACAGTCTATGAGGATGAGGGGTGGACACAAGAGCTTACAGTCTATGAGGATGAGGGGAGGACACAAGAGCTTACAGTCTATGAGGATGAGGGGGTGACACAAGAGCTTACAGTCTATGAGGATGAGGGAGGACACAAGAGCTTACAGTCTATGAGGATGAGGGGGGGACACAAGAGCTTACAGTCTATGAGGATGAGGGGGGGACACAAGAGCTTACAGTCTATGAGGATGAGGGGGGGACACAAGAGCTTACAGTCTATGAGGATGAGGGGGGGACACAAGAGCTTACAGTCTATGAGGATGAGGGGGGGACACAAGAGCTTACAGTCTATGAGGATGAGGAGGTGACACAAGAGCTTACAGTCTATGAGGATGAGGGGGGACACAAGAGCTTACAGTCTATGAGGATGAGGGAGGGACACAAGAGCTTACAGTCTATGAGGATGAGGGGGGACACAAGAGCTTACAGTCTATGAGGATGAGGGGTGGACACAAGAGCTTACAGTCTATGAGGATGAGGGGAGGACACAAGAGCTTACAGTCTATGAGGATGAGGGGGTGACACAAGAGCTTACAGTCTATGAGGATGAGGGAGGACACAAGAGCTTACAGTCTATGAGGATGAGGGGGGGACACAAGAGCTTACAGTCTATGAGGATGAGGGGGGGACACAAGAGCTTACAGTCTATGAGGATGAGGGGGGGACACAAGAGCTTACAGTCTATGAGGATGAGGGGGGGACACAAGAGCTTACAGTCTATGAGGATGAGGGGGGACACAAGAGCTTACAGTCTCTGAGGATGAGGAGTGACACAAGAGCTTACAGTCTATGAGGATGAGGGGGTGACACAAGAGCTTACAGTCTATGAGGATGAGGGGGAACACAAGGGCTTAAAGTCTATGAGGATGAGGGGAGACACAAGAGCTTACAGTCTATGAGGATGAGGGGGTGACACAGGAGCTTACAGTCTATGAGGATGAGGGGAGACACAAGAGCTTACAGTCTATGAGGATGAGGGGGTGACACAAGAGCTTACAGTCTATGAGGATGAGGGGGGTGACACAAGAGCTTACAGTCTATGAGGATGAGGAGTGACACAAGAGCTTACAGTCTATGAGGATGAGGGTGACACAAGAGCTTACAGTCTCTGAGGATGAGGAGTGACACAAGAGCTTACAGTCTATGAGGATGAGGGGAGACACAAGAGCTTACAGTCTATGAGGATGAGGGGGTGACACAAGAGCTTACAGTCTATGAGGATGAGGGTGACACAAGAGCTTACAGTCTATGAGGATGAGGGGGTGACACAAGAGCTTACAGTCTATGAGGATGAGGGGGACACACAAGAGCTTACAGAACCAAGCTTAGTAAATAAATACAGCCCCAGAACCAGAACTGCACAAAATGAAGTCCGGTAAAGAGTCTAAAGGTCAATGCATGTAAAAATAGCTTAAACCACAAGAAAAAGAAAGGACACAAGCCAAATGACAATACAAGACAATACATTTGTTATTCATATATGAAAAAAAACACCATAACACAAACAAGAGAATAAAAACCATTAAAAAATGTGAACAGAGTCACAAAATAATCCATCACAGGAAAACCGAACATGTGACAGGGTAAGTGATCCTGGGACTACCAGCTCCTCCTGGAGACTAAAACCGTATGTAACACAAAAATAGATACAATATTATCCTATAAGGGATTACAAAGAGGGCGGGACAATGCGGTAACAATATATAATGCCAGAGGATTGCACAAAAGTTACAAAAAAGAAAATCATTTTTGTAGAGTCTGAGTGTATACAAGCCAAAGTGACTGAATAGATGGCACCACACTGCGCTCCTAAATCATAAGATAAGCAAGTATTACCTTTGCAGCAAACATCACACAAGAGGGAGCTGGGGGTAACCGCCCCATGCGTATTGCCCCCTGCAGGGGTATCTGTGTGGTGAGGTGCGTCCATTTATAAAAAAAGATCCCATGTGTTGGTAGTCAGCTAAATTAGCTCAATTCAATGTGGTGAAACAGAGAAATGTGTCCCTGTGTTCAAAAAAGTAAACAAACCAGAAACTGGGGGGGGAGGGGGGAGGATTGGGGGGGGGAATAAAAACCTACAGTGGAAATAAATACAGCAGCAAAATGAATGGATTACAAAAGTGGTAAATATAAGAATGTGCAGATCATATGTATAAAAAAAAGCACAAAATTATATAGAATATACATGAAAAAAGGGAATGTACATAGAAAGAGTCAGTACAGACCAGTGAGAATAATGTAAGATAACCATATAAAAATATACGTTACATTATTGTACAAGAAACTCTAAAAACTCCCAAAATATGAAAAAAAAATGATGGAATACAAAAAATTCATGAACAGGTCAGACTGGAGGGCAACAGAACACCTGAGGGTGAAGACACACATGGCGTTTTTGGGCCGTTTTTGGGCCGTTTTTACTAAGTGCGTTTTCAGATCGTTAAAAACGCATGCGTTAAAAAACGCATCCGTTTTTTGCAAACGCATGCGTTTTTGTCCGTTTTTCATTGCGCAATTTCGGAAAAACGGACAAAAACGGATGCGTTTTTTAACGCATGCGTTTTTAACGATCTGAAAACGCACTTAGTAAAAATGGCCCAAAAACGCCATGTGTGTCTTCACCCTCAGGTAAACCACCTGTAAGGGACTTTCATTGTTTACCCACAACACAAATATCAGTAACCTGTAACTTCCACAATATGACAGACACTTCCTGCTGGGGGAAAATTAGGTCACAGATTTATTTATTTTATATATTAACTCTTAATATCCAAAATCAGGCACTTGGGATAGAATCAGACATTACTGAGCTCTGGAAGCTGAAAGCCTAGATGGACTCCTAGCTGGCAAGTCGGCCAACCGAGCAACCACCATCTCACATCCCACCATTCTGCCTGCTGGGACTGGACATTAACTAAAAATACAAAGGTAAAATATTACAACATTACATATTAATAACATAGGGAGGGAGGGACAGCGAGTGTTGCCTAAAAGAGGGAGATATCCTTGAGTGATCAGTCATATATATAACCTCAGGTCCTGTAGAAGGGGAGGACATTATGAGGTAACAGGGGAGGAGTGAGAACACATCTTAAAGGCACAGATCACCAACCCTCTATTAAAGTGCAATAGTACCCAAACTTTTACCCCTTTGAATCTAATAACATCAGCCCCCAGTCTAGGGGAACCTTCCTTAAACAGTCGGGTGGACCCCACAGAAATGATAAAAAATGATTATAAAATAGTACATCAAAAGAATAGTGAACTTACATCCGAGCCGAAACGCCTGGAGTCACCCAGGACACGGGAACTGGCACAACTGATGCGGGTGAGAAAGTTTTTCATCTTTTTTGGGGTACGTGCTACATGACTATGTTTATCCAGATTGATTATTTGACTGCACATTTGCACTTTGTTCTAAGCTTTTCCGCGGCCGCACTTTCGTTGGGTTCCCTTACTTTTTCCGTTTTGTGCCGAATTCTGCCGGGATTTTGGCGCATGCGACCGGATTTCGGCACAATCGTGCCGGCTTTCATGCGACAGAAATCAGGGGGGCGTGGCCGTTGGAAAACCCGACGGATTCGGAAAAACTGCGGAATTTAAAAACTGATTTGTGTCGCAAAATCTATCACTCACATGCACCGGGGAGAAGATGGTGAACTCCAGTGGGCCTCGGCGCAGCCGTGACACCTGGTGGGCATCTTGTGGATCGCTGGAAGCCCTGAATCCTTGTCGGAGGACGCGCCGCTGGATCGCGACAGGACCGGGTAAGTAAATGACCCCCTATATATGCTGAAAGGTTCCCGTAGTGTCCATGTGGAGTGACTCCCTTGTCTGCGCATTACCATCTGGATGGGATTTGAACCCAGGACCCCAGTGCTGCAAGGCAGAAGTGCTACTCACTCAGCCACCGTGCCGCCCTGTTTATTTTATAAAGCTTCATTACACCGTTCTCATCTCCCCCTTTACCCTATTAACCAAAACTGCCGTGCCAGCTCACTCCCTCCTTATTACCATTCCACCAATAAGGACATAACACCAATTTCTTTGGAAAATTTTTGGCCACAGCAGCCAATTTTATTAACAAACAATATAAAATATTAAATACAATCCAAAAATTACATATATCTATATATATGTAGGTAGGTGGTCCTCGAGGCCCCAAAGAGGTCAGGCACACAAAATTAAGGAAACTTATATTCCCTTAACAATTCCCTTACCGCCAGCCGCCACCACAGGCTCGTCGGCACCGCCAGCCAGCTTAAGTGGCTTGTGTCTTCTCCCGGGCTCCCCAAGGACACCCCCTTGTAAGAGCCCACAACCCAGTGTGCCTAGACCCAAAACCACCATCCAACAATTTTTGAGGTGTGTCACTCACTCCTGACTCCACCTCCCAATAGACTTTTTACCAACCCCGAGGACCCTCTACCCGCCACAGCCCACATGCTCTTGACGCCTCAAGCATGTGAGGCCCCCCACAAAATCAAGGCCCTCTCGATCCCCTCCTGGATCCTCAAGGACCACAGATCCCTTCCTACCGCATTGAGATGGACCCCATCCTGCAACCAATAGTTGCCTTCTCTTCTCTCCAACTCCCAATGCCGCATGCTCACCCCTCCATGCTTAACCACAAAGCTTGCAATGGCTCTATTCACTTTAACCCTTGCCTTATCCAACCTTTCAACCGAGAAAGCATGCCTCCAAGACAATCTGGGTACCATCTCCGACCAAACCGTTAACATGGTCGGATACGTTACCCATAAACGCAACAGGTCGTAACGGATGTCCCTAATCAACTCCCTACAGGGACGAATACCCAAGTCATTTCCCCCCACGTGTAAAACAAGGACGTCCGGAGGCCTATCCAATGCTGCAAATCTACTTACCTCCCCCAAAACTCTCTGCCATCTCATACCTCTAGCGCCTAACCAACGAATCACAGCCACGCCCCTATGAAAACCGAGTTGCCTGCCATCCGGACGTATATCAGCCCTCGCTGCTCCCCAGTACACATAGGAATGACCTAGTATCCAAACTGATCTTGGTCCCTGACCTAAAATGATAAAACAAAACACATTACTACTACATTGTGCTTCTCAAACTCACCCCCCCCCCCCACTGTTCTAGCTTTTTACAACAATTGGGGGCGAATATATGATCTATACCTCCCCGACTGCCATCTACCTATCCCTTTTACCATCTGTTCCCCCAAGCCATACCTGAATGCTTCCGTCGCCGCCCCAATTCTAAAAGAATGGGTCCCGTACTCCCTTCTTGCCAATCCCAACGAATCCAAACATTTGTAAAAAATTTCCCGAAACTGAAATTTTGACAAAAAGGATCCATCCTCATGACACAATGCCGGGCCGGAACCCTTTTTTCTCAAACTGCTGTATTCCTGCCAGCATGCTACCGGACACATTATTGAACCCCCAACCCTCCCCAAATGAACCCTCTTACCCCTCCCTAACTGATCTGTCTTGGATTTTCTCAACCACAACTCTACCGAGTCAGCCGACCCTACCACATCAGAAAACTGCAAACCCCCGCCCCTCTTACGGGAGGGAGACACTAGCTCACCTTTCCTAAATGCCCTAAATGCCCCAAAACAAACTGACTTCAAAATTGGATCGACAAACCCTGGGTAAGATGGCCCCTAAATTGCCTAATAAGTAAAAGGATACCGGCCTCCGACTATCCAACCCACTACCACCTTTTCTGAAACCCTTCACCGTCTGCTTTACCAAAAATGCCTTTGTAATGTCTCTATCCCCTTTTACCTTTAACCCAAACGCCACCCCAGCCAAAAAACGTTTTACCCGCGCCACTGAATCTCCGGCCCTAGCAGCCTCCCCCAGCCACAACAGCAGCGCCCCTACCTTCCTCAACTTCCACCCCACCGAAGACCTCCAACCACTCCGCCCATTCTCTCCAAACCGCCACATATCCTTTCCAGGTAGCCCCTGCCAATGAATCCCGTATCAGCTCACCTGCTGCACTTACACCAGCTCCCATAAGCCCTCCGGGCAGGGGATTCCCACGTCGTCCGCCCCCGGGACCAACGCTCGGAACCGATCCCACTGAAACCGAGAAAGAGCATCAGCAATTACATTCTGCACCCCTGGTACATGTACCGCTGTCACCCATGCATTCAACCAGACAACTCAATACCAAGTGCCGCAATAGACAAACAACAGACGCAGATGAAGCCGATAAGCTGTTTATAGCCAACACCACACTCATGTTGTCGCAGTGGAATCACACTTTCCGATCTTGGAAGCAGTCTCCCCATATGGAAACTGCCACCACTATAGGAAACAACTCCAGTAAAGTCATGTTTCTGGTGTAACCCTTTTCAACCCAGCTGTCTGGCCACTTACCTGCACTCCAGTGACCCTGGTAAAAGGCTCCAAAACCGGCTCCCCCCGCTGCGTCCGTAAAAAGTTTGCAGTCAAAACTGTCGACTACCGAACCCATTAATGGAGCCCTCCCATTAAAGGTCCAAAAATGTCGCCCACACCTTAAGATCTTCCCTGTGCTCCCGCCGTAGACGCACAAAATCATGGGGTTCCACCACTCCAGAAGTTGCCGCCGCTAACCTAACCGCCAGCGGAACTCCGAATTTGTCCGCCACCCACTGGACCGTACTTAACAATAGCTCGCAGTCCCTTGACCCCGCCGCACCCACGCACAAAAAATCATCCAGGTAATGCACAATTGACTGCAGACCCGCCACATCCTTTACTACCCACTCTAAAAAGGAACTGAAGGCCTCAAAATATGAGCAGGATATAGCACATCCCATTGGTAAACAACAATCAACAAAAAACGCTCCCTCCCAATAGCAACCCAGCAACTTTACACTGTCCTTGTGGACTGGTAATAGCCGAAAAGCGGACTCAATGTCCACTTTTGCCATATAAGCCCCCCTTCCCGACTTCCTTACCCACCCCAATGCAGTGTCAAATGATGTGTATTGTACCGAACAAAGGCTGTCGTCAATACCATCATTCCCTGACTGACCTTTTGGATGGGACAAGTGATGTATGAGCCGAAACTTATTCGGCTCCCTTTTTGGCATCACCCCTAGCGGTGACACCACTAAATCTGAAAAGGGGGGCACCGAAAATGGGCCCGCCATCCGCCCCAACTGGACCTCCTTCTCCAACTTCTCCCTCACCACCCCCGGGTGCTCCAGCGCTGACTTAAGGTTCTTTACTAGAGATGAGCGAACATACTCGTCCGAGCTTGATGCTCGATCGAGCATTAGCGTACTCGTAACTGCTCGTTGCTCGGACGAGTATTTCGCCCGCTCGAGAAAATGGCAGCTCCCGCCGTTTTGCTTTTTGGCGGCCAGAAACAGAGCCAATCACAAGCCAGGAGACTCTGCACTCCACCCAGCATGACGTGGTACCCTTACACGTCGATAGCAGTGGTTGGCTGGCCAGATCAGGTGACCCTGGGATAGACTAGCCGCTGGCCGCGCTGCTCGGATCATTCTGTCTCTGGATGCCGCTAGGGAGAGAGCTGCTGCTGGTCGGGGAAAGCGTTAGGCTGTTCTATTAGAATAGTGTTAGGCAGGAGTGATTCTACAAGAACCCAACAGCTTTTCTTAGGGCTACAATAACGTTATACTTTTTTTTTTTTTTTATTTGCAGCTAGTACCATATTGTGAGGAATTTGCAGGGAGACTTGCTACCGTTGTGTTTAGCTCTTAGTGACACACATATCCACCTCAAACACCAAAGTGGGAAAATTTATTAGGGGTTTGAGTAGAATTAGGCACAGTCTGCCAGTTTCTTTTTATTTTACGTTTATTTTTTTCATAACTCAGCGTCATCTCATCTGGCATAGTAGTGTGCTGTAATACTTGGCTAGAAAATAGCCATAGGAGAATACAAACGTCTTAATTACGCCTACAGTAGCGTTATATATATTTGATTTCTGGTTGATCTGCTGGTGGCTGTACTTGCTGCAGTGCATCTACTATCAAATTGGGAGCAATTTGGAGTCAGACTTGCGACCACTGTGTTTTAGTGACGCACATATCCATCGCAAAGACCGAAGTGGGAAAATTTATTAGGGCCCGGGGTTGTATTTCAACTAGGCACAGTCTGCCATTTCCTTTTTTATTTTACGTTTATTTTTTTCATAACTCAGTGTCATCTCATCTGGCATAGTAGTGTGCTGTAATACTTGGCTAGAAAATAGCCATAGCAATAGGATAGCATCGTTTGGTTTTAAAAACTAAAAAACACAAAAAAAAAAAAAAAAAAAAGTTAAAAAAAAAATACAAGTTATAACTCTCATTTTCAAAATGTTTAACCCGAGGGCTAGGGGTAGAGGACGAGGGCGGGGACGTGGGCGTCCAACTACTGCAGGGGTCAGAGGCCGTGGTCCTGGGCGGGGTGAGACACCACCTGCTTATGAGGGAGCAGGGGAACGCCGCAGAGCTACACTCCCTAGGTTCATGTCTGAAGTTACTGGGACTCGTGGTAGAGCACTGTTGAGGCCAGAACAGTGCGAACAGGTGATGTCGTGGATTGCTGACAATGCTTCGAGCAATTTGTCCACCAGTCAGTCTTCCACGCAGTCCACCCATGTCACCGAAATCGGCACTCCTCCAGCTCCTGCACCTCAGCCTCCTCCCCCCCAGTCTGCCCCCTCCCAGCAAAATTTGCCATTTGAACCGGCATACTCTGAGGAACTGTTTTCTGGACCCTTCCCACAGTCACAAACCACTTGTCCGGTTGCTGCTGAGCTATTTTCCGATGCCCAGGTTTTCCACCAGTCGCAGTCTGTGGGTGATGATGACCTTGTTGACGTAGTGGAAGAAGTGTGTAAAGAGGTGTCCGACGATGAGGAGACACGGTTGTCAGACAGTGGGGAAGTTGTTGTCAGGGCAGGAAGTCCGAGGGGGGAGCAGACTGAGGGATCGGAGGATGATGAGGTGACAGACCCAAGCTGGGTTGAGAGGCCGGGTGAACACAGTGCTTCTGAGACGGAGGAGAGTCCTCAACCAGAACAGGTTGGAAGAGGCAGTGGTGGGGCCAGACGGAGAGGCAGGGCCAGAGCTGGTGCATCAGCGCCAAATGTGTCAACTAGTGAAGCTCCCGTGGCGAGGGCTCCTGCGGCGAGGGCTAGATTTTCAGAAGTCTGGAGGTTCTTTAAGGAAACACCGGATGACCGACGGACTGTGGTGTGCCACATTTGCCAAACCAGGATCAGCAGGGGTTCCACCACTACTAGCTTAACTACCACCAGTATGCGCAGGCATATGAATGCTAAACACCCCACTCAGTGGCAACAAGCGCGTTCACCTCCGGCCGTGCACACCACTGCTCCTTCCCCTGTGTCAGCTGATAGTCAGCCCCCTGCCCAGGACCCTGCCACAAAAACCCCATCGTCACCTCCACGATCCTCCACAGCATCCACCAGCGTTCAGCTCTCCATACCCCAGACGCTGGAGCGGAAACGCAAATATAGTGCAACCCACCCGCACGCCCAAGCCCTTAATGTGCACATCTCCAGATTGCTAAGCCTGGAGATGCTGCCCTATAGGCTAGTAGAGACCGAGGCCTTTCGCAGCCTCATGGCGGCGGCCGCCCCTCGGTATTCGGTCCCCAGCCGCCACTACTTTTCCCGATGTGCCGTCCCAGCCCTGCACCAGCACGTGTCAGACAACATAATCCGTGCCCTGACCAACGCCGTTTCTGACAAGGTCCACCTGACCACGGACACGTGGACGAGTGCTGCCGGGCAGGGCCACTATATATCTCTGACGGCACATTGGGTTAACTTGGTGGAGGCTGGGACCGAGTGTGACCCTGCGGCTGGTCATATACTGCCGACGCCGGGGATTGCGGGGCCTACCTCGGTCCAGGTGTTTGAGGCCTACTATGCCTCCTCCTCCTCCCACCCCTCCTCCACCTCCTCCTCCGAACGACCATCCGTGGGCATGGCGCCATCAGTCGGTAGCTCTAGGCACAGCAGCAGTGCCGTCGCTAAGCGACAGCAGGCGGTGCTCAAACTGCTGAGCCTAGGCGATAAAAGGCACACCGCCCAAGAACTATTACAGGGCATCACGGCGCAGACTGAGCTGTGGCTGGCACCGCTGAACCTGAAGCCAGGCATGGTTGTGTGTGACAACGGCCGTAACCTGGTGGCGGCTCTGCAACTCGGCAGACTGACACATGTGCCATGCCTGGCCCATGTGTTAAATCTGATAGTTCAGCGTTTCCTCAAGACATACCCCAATCTGTCTGATTTGCTCACGAAGGTGCGCCGCATCTGTGCGCATTTCAGGAAGTCCAGCACAGATGCTGCCACTCTCAGGGCAGCGCAGCGCCGCCTCCAACTGCCCGCTCACCGACTGTTGTGCGACGTGCCCACGAGGTGGAATTCAACACTGACCATGTTATCCAGAGTTTACCAGCAGCGCCGAGCCATTGTAGACTGCCAGATGTCAACTTCCACCAGAACTGGTAGTCAGGTCAGTCAGCTTCCTCAAGTCTACAATGAGGAGTGGACGTGGATGTCTGATATCTGTCAGGTGCTGAGTAACTTTGAGAAGTCAACACAGATGGTCAGTGGCGATGCCGCCATCATCAGCCTCACCATCCCGCTGCTTGGCCTGTTGAAAAACTCTCTGGTCAGCATGAAGTCGGAAGCTTTGCGCTCCTCACAAGAGACAGGGGAAGAAGATTCCCTTGTTGATAGCCAAAGCACCCTTAGGTCTGTTTCTCAGCTCATATCGGAGGAGGTGGAGGTGGAGGAGGATGAGGAGGAAGAGGAGGAGAATGTTGGCGAGACACAAGAGGGGACCATTGTTGAGTCCTACACTGTTGAGCGTGTATGGGCAGAAGAAGAGGAGTTGGAGGAGGAGGAAATGGACAGTCAGGCCAGTGAGGGGAGTGAATTCTTACGCGTTGGTACTCTGGCGCATATGGCAGATTTCATGCTAGGCTGCCTATCCCGTGACCCTCGCGTTCAAAGAATTTATTCCAGCACCGATTACTGGGTGTTCACTCTCCTGGACCCACGGTACAAGCAAAATCTTTCCACTCTCATCCCTGGAGAGGAAAGGAGTGTGAGAATGCATGAATACCAGCAGGCCCTGGTGCACAAGCTGAAACAGTATTTCCCTTCTGACAGCGCTAGCGGCAGAGTGCGTAGTTCTGCGGGACAAGTAGCGAGGGAGAGTAGGCGAGCAGGCAGCTTGTCCAGCACTGGCAAGGGTACGCTTTACAAGACTTTTGCCAGCTTTATGTCACCCCAGCAAGACACTGTCACCTGTCCCCAGTCTCGGCAGAGTAGGGCTGATCTTTACAGAAAGATGGTGAGGGAGTACGTAGCTGACCATACCATCGTCCTAAATGATCACACAGCTCCCTACAACTACTGGGTTTCAAAGCTGGACATGTGGCACGAACTGGCGCTCTACGCCTTGGAGGTTCTTGCCTGCCCTGCCGCTAGCGTCTTGTCAGAGCGGGTTTTCAGTGCAGCTGGTGGCATCATCACCGATAAGCGTACACGCCTGTCGACTGACAGCGCTGACAGGCTGACGCTTATCAAGATGAATAAAGCATGGATTTCTCCTAATTTCAAATCTCCAGCAGGTGAAGGAAGCTCAACCTGAATAATTTATCCACTCCTCCTCCTCCTCATTTTCCTCCTTCTCCTCCTCTTTGTACAGTAAAGCAGAGGAAACTGGCTATTTTTTGACAGGGCCCACTGGCTCTAGGTATAGTACTTTATGCATTTAATTTTTCTGGAGGGCCACCGACACGGTCCTCTGTTTTAAACAATTTTTGGGAGTGCCACATACAGGCACTCAATCTATTCCATTTTTCTGGAGGGCCACCTACCTGCTCCTCTGGTTTGAAAAATTTTTTGGACTGCCACATACAGGCACTCAATCTATTCCATTTTTCTGGAGGGCCACCTACCTGCTCCTCTGGTTTGAAAAATTTTTTGGACTGCCACATACAGGCACTATCCAAATTGAATTGTCTCCATAGCAGCCTCCACACGTTGTCTCCATTGCTACCTCCAAAAGTCGTCCATATAGCTGCCTCCATACATCGTCCCTTTATCAAACGAGGTTTGTCAGGCCGAAATTTGGGTTGTTTTCATGGATTCCACATCAAAGTTGTTAACTTTGTCGCCACCCTGCTGTGTTATCCACAAAATACACTGGCAAACTTTTACCATTTACGGATATTATTTCAGCGCTTCTTGCGCATCTGTTTACATTCCCCTCACCCGCCATATCCTAAACTTATAAGAACGCTACTACACTTGATCTTATACAAAAGGTTCTTAGAAGTGCTGTTTGGGGAGTAGCCTAGAGACAGGGGCTTGGATTGGCGAAAGCTCGCCTGGCAGCGGAGCGCCAGCTCCATGCGCATCATGCGCTTCTTGCGCATCTGTTTACATTCCCCTCACCCGCCATATCCTAAACTTATAAGAACGCTACTACACTTGATCTTATACAAAAGGTTCTTAGAAGTGCTGTTTGGGGAGTAGCCTAGAGACAGGGGCTTGGATTGGCGAAAGCTCGCCTAGCAGCGGAGCGCCAGCTCCATGCGCATCATGCGCTTCTTGCGCATCTGTTTACATTCCCCTCACCCGCCATATCCCAAACTTATAAGAACGCTACTACACTTAACTTGGTGCAGGCTGGGACCGAGTCTGACCCTGGGGCTGGTCATATACTGCCGACGCAGAGAATTGCGGGGCCTACCTCGGTCCAGGTCTCAAAGGCCTACTATACCTCCTCCCACCCCTCCTCCACCTCCTCCTCCTCCGAATTACCATCCGTGGGCATGGCGCCATCAGTCGGTAGCTCTAGGCACAGCAGCAGTGCCGTTGCTAAGCGACAGCAGGCGGTGCTCAAACTGCTGAGCCTAGGTGATAAAAGGCACACCGCCCAAGAGCTATTACAGGGCATTCCACATCAAACTTGTTAACTTTGTCGCCACCCTGCTGTGTAAGCCACAAAATATACTGGAAAACTTTTTTCATTTACGGATATTATTTCAGCGCTTCTTGCGCAGATGTTTACATTCCCCTCACCCGCCATATCCCAAACTTATAAGAACGCTACTACACTTGATCTTATCCGAAAGGTTCTTAGAAGTGCTGTTTGGGGAGTAGCCTAGAGACAGGGGCTTGGATTGGCGAAAGCTCGCCTGGCAGCGGAGCGCCAGCTCCATGCCAAGATCCAACTAACATAGTTTTAACTGCAGTACCTTTAATCTACTACTAGTTCACTGCCTCCATACATCGTCCCCTTATCAAACGAGCTGTGTCAGGCAGAATTTTGGATTGTTTTCATGGCTTCCATGTTAACTTTGTCGCCACCCTGCTGTGTAATCCACAAAATATACTGGCAAACTTTTATCATGTACCGATATTATTTGAGCGCTTCTTGCTCACCTTCTTTGGTTCCTCTCTGCTACCCATTGGTTTGAAGCCTGAGTCCATTTAGGGTATGTCGCCATGCCACTCTCTAGCCTTCCGCTGCTGCCGCTGCCTCTGCATGCCGTCCCCTATAGTGTCAGGGTCAATTATTGGATGTTTTAGATGCTATCTAGCTTCATTCGGTCACTCTGTCATGGCCATGGTGTTGCCCATAATTTTGGCATAATGGTGCGATTAAGCAGCCTCAGAGGCATCCATGCATGCTGCCCCTGCTGTTTCCTGTCCATTTCCGTGGTGTTTCCATCCTTTTCTGAGGTTCCCAGGTGTTTGGCCAAGCTTCCCTGTGCAGAGCCTTGGTCCCCTTGAAAAATGCTCGAGTCTCCCATTGACTTCAATGGGGTTCGTTATTCGAAACGAGCACTCGAGCATCAGGAAAAGTTCGTCTCGAATAACGAGTACCCGAGCATTTTAGTGCTCGCTCATCTCTATTCTTTACGCTAAAGGGGACCTGATATGGAGGAGCTGGGATAACAAAACCTTCAGAAAAACCCTCTAACAGTAACTTGGCATGTTCCCTCTGGGGGTACCTACTTAGATACGGTACCATCTCGCTGACCCTCACCGGTGTCACTCCCCTGACTGGCCGCTGTTCCGGACTTACCCTTCCCTTTCTTCCAACACTTAGCCAACCCGTGGGAAGTCCCGTTGCATGAGGAACACACGTGTTTGAATTTACAGTTGTTCCCAAACTTACACTGTCCCTCATTAAATTGCCAGCAGAGACGGGCTTTCCTCCACTCTGGTGACCCCCCGAGGCCCCGGACCCCTGGGAGCCATGACCTCCCGAAAGGAATGCCCAAACTTAGTTGGCCCAATAACCTTCAACCAAAGGCCTATATCCTTCTGGTCCCACCTAATGCTCGGTCTAACTGACTTGCGCTGCCTAAACTCCTCGTCGTAACGTAACCACGCCTGCCCGCCATAGGCCCGGTGAGCTTCCGCAATGGATTCCTGATATACAAAAAGCGCAGAGCAGTTTTCGGGCGTTTTTTCCCCGATAACACACGCCAAAATCGAAAACGCCTGTGACCAGTTGGAATATGTTTGTGGAATAAGCCTCCACCTCCGCTTTTCCTCCTCTTCCTTCTTACTTTCGTCTTTTTTCCCCTTGTCCACATTAAATTTTGATAGAGGCAAAAGAGAAAATATTTCGACGTATTCGTCTTTCCAAATCTTCTCCTTTACCTCTTTTTTCAAATGAGCTCCCAGCTGTCCCTCAAAACATACATATACCTCCCCTTTTGCCCTATCATCAATCCTCACAATGTCCCCCTGCTCCTTCTCTGTCTGTACGGACACCGTAACCCCACCCCCCGGCCCGCCGGGGCCACGGTCCCTGTACCCGCACCCTCCACTCCAGGGGGCACCCACACCGTTACCGGCGAAGGCGTCAGACCCCGTTCACATCTGACTAGCAGTTCCTTAACCGTACCCAGCAGCTCCCTAACCCCGTCACTACCTGGTGTGCCACTTAGCATACTGTCCCCCCCGGCGCACCCATTATTTGACTATCTGCTGGGGGCTGAGACATTAAAATAGGCAGAAAAGGACATGACATGCTATATAACTCACCTAGCTGCGCAGGGGCTGTGACCCCACCAGCCGTTCGTCCCGGGTCACTGCGAATCGGAGTCCCGCTGATCAGCAGACCACTGTGTCCTGACGGGCTGCCGACTCCTCTTCCATCCACACGAAGCGGTGACTGGACTCCTGGATGTCCGTGCTGCAGGGGGGTTCCCCTGATTCCCGCCACTGGAGTCCCGGGACGACTAGGCCCTTGTAGTGCAGGATGAAGAACCGGAGGCTGGAGGACCGGAGGCTGCAACATCACTGAGGGGTGACCAGGCATACCCTGAAACCCCTGGTGCTGAAAAACACTGTGATGCATGCAGGCCGGACTCCCAGAGGGCCCGCCAAATAATGCCCCCCCCATACTGCCGGGCGCCCCCCCCCCGGTGTGGGAAGGTATCACTATAGTTGACACAGGGCCAGCCGACTGCTGCCCGCTGAAGACGTCCCCCACCATAGTTGACACAGGGCCAGCCGACTGCTGCCCGCTGACATCCCCCCCGTAGCGCTCACCGTCGTCAGGCGGACCAACCGCCGTAGTCCTTGTTCTGGTAGGCCCCACGACTGGAGCATCGCCGTGTGGGCCCACCGCCATGCCATCTCCGGATCCTGTAGTCAGGCGGGAAGCAGCCGCGTCCGGAAGTGAAGGCCGCGACCTAGTCCCCACCGCCGGACCCGACCGCCTGCTTGGATTCCTCCCAGATCGCGGCCGCCCCCCGGATCTAGAAGAAGCGGGGCCGCGAACTGGAGGGCCCCCGGAGGGACTCCTTTGGCGCCGCCGGGTCCGCGGTCGAGCCTCCGGGCTCAACCTATTGGGCGCCCGCGCGGACAGCGCCTGTCCTGTACCGCCCGCTGGCTCCGCCAGCAGGGAGGAAACCGCCTGCTGCAGCCAGGCCTCCCCTCTGTCCCCGGCTGCTCGTGACAGCTGATCAAGTAGGCCCTGGACACTGGACATCTTTCTGGGACGGGAACAGTGAGTCACTTCTGCTTTTTGTCTCACCGGACTGCCTTGCTTTCCCGCTCTCTGCCCCTTATAACACCCCTTCCTCCCCCCCAGGCTGACTAATTCCTCCCCAAAATTCAAAAGGGGCCAATCCCCTCGCTCTGCCCCCCGTTATGTTGGCCTCCACCCCACCCACTCCGTTAGGGGGGGTTCCAGCCGTTTCTTTATGGATTGGTGTGGTTTATGCTTTGGGCCGGTGCTTTTGGTTTTTTATTATATACCCTCAGAGGTCACATCTAGTTATAGGGTTATACGTAACATTGAATAGACACATAACCAGCACCACTACAAGTGCCTCATTGTAGGAATATGCACCAAAAAAGGAATACAATGTACTGAGTATACTGCAATAACCTTTATTATACACATATAAATGTAAAACTTGCATGGGAATATAGACATGCATGGGAACGAGTCTTAGACAATACTGGAACAACAAACAGACAAAAGCAAAGCTCTCTACCTTAATCAAAGATGTTGATAAATCCCTATGTACATGCAGACATTAAATCAATACCAGTACATCCACATGAGACAATGCAGTATATAGGGCCTGGGTAGTGGTAAAGTAAACAATGCCCAGGAAGGGTAGGTACAAACCACAGGTAGGAGCAGAGACCCCCGACACGTGTTTCGCCAATTCAGCTTCTTATGGGGGAATGCCAAATGCTAATTTATACCAGGGGCAACCAATCACGTATTGGAGGAGGGATGAGTAAATGCAACACACATGTGCTCACTGGTGGCTCCGCACACGTTATGGGATCCTGGACTCGCTCGAGATCCCGAGGTGATGGCGTCACATCGCGCGTCCTAGGTGACCAAGGACGTCAAGCCTAGTATATACAAGAAAGTGCTCGTGCAATGGGTAGTAACTAGAGATGAGCGAGCACTAAAATGCTCGGGTACTCGTTATTCGAGACAAACTTTTCCCGATGCTCGAGTGCTCGTCTCGAATAACGAGCCCCATTGAAGTCAATGGGAGACTCGAGCATTTTTCAAGGGGACCAAGGCTCTGCACAGGGAAGCTTGGCCAAACACCTGGGAACCTCAGAAAAGGATGGAAACACCACGGAAATGGACAGGAAACAGCAGGGGCAGCATGCATGGATGCCTCTGAGGCTGCTTAATCTTGGGATGGAGCTGGCGGTCCGCTGCCAGGCGAGCTTTCGCCTGTCCAAGCCCCTGTCTCTCGACTCCTCCCCACCCAAAATGGGCCTGGGGGCCAGAAGCGTTTACTTTGAAAAAATTATAATTTTCAAAGCAGACCGGGTCGTGTGAATATTTCACCTAGGAATAATGGAATAGCATAGTGGTTCTATTTTTAATTGTTTTTTCGGAAATGGTTCCATGATTAAGAGCGACAGTTTGGGGCATCCATATTGCGCTGCTATGATTGCAACTTCAGGTCTCCAGCATGTCGGCGACAGATGGGCCGCGTTCCACTATGTTTGTGGTGAAACACCTGAAAGTTCTGCCTGACACAGCTCGTTTGATAAGGGGACCATGTATGGAGGCAGTGAAGTAGTAGTAGATTAAAGGTGAAAAATTAAATACATAGAGTACTATAGCTAGAGCCAGTTGGCCCTGGCAAAAAATAGCCAGTTTCCTCTGCTTTAGTGGACAAAGAGGAGGAGAAGGAGGACAATGAGGAGGAGGAGTGCATAAATTATTCAGGTTGAGCTTCCTTCACCTGGTGGAGAATGAAAATCCGGAGAAATCTAGGCTTTATTCATCTTGATAAGCGTCAGCCTGTCAGCACTGTCAGTCGACAGGCGTGTACGCTTATCGGTGATGATGCCACCAGCTGCACTGAAAACCCGCTCGGACAACACGCTAGCGGCAGGGCAGGCAAGAACCTCCAAGGCGTACAGCGCCAGTTCGTGCCACATGTCCAGCTTTGAAACCCAGTAGTTGTAGGGAGCTGTGTGATCATTTAGGACGATGGTATGGTCAGCTACGTACTCCCTCACCATCTTTCTGTAAAGATCAGCCCTACTCTGCCGAGACTGGGGACAGGTGACAGTGTCTTGCTGGGGTGACATAAAACTGGCAAAAGCCTTGTAAAGCGTACCCTTGCCAGTGCTGGACAAGCTGCCTGCTCGCCTACTCTCCCTCGCTACTTGTCCCGCAGAACTACGCACTCTGCCGCTAGCGCTGTCAGAAGGGAAATACTGTTTCAGCTTGTGCACCAGGGCCTGCTGGTATTCATGCATTCTCACACTCCTTTCCTCTCCAGGGATGAGAGTGGGAAGATTTTGCTTGTACCGTGGGTCCAGGAGAGTGAATACCCAGTAATCGGTGCTGGAATAAATTCTTTGAACGCGAGGGTCACGGGATAGGCAGCCTAGCATGAAATCTGCCATATGCGCCAGAGTACCAACGCGTAAGAATTCACTCCCCTCACTGGCCTGACTGTCCATTTCCTCCTCCTCCAACTCCTCCAACTCCTCTTCTTCTGCCCATACACGCTCAACAGTGAAGGACTCAACAATGGTCCCCTCTTGTGTCTCGCCAACATTCTCCTCCTCTTCCTCCTCATCCTCCTCCACCTCCACCTCCTCCGATATGCGCTGAGAAACAGACCTAAGGGTGCTTTGGCTATCAACAAGGGAATCTTCTTCTCCCGTCTCTTGTGACGAGCGCAAAGCTTCCGACTTCATGCTGATCAGAGAGTTTTTCAACAGGCCAAGCAGTGGGATGGTGAGGCTGATGATGGCGGCATCGCCACTGACCATCTGTGTTGACTCCTCAAAGTTACTCAGCACCTGACAGATATCAGACATCCACGTCCACTCCTCATTGTAGACTTGAGGAAGCTGACTGACCTGACTACCAGTTCTGGTGGAAGTTGACATCTGGCAATCTACAATCGCTCGGCGCTGCTGGTAAACTCTGGATAACATGGTTAATGTTGAATTCCACCTCGTGGGCACGTCGCACAACAGTCGGTGAGTGGGCAGTTGGAGGCGGCGCTGCGCTGCCCTGAGAGTGGCAGCATCTGTGCTGGACTTCCTGAAATGCGCACAGATGCGGCGCACCTTCGTGAGCAAATCAAACAGATTGGGGTATGTCATGAGGAAACGCTGAACTATGAGATTTAACACATGGGCCAGGCATGGCACATGTGTCAGTCTGCCGAGTTGCAGAGCCGCCACCAGGTTACGGCCGTTGTCACACACAACCATTCCCGGCTTGAGGTTCAGCGGTGCCAGCCACAGATCAGTCTGCGCCGTGATGCCCTGTAATAGCTCTTGGGCGGTGTGCCTTTTATCGCCTAGGCTCAGCAGTTTGAGCACCACCTGCTGTCGCTTAGCGACGGCACTGCTGCTGTGCCTAGAGCTACCGACTGATGGCGCCATGCCCACGGATGGTAATTCGGAGGAGGAGGTGGAGGAGGGGTGGGAGGAGAAGGCAGTTGGCCTTTGAGACCTGGACCGAGGTAGGCCCCGCAATCCTCGGCGTCGGCAGTATATGACCAGCCGCAGGGTCAGACTCGGTCCCAGCCTCCACCAAGTTAACCCAATGTGCCGTCAGCGATATATAGTGGCCCTGCCCGGTAGCACTCGTCCACGTGTCCGTGGTCAGGTGGACCTTGTCAGAAACGGCGTTGGTCAGGGCACGGATGATGTTGTCTGACACGTGCTTGTGCAGGGCTTGGACGGCACATCAGGAAAAGTAGTGGCGGCTGGGGACCGAATACCGAGGGGCGGCCGCCGCCATGAGGTTGCGAAAGGCCTCGGTCTCTACTAGCCTATAGGGCAGCATCTCCAGGCTAAGCAACTTGGAGATGTGGACGTTGAGGGCTTGGGCGTGTGGGTGGGTTGCACTATACTTCCTTTTGCGCTCCAGCGTCTGGGGTATGGAGAGCTGAACGCTGGTGGATGCTGTGGAGGATCGTGGAGGCGAAGATGGGGTTTTCGCACGGGAGGTGTTTGGGCCGTGGTCCTGGGCAGGGGGCTGACTAGCAGATGACACAGGGGAAGGAGCAGTGGTGTGCCCGGCCGGAGGTGAACGGGCTTGGTGCCATTGAGTGGGGTGTTTAGCATTCATATGCCTGCGCATACTGGTGGTAGTTAAGCTAGTAGTGGTGGAACCCCTGCTGATCCTGGTTTGGCACAGGTTGCACACCACAGTCCGTCAGTCATCTGGTGTTTCTTTAAAGAACCTCCAGACTTCCGTAAATCTAGCCCTCGCCGCGGGAGCCCTCGCCACGGGAGCTTCACTACGTGAAACATTTGGCGCTGATGCACCAGCTCTGGCCTTGCCTCTCCGTCTGGCCCCACCACTGCCTCTTCCAACCTGTTCTGGTCGAGGACTCTCCTCCATCTCAGAAGCACTGTGTTCACCCGGCCTATTAATCCAGCTTGGGTCTGTCACCTCATCATCCTCCGATCCCTCAGTTTGCTCCCCCCTCGGACTTCATGCCCTGACAACAACTTCCACTGTCTGACAACCGTGTCTCCTCATCGTCTGACACCTCTTTACACACTTCCTCCACTACGTCAAGAAGGTCATCATCACCCACAGACTGTGACTGGTGGAAAACCTGGGCATCGGAAAAGAGCTCAGCAGCAACCGGACAAGTGGTTTGTGACTGTGGGAAGGGTCCAGAAAACAGTTCCTCAGAGTATGCCGCTTCAAATGCCAAATTTTGCTGGGAGGTGGCAGACTGGGGGGGGAGGAGGCTGAGGTGCAGGAGCTGGAGGAGTGCCGATTTCGGTGACATGGGTGGACTGCGTGGAAGACTGACTGGTGGACAAATTGCTCGAAGCATTGTCGGCAATCCACGACATCACCTGTTCGCACTGTTCTGGCCTCAACAGTGCTCTACCACGAGTCCCAGTAACTTCAGACATGATGAACCTAGGGAGCGTAGCTCTGCGGCGTTCCCCTGCTCCCCCATCAGCAGGTGGTGTCTCACCCCGCCCAGGACCACGGCCTCTGACCCCTGCAGTAGTTGGACGCCCACGTCCCCGCCCTCGTCCTCTACCCCTAGCCCTCGGGTTAAACATTTTCAAAATTAAAGTGTAAACTATAAATTTTTTTTTTTGTTGTGTTTATTTTTTTATTTTTATTTTTTTAAACAAAACGATGCTATCCTATTGCTATGGCTAGTTTCTAACCTACACTGACAGCACACAACTGGATTTTGTGCTGTGCCTGATGACTTTGAGTTATAAAAAGAAATAAAGGTAAAAAAAAAAAAATCAGCAGACTGAGCTAAAAGAGCTAAACACAAGTCTCCCTGCAAATTCCTCACAATATGGTACTAGCTGCACTACTAGTGCCAGCAAGCCCAGCCACAAGCAAACCAAAAAAAAGTAAAATATAACGTTATTGTAGCCCTAAGAAGGGCTGTTGGGTTGTTGTAGAATCACTCCTGCCTAACAGTAAGCTAATAGAACAGCCTAACGCTTTCCCTGACCAGCAGCAGCTCTCTCCCTAGCGGCATCCAGACAGAGAATGATCCGAGCAGCGCGGGCAGCGGCTAGTCTATCCCAGGGTCACCTGATCTGGCCAGCCAACCACTGCTATCTACGTGTAAGGGTACCACGTCATGCTGGGTGGAGTGCAGAGTCTCCTGGCTTGTGATTGGCTCTGTTTCTGGCCGCCAAAAATCACAACGGCGGGAGCTGCCATTTTCTCGAGCGGGCGAAATACTCGTCCGAGCAACGAGCAGTTTCGAGTGTGTTCGCTCATCTCTAGTGAAGAGATAACTCAAAACCGCATCTCAAGCAAATAGGTACATAAAGAACAAAGAAAAAGAGGATGCGTACAAGTAATTTTATTGAGCAACAAAAAATAGAATATTAAAAACAATTAAAAACACAAATCGTGGTAAAAATACCCACTGTGAATGGACGAGTGTACATGATAGAAAAAGCCAATATAAAATGTGTGCTCCATCTACAAAGGGAAGGTAACAGGGATAACCTTGTGAGTATTATATGGGGACAGACATTAGAGGTGACCCCACACAATGTCAGCAACACTTATGGATGGAAACAACACACAGGCAAGAAAACTTTGCTATAAAGCTTAGTACATAAAAGATGTTACCAGTGATTGCCCGGCAGAGAGAAAAACGCCCCAAGCGTATCGCCTATCAGCACCCCTGAAGCCTACGAGTTAGGCGATACGCGTGGGGCGTATATGCTGGTGGGTGATGGGTCCCATCTTGCTGATCCTTCTGGGTCCTGTAGTCGTGAATTTCGGTTACATAATGTTCCATCCTTGCTGTATCTGATGCCTTGGTACCTCTGAGTCCTGTATGGCTGAGAGCAGCCGCCTGACACTGGGTGCTCCCTCTCAGTGATGCCCGCTGTAGTGCCCATTACACAGCGCCCTCTGCTGTCCTCCCCTCCGCCCCCCATGATTAGACCTCGTTCACTCCGCACCTTGTCATTCATTACAGTGAAGCTTTATTACATATAATCCACACAGCACAGGAGGGACCCCAACCCGGGAGGTCTCTGCCCTGCAATGTCCCCATGTGATCTATACCCTCATCCAACGGAGCCTCCGCGTGGTCAGTGGCACAGGATGGGGGTAGTAGTGTATTACATGGCAGCACAGGAGTCAGCAGGACTGATGATATGGATTCAGCTGACACAAGTAATTATCTATAATATCAGCTCCAGCTAAAGTAAACTGCTGCGCACCCCCTGCACCTCCTGCCCCTCCTGCACCCCCTGCACCCCCTGCACCCCTTGCACCTCCTGCAATTACTGATTTATAATACAGATATATTGCTGGCTCTGTGACGGGTCCGCAGCGCTGGTCACCAGGAGCCGCCCGACCCCCAGACGCAGGAGATTGTCCTTCATCTTCAGATCTTCTACTCATCCCCCGGTGTCCTCCAGATGTGAGCGACCCAGAATGGGACTACAAGAAAGGACAGAAACCCAACATCAGAATAGTGAGTGCAGCTCTGGAGTATAATACACAATGTATTATCCTATAATCTGTGCCCTCACCTTCTCCTGGAGTTGCTGGTGGCTTTGGGTCCTGTGCGGGTGCTGGGCTGTGGTAGGTGTCCTCCAGCGCGGGTCCTGCATGGTGTCTTCCTCCGGGGCTCGGTGTCTCTGAGTGTCTGATCGGAGGCTTTTATGTCTTTATATAACGTCTCATCCTCTGTTATTAGAGGGAGTCGTCTTTCTATGTGGAAATGTTTATTGCAGTTTTGGAATAAATAATAATTGAGCTTCAGCACATGATGCAATGAGTCTTGTGTAATGCTCGGGAGTTTGGTCATTAATAAATTTACTTTGTGTTCATACAAGTGGGACCCAGATGGGACTGATCTCCGCACGGGTCCCAGCATCTCAAAGTTTTTTTGTGTACCTGTCATCAAAGACATCATCGATGTAACGTAGCCAGATGTCTGCGGCCGCGCTCATCCATAGGTTGATGTCAGAGAAGACAATCGTCTCCTCCCACCTGCCCAGGAGCAGGTTTGCATAGATTGGCGCCTACCCCTGACCACTGGCTGTACACCTGGCTGTACCCCTGGCCGTACCCCTGGCTGTACCCATGGCTGTACCCCTGGCTGTTCCCCTGGCCGTACCCATGGCTGTACCCCTGGCCGTACCCATGGCCGTACCCCTGGCCGTACCCCTGGCCGTACCCAAGGCTGTACCCATGGCTGTACCCCTGGCTGTACCCCTGGCTGTACCCATGGCTGTACCCCTGGCCGTACCTCTGCAGTGTACCTAGTATATGACGGAAGAGCTGTGACAAACTGGCATATGGAAGAGCCGTGACAAAATAACGTAGGGAAGAGCCGTGACAAACCGACGTAGGGAAGAGCCGTGACAAACTGACGTAAGGAAGAGCCATGACAAACCGACGTAGGGAAGACCCGTGACAAACCGACGTAGGGAAGAGCCGCGACAAACCGATGTAGGGAAGAGCCGTGACAAACCGATGTAGGGAAGAGCCGTGACAAACCGACGTAGAGAAGAGCCGTGACAAACCCACGTAGGGAAGAGCCGTGACAAACCGATGTAGGGAAGAGCCGCGACAAACCGATGTAGGGAAGAGCCGTGACAAACCGATGTAGGGAAGAGCCGTGACAAACCGACGTAGAGAAGAGCCGTGACAAACCCACGTAGGGAAGAGCCGTGACAAACCGACGTAGGGAAGACCCGTGACAAACCGACGTAGGGAAGAGCCGCGACAAACCGATGTAGGGAAGAGCCGTGACAAACCGATGTAGGGAAGAGCCGTGACAAACCGACGTAGGGAAGACCCGTGACAAACCGACGTAGGGAAGAGCCGCGACAAACCGATGTAGGGAAGAGCCGTGACAAACCGATGTAGGGAAGAGCCGTGACAAACCGACGTAGAGAAGAGCCGTGACAAACCCACGTAGGGAAGAGCCGTGACAAACCGACGTAGGGAAGAGCCGTGACAAACCGACGTAGGGAAGAGCCGTGACAAACCGACGTAGGGAAGAGCCGTGACAAACTGACGTAGGGAAGAGCCGTGACAAACTGACGTAGGGAAGAGCCGTGACAAACCGACGTAGGGAAGAGCCGTGACAAACCGACGTAGGGAAGAGCCGTGACAAACCGACGTAGGGAAGAGCCGTGACAAACTGACGTAGGGAAGAGCCGTGACAAACCGACGTAGGGAAGAGCCGTGACAAACCGACGTAGGGAAGAGCCGTGACAAACCGACGTAGGGAAGAGCCGTGACAAACTGACGTAGGGAAGAGCCGTGACAAACTGACGTAGGGAAGAGCCGTGACAAACCGACGTAGGGAAGAGCCGTGACAAACCGACGTAGGGAAGAGCCGTGACAAACCGACGTAGGGAAGAGCTGTGACAAACCGACGTAGGGAAGAGCCGTGACAAACTGACGTAGGGAAGAGCCGTGACAAACCGACGTAGGGAAGAGCCGTGACAAACCGACGTAGGGAAGAGCCGCGACAAACCGACGTAGGGAAGAGCAGTGACAAACCGACATAGGGAAGAGCCGTGACAAACAGACGTAGGGAAGAGCAGTGACAAACAGACGTAGGGAAGAGCAGTGACAAACCGACGTAGGGAAGAGCCGTGACAAACCGACGTAGGGAAGAGCCGTGACAAACCGACATAGAGAAGAGCCGTGACAAACCAACGTAGGGAAGAGCCGTGACAAACCGACATAGAGAAGAGCCAAGACAAACAGACGTAGGGAAGAGCCGTGACAAACCGACGTAGGACTTTATCCAGATATATCCCCAAGTTTCGGGTAAGATTGTCCACCCCTGAGACTATAGACCTTCCTTTAACGGGTCTAAGCCCCTTATTAATTCCGGGAGGCTATAAATAGTAGCTATTGTAGACACATAGTACAGCAGTCTGAGCTTTAATAGCTGTAGACACATTGGGGCAGATTTACTTACCCGTCCCTTCGCGATCCCGCAGTGCGTTGTCCGACGAGGATTCGAGTCCGGCGCTATTCACTAACATCATGCGTCCAAGTTCCTTCCTGTGTCGCTGCTGCGCCGAGGTCTGCTGGAGTCCACCTTCTTCTTCCTGGTGCATGTAAGTGCTGATCTTGCGACAAATTTCCTTTTTTAAATCCCGCAGTTTGTCCGAATCAGTCGGGTTGTCTGACGGCCACGCCCCCGATTTCTGTCACGTGCAAGCCGCCGCCAATGTGCCAAAATCCCGGGGCAATTTGACGCAAAACAGAAATATTCGGGAAACCTGAAGAAAGTGCCGCATTCGGACCCTTAGTAAATCTGCCCCATAGTATAGTAATCAAGGTATCCATTGTCCCCCTTTACCTGACTATAACCCCCATTCTGTTCTACAAAACATAAAGATCCAATCTCAGCCTTTGTACAATGGAATCTCGAATGTTTCAGGAAGACATCAGTGGGAGACACTTCCATAAACCAGTATCACAGCTCCACCAGGACCAGTCCTCACCAGTATCACAGCTCCACCAGGACCAGTCCTCACCAGTATCACAGCTCCACCAGGACCAGTCCTCACCAGTATCACAGCTCCACCAGGACCAGTCCTCACCAGTATCACAGCTCCACCAGGACCAGTCCTCACCCGTATCACAGCTCCACCAGAACCAGTCCTCACCCGTATCACAGCTCCACCAGGACCAGTCCTCACCAGTATCACAGCTCCACCAGGACCATTGTACAATTCCATAAACCAATATCACAGCTCCACCAGGACGAGTCCTCACCAGTATCACAGCTCCACCAGGACCAGTCCTCACCCGTATCACAGCTCCACCAGGATCAGTCCTCACCAGTATCACAGCTCCACCAGGACCATTGTACAATTCCATAAACCAATATCACAGCTCCACCAGGACGAGTCCTCACCAGTATCACAGCTCCACCAGGACCAGTCCTCACCAGTATCACAGCTCCACCAGGACCAGTCCTCACCAGTATCACAGCTCCACCAGGACCAGTCCTCACCAGTATCACAGCTCCACCAGGACCAGTCCTCACCAGTATCACAGCTCCACCAGGACCAGTCCTCACCAGTATCACAGCTCCACCAGGACCAGTCCTCACCAGTATCACAGCTCCACCAGGACCAGTCCTCACCAGTATCACAGCTCCACCAGGACCAGTCCTCACCAGTATCACAGCTCCACCAGGACCAGTCCTCACCAGTATCACAGCTCCACCAGGACCAGTCCTCACCAGTATCACAGCTCCACCAGGACCAGTCCTCACCAGTATCACAGCTCCACCAGGACCAGTCCTCACCAGTATCACAGCTCCACCAGGACCAGTCCTCACCCGTATCACAGCTCCACCAGGACCAGTCCTCACCCGTATCACAGCTCCACCAGGACCAGTCCTCACCAGTATCACAGCTCCACCAGGACCAGTCCTCACCCGTATCACAGCTCCACCAGGATCAGTCCTCACCAGTATCACAGCTCCACCAGGACCATTGTACAATTCCATAAACCAATATCACAGCTCCACCAGGACGAGTCCTCACCAGTATCACAGCTCCACCAGGACCAGTCCTCACCAGTATCACAGCTCCACCAGGACCAGTCCTCACCAGTATCACAGCTCCACCAGGACCAGTCCTCACCAGTATCACAGCTCCACCAGGACCAGTCCTCACCAGTATCACAGCTCCACCAGGACCAGTCCTCACCAGTATCACAGCTCCACCAGGACCAGTCCTCACCAGTATCACAGCTCCACCAGGACCAGTCCTCACCAGTATCACAGCTCCACCAGGACCAGTCCTCACCAGTATCACAGCTCCACCAGGACCAGTCCTCACCAGTATCACAGCTCCACCAGGACCAGTCCTCACCAGTATCACAGCTCCACCAGGACCAGTCCTCACCAGTATCACAGCTCCACCAGGACCAGTCCTCACCCGTATCACAGCTCCACCAGGACCAGTCCTCACCCGTATCACAGCTCCACCAGGACCAGTCCTCACCAGTATCACAGCTCCACCAGGACCATTGTACAATTCCATAAACCAATATCACAGCTCCACCAAGACGAGTCCTCACCAGTATCACAGCTCCACCAGGACCAGTCCTCACCAGTATCACAGCTCCACCAGGACCAGTCCTCACCAGTATCACAGCTCCACCAGGACCAGTCCTCACCAGTATCACAGCTCCACCAGGACCAGTCCTCACCAGTATCACAGCTCCACCAGGACGAGTCCTCACCAGTATCACAGCTCCACCAGGACCAGTCCTCACCAGTATCACAGCTCCACCAGGACCAGTCCTCACCGGTATCACAGCTCCACCAGGACCAGTCCTCACCGGTATCACAGCTCCACCAGGACCAGTCCTCACCAGTATCACAGTTCCACCAAGACCATCATCACCAGTATCACAGCTCCACCAGAACCAGTCCTCATCAGTATCACAGCTCCACCAGGACCAGTCCTCACCAGTATCACAGCTCCACCAGGACCATCCTCACCAGTATCACAGCTCCACCAGGACCATCCTCACCAGTATCACAGCTCCACCAGGACCAGTCCTCACCAGCATCACAGCTCCACCAGGACCAGTCCTCACCAGTATCAAAGCTCCACCAGGACCATCATCACCTGTATCACAGCTCCACCAGGACCAGTCCTCACCAGTATCACAGCGCCACCAGGACCATCCTCACCAGTATCACAGCTCCACCAGGACCAGTCCTCACCAGTATCACAGCTCCACCAGGACCAGTCCTCACCAGTATCACAGCTCCACCAGGACCATCCTCACCAGTATCACAGCTCCACCAGGACCAGTCCTCACCAGTATCACAGCTCCACCAGGACCAGTCCTCACCAGTATCATAGCTCCACCAGGACCATCCTCACCAGTATCACAGCTCCACCAGGACCAGTCCTCACCAGTATCACAGCTCCACCAGGACCATCCTCACCAGTATCACAGCTCCACCAGGACCAGTCCTCACCAGTATCACAGCTCCACCAGGACCATCCTCACCAGTATCACAGCTCCACCAGGACCAGTCCTAACCAGTATCATAGCTCCACCAGGACCAGTCCTCACCAGTATCACAGCTCCACCAGGACCATCCTCACCAGTATCACAGCTCCACCAGGACCAGTCCTCACCAGTATCACAGCTCCACCAGGACCAGTCCTCACCAGTATCACAGCTCCACCAGGACCATCCTCACCAGTATCACAGCTCCACCAGGACCAGTCATCACCAGTATCACAGCTCCACCAGGACCAGTCCTCACCAGTATCACAGCTCCACCAGGACCAGTCCTCACCAGTATCACAGCTCCACCAGGACCATCCTCACCAGTATCACAGCTCCACTAGGACCAGACCTCACCAGTATCACAGCTCCACCAGGACCAGTCCTCACCAGTATCACAGCTCCACCAGGACGAGTCCTCACCAGTATCACAGCTCCACCAGGACCAGTCCTCACCAGTATCACAGCTCCACCAGGACCAGTCCTCACCAGTATCACAGCTCCACCAGGACCAGTCCTCACCAGTATCACAGCTCCACCAGGACCATCCTCACCAGTATCACAGCTCCACCAGGACCATCATCACCAGTCATCAGTAACATTATAGTGGTATCAAATGTAACATGATGGATCTACAATCACAACAACTGGGTGATCACAGATGATTGCATCTTCTCTCACAGACTCTTTTAAACTCTAAACTGAGTCTAATCTTAGCTCCCAGACATTAGGCGTAGGACTCCAAACCGAAACCGTGCCAGAACCTGCCGGGACACTAGTAGCAGCTTGTAAAGAGTGAGAAATAGGATGAGGAATCCAGGTCAGACACCAAACACAGGCCAAGAGATGATATCCAAAGCACCAGCCAGAAGGTCTGGAGAAGGTCTGGAGAAGGTCTGGAGAAGGTCTGGAGAAGGCATCTAAGACCACATCAAACACACAAAGGACCAGGCCTGGAGATAGCATGTAAGACCGTACAGAAAAGGTCAGAGCCAGGACTAGGACAGTATGTACATGATCTAACTCAGGAAATGATGTTCCGATGAAGTCCTGGCCAAGGCCAAGTCACAGCGTCTAGAACAAGGAGGACAACAACTTATCAGGTCTGAAGATGTTATTTAAGACACCGTCCAAAAAGTTCCATTGAAGACAGAAAATTATATCTAGATCTAAACCCAGCAGGTCTCACCCAGGCCTGGGACACTGGTAAAAAGATCAAATATGTCAAGCTCAAGACCCACAAGTCCAACCTGGTGCCATCAGCAGTTGTGTCTCTCCGTTGCACTGTGAATTACACTACAAACCCTGCTGGAAGAGGTTATCAAGGGCACCAGAAAGAAGGTCTAGACTAGTCCAGGACAGAGAGCGCACCCAGAAGGTCCAGTACAGGAGACGGTATCTACGACACCAACCAAATGGACCAGGTCAAAAAAAGTATTTAAGACAACAATCATAATGTCAAGAACAGACCAGAGGAAGTTATGGTAGATGTGTAATGGCCTGCCAGACGGGTTACATTACTGACTTTGTGGGCTTCCAATGTCTTCCAGATGTAGTTAAAGTTTGGGCAACTAATTCTATGATCTGAGTAGTGGCCTTTAAGAACAGGTCATTTACCTTTAATGATGCACCAGGAAGAAGAAGGTGAACTCCAGGGACCTGAGCGGGGAAGCGACACATGCAGGATATCGGGTGCAGGATCTTAGTGACTCCCTGCACAGCGCATTATACACAGACAATGCACTTACATGCACCAGGAAGAAGAAGGTGAACTCCGGGGACCTGAGCGGGGAAGTGACACATGCAGGATATCGGGTGCAGGATCTTAGTGACTCCCCGCACAGCACATTATACACGGACAATGCACTTACATGCACCAGGAAGAAGAAGGTGAACTCCAGGGACCTGAGCGGGGAAGCGACACATGCAGGATATCGGGCGCACGATCTTATTATACACAGACAATGCACTTACATGCACCGGGAGGAAGAAGAAGGTGAACTCCGGGGACCTGAGCGGGGAAGCGACACATGCAGGATATCGGGTGCAGTATCTTTGTGACTCCCCGCACAGCGCATTATACACGGACAATGCACTTACATGCACCAGGAAGAAGAAGGTGAACTCCAGGGACCTGAGCGGGGAAGCGACACATGCAGGATATCGGGCGCAGGATCTTAGTGACTCCCCGCACAGCGCATTATACACGGACAATGCACTTACATGCACCAGGAAGAAGAAGGTGAACTCCAGGGACCTGAGCAGGGAAGCGTCACATGCAGGATATCGGGTGCAGTATCTTTGTGACTCCCCGCACAGCGCAATATACACGGACAATGCACTTACATGCACCAGGAAGAAGAAGGTGAACTCCAGGGACCTGAGCGGGGAAGCGACACATGCAGGATATCGGGTGCAGGATCTTAGTGACTCCCCGCACAGCGCATTATACACAGACAATGCACTTACATGCACCAGGAAGAAGAAGGTGAACTCCAGGGACCTGAGCGGGGAAGAGACACATGCAGGATATCGGGCGCAGGATCTTAGTGACTCCCCGCATAGCACATTATACACGGACAATGCACTTACATGCACCAAGAAGAAGAAGGTGAACTCCGGGGACCTGAGCGGGGAAGAGACACATGCAGGATATCGGGCACAGGATCTTAGTGACTCCCCGCACAGCGCATTACACACGGACAATGCACTTACATGCACCAGGAAGAAGGTGAACTCCGGGGACCTGAGTGGGGAAGCGTCACATGCAGGATATCGGGCGCAGGATCTTAGTGACTCCCCGCACAGCGCATTATACACGGACAATGCACTTACATGCACCAGGAAGAAGAAGGTGAACTCCGGGGACCTGAGCGGGGAAGCGTCACATGCAGGATATCGGGCACAGGATCTTAGTGACTCCCCGCATAGCACATTATACACGGACAATGCACTTACATGCACCAGGAAGAAGAAGGTGAACTCCAGGGACCTGAGCGGGGAAGTGACACATGCAGGATATCGGGCGCAGGATCTTAGTGACTTCCCGCACAGCGCATTATACACGGACAATGCACTTACGTGCACCAGGAAGAAGAAGGTGAACTCCGGGGACCTGAGCGGGGAAGCGTCACATGCAGGATATCGGGCACAGGATCTTAGTGACTCCCCGCATAGCACATTATACACGGACAATGCACTTACATGCACCAGGAAGAAGAAGGTGAACTCCAGGGACCTGAGCGGGGAAGTGACACATGCAGGATATCGGGCGCAGGATCTTAGTGACTCCCCGCACAGCGCATTATACACGGACAATGCACTTACATGCACCAGGAAGAAGAAGGTGAACTCCTGGGACCTGAGCGGGGAAGCGACACATGCAGGATATCGCACGCTTTGGATAAGAAAATCCTGATAATGGGGAAAGTGTGGGATGAAGTTGTTTTTTTATAAAACCTCATGGGGCAAATCAGGCGATTGTCTCAGTCCTGATCCACTTTACAGATCACATTAGATTCTCCTCCATCCATGTATTTTCCCGGCATTGATGAGAAGGATCTTGTCCTATAACTGATTTGCTCCATGAGGTTTTATTATTTTCTGTTATGTGCAGCAGATTGTAGCGGCGCAGACTATTTATTATCTATTGTAATGGATGTGGTGGATTTATCCTTCTCTAGTGAATCTGTTATTTCTATTTCTCCCCATTTCACACGTGGTCTTTATGAGGTTGGGTCTTTATGAGGTTGGGTCTTTATGAGGTTGGGTCTTTATGAGGTTGGGTCTTTATGAGGTTGGGTCTTTAAAAAATTTGGTCCTCATGAGGTTGGGTCTTTATGAGGTTGGGTCTTTATGAGGTTGGGTCTTTATGAGGTTCAGTCTTTATGAGGTTGAGTCTTTATGATTTTGGGTCTTTATGAGGTTGGGTCTTTTAAAGGTTTGGTCCTCATGAGGTTGGGTCTTTATGAGGTTGGGTCTTTATGAGGTTGGGTTTTTATGAGGTTGGGTCCTTATGAGGTTTGGTCTTTATCAGTTGGGTTTTTATGAAGTTGGGTCTTCATGAGGTTGGGTCTTTATGAGGTTGAGTCTTTATGAGGTTTGGTCTTTATGAGTTTGGATCTTTATCGGTTGGATATTTTTGAGGTTGGGTCTTGATGAAGTTTGGTCTTTATGAGGTTGGGTCTTTATGAGGTTGGGTCCTTATGAGGTTTGGTCTTTATCATTTGGGTTTTTATGAAGTTGGGTCTTCATGAGGTTGGGTCTTTATGAGGTTGAGTCTTTATGAGGTTGGGTCCTTATGAGGTTGGGTCTTTAAGGGGTTTGGTCTTCATGAGGTTGGGTTTTTATGAGGTTTGGTCTTTATGAGGTTAGGTTTTTATGAGGTTGGGTCTTTATGAGGTTTGGTCTTTATGAGGTTGGGTCTTTTAAAGGTTTGGTCCTCATGAGGTTGGGTCTTTGTGAGGTTGGGTCTTTATTAGGTTGGGTTTTTATGAGGTTGGGTCCTTATGAGGTTTGGTCTTTAGCAGTTGGGTTTTTATGAGGTTGGGTCTTCATGAGGTTGGGTCTTTATGAGGTTGGGTTTTTATGAGGTTGGGTCCTTATGAGGTTTGGTCTTTATCAGTTGGGTTTTTATGAAGTTGGGTCTTCATGAGGTTGGGTCTTTATGAGGTTGAGTCTTTATGAGGTTTGGTCTTTATGAGTTTGGGTCTTTATCGGTTGAATATTTTTGAGGTTGGGTCTTGATGAGGTTTGGTCTTTATGAGGTTAAGTCTTTATGAGGTTGGGTCCTTATGAGGTTGGGCCTTTATCATTTGGGTTTTTATGAAGTTGGGTCTTCATGAGGTTGGGTCTTTATGAGGTTGAGTCTTTATGAGGTTGGGTCCTTATGAGGTTGGGTCTTTAAGGGGTTTGGTCTTCATGAGGTTGGGTTTTTATGAGGTTTGGTCTTTATGAGGTTAGGTTTTTATGAGGTTGGGTCTTTATGAGGTTTGGTCTTTATGAGGTTGGGTCTTTTAAAGGTTTGGTCCACATGAGGTTGGGTCTTTGTGAGGTTGGGTCTTTATGAGGTTGGGTTTTTATGAGGTTGGGTCCTTATGAGGTTTGGTCTTTAGCAGTTGGGTTTTTATGAGGTTGGGTCTTCATGAGGTTGGGACTTCATGAGGTTGGGTCTTTATGAGGTTGAGTCTTTATGAGGTTGAGTCTTTATGAGGTTTGGTCTTTATGAGGTTGGGTCTTTATCGGTTGGATATTTTTGAGGTTGGGTCTTGATGAGGTTTGGTCTTTATGAGGTTGGGTCTTTATGAGGTTGGGTCCTTATGAGGTTGGGTCTTTATCATTTGGGTTTTTATGAAGTTGGGTCTTCATGAGGTTGGGTCTTTATGAGGTTGAGTCTTTATGAGTTTGGGTCCTTATGAGGTTGGGTCTTTATCAGTCGGGTTTTTATGAGGTTGGGTCTTTAAGGGGTTTGGTCTTCATGAGGTTGGGTCTTTATGAGGTTGGGTCTTTATCAGTCGGGTTTTTATGAGGTTGGGTCTTTAAGGGGTTTGGTCTTCATGAGGTTGGGTTTTTATGAGGTTTGGTCTTTATGAGGTTAGGTTTTTATGAGGTTGGGTCTTTATGAGGTTTGGTCTTTATGAGGTTGAGTTTTTATGAGGATAGGTCTTTATAAGGTTGAGTCTTTATGAGGTTGGGTCTTTATGAGGTTGGGTCTTTATGAGGTTGAGTCTTTATGAGGTTGGGTCTTTATGAGGTTGGGTCTTTAAAAGGTTTGGTCCTCATGAGGTTGGGTCTTTATGAGGTTGGGTCTTTATCAGTCAGGTTTTTATAAGGTTGGGTCTTGATGAGGTTTGGTCTTTATGAGGTTTGGTCTTTATCAGTCGGGTTTTTATAAGGTTGGGTGTTGATGAGGTTTGGTCTTTATGAGGTTGAGTCTTTATGAGGTTGGGTCTTTATGAGGTTGGGTCTTTATGAGGTTGGGTCTTTAAAAGGTTTGGTCCTCATGAGGTTGGGTCTTTATGAGGTTGGGTCTTTATCAGTCGGGTTTTTATAAGGTTGGGTCTTGATGAGGTTGGGTCTTTATGAGGTTTGGTCTTTATCAGTCGGGTTTTTATAAGGTTGGGTCTTGATGAGGTTTGGTCTTTATGAGGTTGGGTCTTTATCGGTTGGATATTTTTGAGGTTGGGTCTTGATGAGGTTTGGTCTTTATGAGGTTGGGTCTTTATGAGGTTGGGTCCTTATGAGGTTGGGTCTTTATCAGTTGGGTTTTTATGAGGTTGGGTCTTCATGAGGTTGGGTCTTTATGAGGTTGAGTCTTTATGAGGTTTGATCTTTATGAGGTTGGGTCTTTATTGGTTGGGTCTTTATGAGGTTGGGTCTTTATGAGGTTGGGTCTTTATGAGGTTGGATCTTTATGAGTTTGGGTCTTTATGAGGTTTGGTCTTCATGAGGTTGAGTCTTTATGAGGTTTGGTCTTAATGAGGTTGAGTCTTTATGAGGTTGGGTCTTCATGAGGTTGGATATTTTTGAGGTTGGGTCTTGATGAGGTTTGGTCTTTATGAGGTTTGGTCTTTATGAGGTTGGGTCCTTATGAGGTTGGGTCTTTATCAGTTGGGTCTTTATCAGTTGGGTTTTTATGAGGTTGGGTCTTCATGAGGTTGGGTCTTTATGAGGTTGAGTCTTTATGAGGTTGGGTCTTTATGAGGTTGGGTCTTTATCAGATGGGTCTTTATGAGGTTGGGTCTTTAAGGGGTTTGGTCTTCATGCGTTTGGGTCTTTATGAGGTTGGGTCTTTATGAGGTTGGGTTTTTATGAGGTTGGGTCTTTATGAGGTTGGGTCTTTATGAGGTTTGGTCTTTATGAGGTTGGGTCTTTATGAGGTTGAGTTTTTATGAGGATGGGTCTTTATGAGGATGGGTCTTTATGAGGATGGGTCTTTATGAGGTTGGGTCTTTATGAGGTTGGGTCTTTATCGGTTGGATATTTATGAGGTTTGGTCTTGATGAGGTTTGGTCTTTATGAGGTTGGGTCTTTATCAGTTGGGTTTTTATGAGGTTGGGTCTTCATGAGGTTGGATCTTTATGAGGTTGAGTCTTTATGAGGTTGGGTCCTTATGAGGTTGGGTCTTTATCAGTCGGGTTTTTATGAGGTTGGGTCTTTAAGGGGTTTGGTCTTCATGAGGTTGGGTCTTTATGAGGTTGGGTCTTTATCAGTCGGGTTTTTATGAGGTTGGGTCTTTAAGGGGTTTGGTCTTCATGAGGTTGGGTCTTTATGAGGTTTGGTCTTTATGAGGTTAGGTTTTTATGAGGTTGGGTCTTTATGAGGTTTAGTCTTTATGAGGTTGAGTTTTTATGAGGATGGGTCTTTATGAGGATGGGTCTTTATGAGGTTGGGTCTTTATGAGGTTGGGTCTTTATGAGGTTGGGTGTTTATGAGGTGGGTTTTTATGAGGTTGGGTCTTTATAAGGTTTGGTCTTCATGAGGTTGAGTCTTTATGAGGTTGGGTCTTTATGAGGTTGGGTCTTTATGAGGTTGGGTTTTTATGAGGTTGGGTCTTTATGAGGGTTGGTCTTTATGAGGTTGAGTCTTTAAGGGGTTGGGTCTTTATGAGGTTGGGTCTTTATGAGGTTGGGTTTTTATGAGGTTGGGTCTTTATGAGGGTTGGTCTTTATGAGGTTGAGTCTTTAAGAGGTTTGGTCTTTATGAGGTTGGGTCTTTATGAGGTTGGGTCCTTATGAGGTTGGGTCTTTATCAGTTGGGTTTTTATGAGGTTGGGTCTTCATGAGGTTGGGTCTTTATGAGGTTGAGTCTTTATGAGGTTGGGTCTTTATGAGGTTGGGTCTTTATCAGATGGGTCTTTATGAGGTTGGGTCTTTAAGGGGTTTGGTCTTCATGCGTTTGGGTCTTTATGAGGTTGGGTCTTTATGAGGTTGGGTTTTTATGAGGTTGGGTCTTTATGAGGTTGGGTCTTTATGAGGTTTGGTCTTTATGAGGTTGGGTCTTTATGAGTTTGAGTTTTTATGAGGATGGCTCTTTATGAGGATGGGTCTTTATGAGGATGGGTCTTTATGAGGTTGGGTCTTTATGAGGTTGGGTCTTTATCGGTTGGATATTTATGAGGTTTGGTCTTGATGAGGTTTGGTCTTTATGAGGTTGGGTCTTTATCAGTTGGGTTTTTATGAGGTTGGGTCTTCATGAGGTTGGGTCTTTATGAGGTTGAGTCTTTATGAGGTTGGGTCCTTATGAGGTTGGGTCTTTATCAGTCGGGTTTTTATGAGGTTGGGTCTTTAAGGGGTTTGGTCTTCATGCGTTTGGGTCTTTATGAGGTTGGGTCTTTATGAGGTTGGGTTTTTATGAGGTTGGGTCTTTATGAGGTTGGGTCTTTATGAGGTTTGGTCTTTATGAGGTTGGGTCTTTATGAGTTTGAGTTTTTATGAGGATGGCTCTTTATGAGGATGGGTCTTTATGAGGATGGGTCTTTATGAGGTTGGGTCTTTATGAGGTTGGGTCTTTATCGGTTGGATATTTATGAGGTTTGGTCTTGATGAGGTTTGGTCTTTATGAGGTTGGGTCTTTATCAGTTGGGTTTTTATGAGGTTGGGTCTTCATGAGGTTGGGTCTTTATGAGGTTGAGTCTTTATGAGGTTGGGTCCTTATGAGGTTGGGTCTTTATCAGTCGGGTTTTTATGAGGTTGGGTCTTTAAGGGGTTTAGTCTTCATGAGGTTGGGTCTTTATGAGGTTGGGTCTTTATCAGTCGGGTTTTTATGAGGTTGGGTCTTTAAGGGGTTTGGTCTTTATGAGGTTGGGTCTTTATGAGGTTTGGTCTTTATGAGGTTAGGTTTTTATGAGGTTGGGTCTTTATGAGGTTGAGTTTTTATGAGGATGGGTCTTTATGAGGATGGGTCTTTATGAGGTTGGGTCTTTATGAAGTTGGGTGTTTATGAGGTGGGTTTTTATGAGGTTGGGTCTTTATAAGGTTTGGTCTTCATGAGGTTGAGTCTTTATGAGGTTGGGTCTTTATGAGGTTGGGTCTTTATGAGGTTGGGTTTTTATGAGGTTGGGTCTTTATGAGGGTTGGTCTTTATGAGGTTGAGTCTTTAAGGGGTTGGGTCTTTATGAGGTTGGGTCCTCATGAGGTTTGTTTTTTATGAGGTTGGGTCCTCATGAGGTTGGGTCCTTATGAGGTTGGGTTTTTATGAGGTTAGGTCTTAATGAGGTTTGGTCTTTATAAGGGTGGGTCTTTGTGAGGTGTGATCCTTATGAGGTTGGGTCTTTATGGGTCTTTATGAGGTTGGGTCTTTATCAGTTGGGTCTTTATAAGGTTGGGTCATTATGAGGTTTTGTCTTTATAAGGTTGGGTCTTTATGAGGTTTGGTCTTTATGAGGTTGGGTCCTCGTGAGGTTGGGTCTTTATGAGGTTGGGTCTTTATGAGGTTGGTTCTTTATGAGGTTGGGTCTTTATGAGGTTGGGTTTTTATGAGGTTGCGTCTTTATCAGTTGGGTCTTTATGAGGTTGCGTCTTTATCAGTTGGGTCTTTATCAGGTTGGGTCTTTATGAGGTTTGGTCCTTATGAGGTTGGGTTTTATGAGGCTGGGTCTTTAAGAGGTTGGGTCTTTAAGAGGTTTGGTCTTTAAGAGGTTGGGTCCTTATGAGGTCAGATCTTTATGAGGTTGGGTCTTCATGAGGGTGGGTTTTAGGGGTTGGGTCTTTATGAGGTCGGATCTTTATGAGGTTGGGTCTTTATCGGTTGGGTTTTTATGAGGGTGGGTCTTTATTGGTTGGGTCTTTATGAGGTTGGGTCTTTATTGGTTGGGTCTTTATGAGGTTGGGTCTTTATGAGGTTGGGTCTTTATGAGTTTGGGTCTTTATGAGGTTTGGTCTTCATGAGGTTGAGTCTTTATGAGGTTTGGTCTTTATGAGGTTGAGTCTTTATGAGGTTGGGTCTTCATGAGGTTGAGTCTTTATGAGGTTGGGTCTTCATGAGGTTGAGTCTTTATGAGGTTGGGTCTTCATGAGGTTGGGTCTTTATGAGGTTGGGTCTTTATGAGGTTGGGTCTTCATGAGGTTGAGTCTTTATGAGGTTGGGTCTTTATGAGGTTGGGTCTTTATGAGGTTGGATCTTTATGAGTTTGGGTCTTTATGAGGTTTGGTCTTCATGAGGTTGAGTCTTTATGAGGTTTGGTCTTTATGAGGTTGAGTCTTTATGAGGTTGGGTCTTCATGAGGTTGAGTCTTTATGAGGTTGGGTTTTCATGAGGTTGGGTCTTTATGAGGTTTGGTCTTTATGAGGTTGCGTCTTTATGAGGTTGTGTCTTTATCAGTTGGATCTTTATGAGTTTGGGTCTTTATGAGGTTTGGTCTTTATGAGGTTGGGTCTTTATGAGGTTGGGTCTTTATGAGGTTGGGTCTTCATGAGGTTGAGTCTTTATGAGGTTGGGTCTTCATGAGGTTGAGTCTTTATGAGGTTGGGTCTTCATGAGGTTGGGTCTTTATGAGGTTTGGTCTTTATGAGGTTGCGTCTTTATGAGGTTGTGTCTTTATCAGTTGGATCTTTATGAGTTTGGGTCTTTATGAGGTTTGGTCTTTATGAGGTTGGGTCTTTATGAGGTTGGGTCTTTATGAGGTTGGGTCGTTATCAGGTTGGTGCAGTTTTTATTTGCAGAAGCCATTCACATGCAGGAAATCTCCTCATTCTCACTAAATGGCTCCGATTGGTGCAAGTGACCAAAAACCTCACATGGCTGTGCTCTGTGCTCTCTGCAGCCAGTGTTATGTATTGTCCCTGGAGAGATGTGTAATCAGACCTCACACTGCTGTGCTCTGTGCTCTCTGCAGCCAGTGTTATGTATTGTCCCTGGAGAGATGTGTAAATATACCTCACACTGCTGTGTTCTGTGCTCTCTGCAGCCAGTGTTATGTATTGTCCCTGGAGAGATGTGTAATCAGACCTCACACTGCTGTGCTCTGTGCTCTCTGCAGCCATTGTTATGTACTGTCCCTGGAGAGATGTGTAATCAGACCTCACACTGCTGTGCTCTGTTCTCTCTGCAGCCAGTGTTATGTATTGTCCATGGAGAGATGTATAATCAGACCTCACACTGCTGTGCTCTGTGCTCTCTGCAGCCCGTGTTATGTATTGTCCCTGGAGAGATGTGTAATCAGACCTCACACTGCTGTGCTCTGTGCTCTCTGCAGCCAGTGTTATGTATTGTCCCTGGAGAGATGCGTAATTATACCTCACACTGCTGTGTTCTGTGCTCTCTGCAGCCAGTGTTATGTATTGTCCCTGGAGAGATGTGTAGTCAGACCTCACACTGCTGTGCTCTGTGCTCTGTGCAGCTAGTGTTATGTATTATCCCTGGAGAGATGTGTAATCAGACCTCACACTGCTGTGCTCTATGCTCTCTGCAGCCAGTGTTATGTATTGTCCCTGGAGAGATGTATAATCAGACCTCACACTGCTGTGCTCTGTGCTCTCTGCAGCCAGTGTTATGTATTGTCCCTGGAGAGATGTGTAATTATACCTCACACTGCTGTGTTCTGTGCTCTCTGCAGCCAGTGTTATGTATTGTCCCTGGAGAGATGTGTAGTCAGACCTCACACTGCTGTGCTCTGTGCTCTCTGCAGCCAGTGTTATGTATTGTCCCTGGAGAGATGTGTAGTCAGACCTCACACTGCAGTGCTCTGTGCAGCTAGTGTTATGTATTATCCCTGGAGAGATGTGTAATCAGACCTCACACTGCTGTGCTCTATGATCTCTGCAGCCAGTGTTATGTATTGTCCCTGGAGAGATGTATAATCAGACCTCACACTGCTGTGCTCTGTGCTCTCTGCAGCCAGTGTTATGTAGTGTCCCTGGAGAGATGTGTAATCAAACCTCACACTGCTGTGCTCTGTGCTCTCTGCAGCCAGTGTTATGTATTGTCCCTGGAGAGATGTGTGATCAGACCTCACACTGCTGTGCTCTGTGCTCTCTGCAGCCAGTGTAATGTATTGTCCCTGGAGAGATGTGTAATCAGACCTCACACTGCTGTGCTCTGTGCTCTCTTCAGCCAGTATTATGTATTGTCTCTGAAGAGATGTGTAATCAGACCTCACACTGCTGTGCTCTGTGCTCTCCGCAGCCAGTGTTATGTATTGTCCCTGGAGAGATGTGTAATCAGACCTCACACTGCTGTGTTCTGTGCTCTCTGCAGTCAGTGTTATGTATTGTCCCTGGAGAGATGTGTGATCAGACCTCACACTGCTGTGCTCTGTGCTCTCTGCAGCCAGTGTTATGTATTATCCCTTGGGAGATGTGTAATCATACCTCCCACTGTTGTGCTCTGTGCTCTCTGCAGTCAGTGTTATGTATTATCCCTTGGAAGAGGTGTAATTGGACCTTTGATTATATTGTTATTAACTGCAGGACTGTGCTACATGGATTTATATTGCAACATTGTACTGGGGATGTGTCCTCACACTGCTGTGCTCTGTGCTTTCTGCAGTGTACTATTGCTGTGAGTGAAATAACATCAGACTGTAAACATGAACAACGAGACTTTATTATCTTTAGTATTTATTATCTATCAAATTATTTGCAGATCATTTCTTCTATTGATGAAGCAGCTGCAGTACCAGATGTATCCAGCTGGGGGGTGGGGGAGGATTGAAGGGGCGCTGCTATGTCTACACTGCCCCCCTGCTATCCTCCGCTATGTGTACACTGCCCCCTGCTATCCCCTGCTATGTGTACACAGCCCCCTGCTATCCTCCGCCATGTGTATACAGCCCCCTGCTATCCCCTGCTATGTCTACACTGCCCCCCTGCTATCCTCCGCTATGTGTACACAGCCCCCTGCTATCTCCCGCTATGTGTACACAGCCCCCTGCTATCTCCCGCTATGTGTACACAGCCCCCTGCTATCCCCCGCTATGTGTACACTGCCCCCTGCTATCCTCCGCTATGTGTACACTGCCCCCTGCTATCCTCCGCTATGTGTACACAGCCCCCATACTATCCCCTGCTATGTGTACACTGCCCCCCTGCTATCCCCCGCTATGTGTACACAGGCCCCATACTATCCCCTGCTATGTGTACACTGCCCCCTGCTATCTCCCGCTATGTGTACACTGCCTACTGCTATCTCCCGCTATGTGTACACTGCCCCCTGCTTGCTATCCCCACTATGTGTACACTGCCCCCTGCTATCCCCCGCTATGTGTACACTGCCCCCTGCTATCCCCTGCTATGTGTACACTGCCCCCTGCTATCCCCCGCTATGTGTACACTGCCCCCTGCTATCCCCCGCTATGTGTACACTGCCCCCTGCTATCCCCCGCTATGTGTACACTGCCCCCTGCTATCTCCCGCTATGTGTACACAGCCCCCTGCTATCTCCCGCTATGTGTACACTGCCCCCTGCTATCCCCTGCTATGTGTACACTGCCCCCTGCTATCCCCCGCTATGTGTACACTGCCCCCTGCTATCTCCCGCTATGTGTACACAGCCCCCTGCTATCCCGCGCTACGTGTACACAGCCCTCTGCTATCCCCCGCTATGTGTACACTGCCCCCTGCTATCCCCCGCTATGTGTACACTGCCCCCTGCTATCCCCCGCTATGTGTACACAGCCCCCTGCTATCTCCCGCTATGTGTACACAGCCCCCCATCTATCCCCTGCTATGTGTACACAGCCCCCCTGCTATCCTGCGCTATGTGTACACAGCCCCTCTGCTATCCCCCGCTATGTGTACACTGACCCCTGCTATCCCCCGCTATGTGTACAATGCCCCCTGCTATCCTCCGCTATGTGTACACAGCCCCCCTGCTATCTCCGGCTATGTGTACACAGCCCCCTGCTATCTCCCGCTATGTGTACACAGCCCCCTGCTATCTCCTGCTATGTGTACACAGCCCCCCTGCTATGAGTACACTGCCCCCTGCTATGTGTACACAGCCCCCCTGCTATCCTCCGCTATGTGTACACTGCCCCCTGCTATCCCCCGTTATGTGTACACTGCCCCCTGCTATCCTCCGCTATGTGTACACTGCCCCCTGCTATCCTCCGCTATGTGTACACTGCCCCCTGCTATCCCCCGCTATGTGTACACTGCCCCCTGCTATCCTCCGCTATGTGTACACTGCCCCCTGCTATCCCCCGCTATGTGTACACTGCCCCCTGCTATCCTCCGCTATGTGTACACTGCCACCTGCTATCCCCAGCTATGTGTACACTGCCCCCTGCTATCCTCCGCTATGTGTACACTGCCCCCTGCTATCCCCCGCTATGTGTACACAGCCCCCTGCTTTCCCCCGCTATGTGTACACTGCCCCCTGCTATCCTCCGCTATGTGTACACTGCCCCCTGCTATCCTCCGCTATGTGTACACTGCCCCCTGCTATCCTCCGCTATGTGTACACTGCCCCCTGCTATCCCCTGCTATGTGTACAATGCCCCCTGCTATCCCCGGCTATGTGTACACAGCCCCCTGCTATCTCCCGCTATGTGTACACAGCCCCCTGCTATCCCCTTCTATGTGTACACTGCCCCCTGCTATCCCCCGCTATGTGTACACAGCCCCCCTGCTATCTCCAGCTATGTGTACACTGCCCCCTGCTATCCCCCGCTATGTGTACACTGCCCCCTGCTATCCTCCGCTATGTGTACACTGCCCCCTGCTATCCCCCGCTATGTGTACACTGCCCCCTGCTATCCTCCGCTTTGTGTACACAGCCCCCCTGCTATCCTCCGCTATGTGTACACTGCCCCCCTGCTATCCTCCGCTATGTGTACACAGCCCCCCTGCTATCCTCCGCTATGTGTACACTGCCCCCCTGCTATCCTCCGCTATGTGTACACTGCCCCCCTGCTATCCTCCGCTATGTGTACACAGCCCCCTGCTATCCTCCGCTATGTGTACACTGCCGCCTGCTATCTCCCGCTATGTGTACACTGCCCCCTGCTATCCCCCGCTATGTGTACACTGCCCCCTGCTGTCCCACCAAGAACATTCCATACACTTCTAGTAAACAAGGAGCACGATGCAAGTCACTAGGACGTGTGTACAGAGCCGATCAGGTGGGGCTCAGGTAACTCTGCCTGTCAGGGACGAATCGGGAGGCGAGTGAAGATACAACCCAGACAATGAACTTTATGGTGCTTCTCAGGATCCTCCAAAATTTCTGAAGATTCTTGTGTTTTCTTCTCCAAGTCCCTCCTCATAACGAGCTGCAGAAACAACAGAGCGCAAGGTATAAGAGACCACAGCACACCCAAGACATATACTCTGTATGTAGTGATCTCCTCCTAGTGGTGATGTATAATCTGTATGTAGTGATCTCCCCCTAGTGGTGGTGTATAATCTGTATGTAGTGATCTCCTCCTAGTGGTGATGTATAATCTGTATGTAGTGATCTCCCCCTAGTGGTGGTGTATAATCTGTATGTAGTGATCTCCCCCTAGTGGTGGTGTATAATATGTATGTAGTGATCTCCTCCTAGTGGTGGTGTATAATCTGTATGTAGTGATCTCCTCCTAGTGGTGGTTTATAATCTGTATGTAGTGATCTCCTCCTAGTGGTGGTGTATAATCTGTATGCAGTGATCTCCTCCTAGTGGTGGTGTATAATCTGTATGCAGTGATCTCCTCCTATTGGTGGTGTATAATGTGTATGTAGTGATCTCCCCCTAGTGGTGGTGTATAATCTGTATGTAGTGATCTCCCCCTAGTGGTGGTGTATAATCTGTATGTAGTGATCTCCCCCTAGTGGTGGTGTATAATCTGTATGTAGTGATCTCCTCCTAGTGGTGGTGTATAATCTGTATGTAGTGAGCTCCTCCTAGTGGTGGTGTATAATCTGTATGTAGTGATCTCCCCCTAGTGGTGGTGTATAATGTGTATGTAGTGATCTCCTCCTAGTGGTGGTGTATAATGTGTATGTAGTGATCTCCTCCTAGTGGTGGTGTATAATGTGTATGTAGTGATCTCCTCCTAGTGGTGGTGTATAATGTGTATGTAGTGATCTCCCCCTAGTGGTGGTGTATAATGTGTATGTAGTGATCTCCTCCTAGTGGTGGTGTATAATCTGTATGTAGTGATCTCCCCCTAGTGGTGGTGTATAATCTGTATGTAGTGATCTCCTCCTAGTGGTGATGTATAATCTGTATGTAGTGATCTCCTCCTAGTGGTGGTGTATAATCTGTATGTAGTGATCTCCTCCTAGTGGTGGTGTATAATCTGTATGTAGTGATCTCCTCCTAGTGGTGATGTATAATGTGTATGTAGTGATCTCCCCCTAGTGGTGGTGTATAATCTGTATGTAGTGATCTCCCCCTAGTGGTGATGTATAATCTGTATGTAGTGATCTCCTCCTAGGGGTGGTGTATAATGTGTATGTAGTGATCTCCCTCTAGTGGTGGTGTATAATGTGTATGTAGTGATCTCCTCCTAGTGGTGGTGTATAATGTGTATGTAGTGATCTCCCCCTAGTGGTGGTGTATAATGTGTATGTAGTGATCTCCTCCTAGTGGTGATGTATAATCTGTATGTAGTGATCTCCTCCTAGTGGTGGTGTATAATCTGTATGTAGGGATCTCCCCCTAGTGGTTGTGTATAATGTGTATGTAGTGATCTCCCCCTAGTGGTGGTGTATATTGTGTATGTAGTGAGCTCCCCCTAGTGGTGGTGTATAATCTGTATGTAGTGATCTCCCCCTAGTGGTGGTGTATAATCTGTATGTAGTGATCTCCTCCTAGTGGTGGTGTATAATGTGTATGTAGTGATCTCCCCCTAGTGGTGGTGTATAATCTGTATGTAGTGATCTCCCCCTAGTGGTGGTATATAATCTGTATGTAGTGATCTCCTCCTAGTGGTGATGTATAATCTGTATGTAGTGATCTCCTCCTAGTGGTGGTGTATAATCTGGATGTAGTGATCTCCTCCTAGTGGTGGTGTATAATCTGTATGTAGTGATCTCCCCCTAGTGGTGGTATATAATCTGTATGTAGTGATCTCCTCCTAGTGGTGGTGTATAATCTGGATGTAGTGATCTCCTCCTAGTGGTGGTGTATAATCTGTATGTAGTGATCTCCCTCAGGGGTGAGGTGTAGCTGTGACGCAGCAGGGGTGAGGTGTAGCAGTGATGCAGCAGGGGTGAGGTGTAGCTGTGACGCAGCAGGGGTGAGGTGTAGCTGTGGTGCAGCAGGGGTGAGGTGTAGCTGTGACGCAGCAGGGGTGAGGTGTAGCTGTGACGCAGCAGGGGTGAGGTGTAGCTGTGACGCAGCAGGGGTGAGGTGTAGCTGTGATGCAGCAGGGGTGAGGTGATGCAGCAGGGGTGAGGTGTAGCTGTGGTGCAGCAGGGATGAGGTGTAGCTGTGATGCAGCAGGGGTGAGGTGTAGCTGTGATGCAGCAGGGGTGAGGTGTAGCTGTGATGCAGCAGGGGTGAGGTGTAGCTGTGATGCAGCAGGGGTGAGGTGTAGCTGTGATGCAGCAGGGGTGAGGTGTAGCTGTGATGCAGCAGGGGTGAGGTGTAGCTGTGATGCAGCAGGGGTGAGGTGTAGCTGTGGTGCAGCAGGGGTGAGGTGTAGCTGTGATGCAGCAGGGGTGAGGTGTAGCTGTGATGCAGCAGAGGTGAGGTGTAGCTGTGACGCAGCAGGGGTGAGGTGTAGCTTTGGTGCAGCAGGGGTGAGGTGTAGCTGTGATGCAGCAGGGGTGAGGTGTAGCTGTGATGCAGCAGGGGTGAGGTGTAGCTGTGATGCAGCAGGGGTGAGGTGTAGCTGTGATGCAGCAGGGGTGAGGTGTAGCTGTGATGCAGCAGAGGTGAGGTGTAGCTGTGACGCAGCAGGGGTGAGGTGTAGCTGTGATGCAGCAGGGGTGAGGTGTAGCTGTGGTGCAGCAGGGGTGAGGTGTAGCTGGGATGCAGCAGGGGTGAGGTGTAGCTGTGATGCAGCAGGGGTGAGGTGTAGCTGTGGTGCAGCAGGGGTGAGGTGTAGCTGGGATGCAGCAGGGGTGAGGTGTAGCTGTGGTGCAGCAGGGGTGAGGTGTAGCTGTGATGCAGCAGGGGTGAGGTGTAGCTGGGATGCAGCAGGGGTGAGGTGTAGCTGTGGTGCAGCAGGGGTGAGGTGTAGCTGTGATGCAGCAGGGGTGAGGTGTAGCTGTGATGCAGCAGGGGTGAGGTGTAGCTGTGATGCAGCAGGGGTGCTGGTGCAGTGTGTTGTGCTCTCCTGCTTGTCCTCAGGTTTCGCCTCTTGTTGTTCCAACACTTATTGTTACATTGTTTCTCTCTGGGTCAGGAATCTCTGTAACCAAACAAAAGTCACTGAGACGAAACCGCAGCGCATGAGGGGGAGGGAGTGACCTGCAAAGGCGCAAACGTGGAACTAATCTAGGGACGGTGTCAGGCAGAGGTCACACATGGCGTCTACATTACGTCTTGTTAATTTAAGTTTTGAAACAATGGCCCATGTTTATCAGATCCAGCGTAGGGTGTACTATGTGCAGGGGGTATACTATGTGCAGGGGGTGTGTAGTATGTGCAGGGGGTGTGTACTATGTGCAGGGTGTGTACTATGTGCAGGGGGTGTACTATGTGCAGGGGGTGTACTATGTGCAGGGGGTTGTACTATGTGCAGGGGGTTGTACTATGTGCAGGGGGTGTACTATGTGCAGGGGGTGTACTATGTGCAGGGGGTGTACTATGTGCAGGGGGTGTACTATGTGCAGGGTGTACTATGTGCAGGGGGTGTGTAGTATGTGCAGGGGGTGTGTACTATGTGCAGGGTGTGTACTATGTGCAGGGTGTGTACTATGTGCAGGGGGTGTACTATGTGCAGAGGGTGTACTATGTGCAGGGGGTGTACTATGTGCAGGGGGTGTACTATGTGCAGGGGGTGTACTATGTGCAGGGGGTGTACTATGTGCAGGGGGTGTACTATGTGCAGGGGGTGTACTATGTGCAGGGGGTGTACTATGTGCAGGGGGTGTACTATGTGCAGGGGGTGTACTATGTGCAGGGTGTGTACTATGTGCAGGGGGTGTACTATGTGCAGGGGGTGTACTATGTGCAGGGGGTGTACTATGTGCAGGCTCCTGTGTACTATGTGCAGGATGTGTACTATGTGCAGGGTGGGTGTACTATGTGAAGGGGGTGTACTATGTGCAGGGGGTGTACTATGTGCAGGGGGGTGTACTATGTGCAGGGTGTATACTATGTGCAGGGGGTGTACTATGTGCAGGGGGTGTACTATGTGCAGGGGGTGTACTATGTGCAGGGGGTGTGTACTATGTGCAGGGGGTGTACTATGTGCAGGGGGTGTGTACTATGTGCAGGGGGTGTGTACTATGTGCAGGGGGTGTGTACTATGTGCAGGGGGTGTACTATATGCAGGGTCCTGTGTACTATATGCAGGGGGTGTACTATGTGCAGGGTGTATACTATGTGCAGGGGGTGTACTATGTGCAGGGGGCATGTACTATGTGCAGGGGGTGTGTACTATGTGCAGGGGGTGTGTACTATGTGCAGGGGGTGTGTACTATGTGCAGGGGGTGTGTACTATGTGCAGGGGGTGTGTACTATGTGCAGGGGGTGTGTACTATGTGCAGGGTGTGTACTATATGCAGGGGGTGTACTATGTGCAGGGTGTATACTATGTGCAGGGGGTGTACTATGTGCAGGGGGTGTACTATGTGCAGGGGTTGTACTATGTGAAGGGGGTGTATACTATGTGTAGGGGGTGTGTACTATGTGCAGGGGGTGTACTATGTGAAGTATCCTGTGTACTATGTGCAGGGGGTGTACTATGTGCAGTGTGTACTATGTGCAGGGGGTGTGTACTATGATATGGATGATATGGGTCAGATTTATCAAGAACAATGCAGCGTGTACTATGTGCAGGGGGTGTGTACTATGTGCAGGGGGTGTGTACTATGTGCAAGGGGTGTACTGTGTGCAGTTTGTACTATTTGCAGGGGGTGTGTACTATGTGCAGGGGGTGTGTACTATGTGCAGGGGGTGTGTACTATGTGCAGGGTCCTGTGTACTATGTGCAGGGTCCTGTGTACTATGTGCAGGGTCCTGTGTACTATGTGTAGGGTCCTGTGTACTATGTGCAGGGTGTGTACTATGTGCAGGGGGGTGTACTATGTGCAGGGTGTGTACTATGTGCAGGGGGTGTACTATGTGCAGGGGGTGTACTATGTGCAGGGCGTGTACTATGTGCAGGGGGTGTACTATGTGCAGGAGGTGTACTATGTGCAGGGGGTGTACTATGTGCAGGGGGTGTGTACTATGTGCAGGGGGTGTGTACTATGTGCAGGGGGTGTGTACTATGTGCATGGGGGTGTACTATGTGCAGAGGGTGTGTACTATGTGCAGAGGGTGTGTACTATGTGCAGAGGGTGTGTACTATGTGCAGGGGGTGTGCACTATGTGCAGGGGGTGTGTACTATGTGCAGGGGGTGTGTACTGTGTGCAGGGGGTGTGTACTGTGTGCAGGGGGTGTGTACTATGTGCAGGGGGTGTGTACTCTGTGCAGGGTCCTGTGTACTATGTGCAGGGGGTGTGTACTATGTGCAGGGGGTGTGTACTATGTGCAGGGGGTGTGTACTATGTGCAGGGGGTGTGTACTATGTGCAGGGGGTGTGTACTATGTGCAGGGGGTGTGTACTATGTGCAGGGGGGGTGTACTATGTGCAGGGTGTGTGTACTATGTGCAGGGGGGTGTACTATGTGCAGGGGGTGTGTACTGTGTGCAGGGGGTGTGTACTATGTGCAGGGGGTGTGTACTATGTGCAGGGGGTGTGTACTATGTGCAGGGGGTGTGTACTATGTGCAGGGGGTGTGTACTATGTGCAGGGGGTGTGTACTATGTGCAGGGGGGGTGTACTATGTGCAGGGTGTGTGTACTATGTGCAGGGGGGTGTACTATGTGCAGGGGGTGTGTACTGTGTGCAGGGGGTGTGTACTATGTGCAGGGGGTGTGTACTATGTGCAGGGGGTGTGTACTATGTGCAGGGGGTGTGTACTATGTGCAGGGGGTGTGTACTATGTGCAGGGGGTGTGTACTATGTGCAGGGTCCTGTGTACTATGTGCAGGGTCCTGTGTACTATGTGCAGGGTCCTGTGCACTATGTGCAGGGGGTGTACTATGTGCATTGTGTACTATGTGCAGGGTCCTGTGTACTATGTGCAGTGTCCTGTGTACTATGTGCAGGGGTCCTGTGTACTATGTGCAGGGGTCCTGTGTACTATGTGCAGGTGGTGTGTACTATGTGCAGGGTCCTGTGTACTATGTGCAGGGGTCCTGTGTACTATGTGCAGGGGTCCTGTGTACTATGTGCAGGGGTCCTGTGTACTATGTGCAGGGGTCCTGTCTACTATGTGCAGGGGTCCTGTGCACTATGTGCAGGGGTCCTGTGTACTATGTGCACGGGTCCTGTTTACTATGTGCAGGGGTCCTGTGTACTATGTGCAGGGTCCTGTGTACTATGTGCGGGGTCCTGTGTACTATGTGCGGGGTCCTGTGTACTATGTGCAGTGTCCTGTGTACTATGTGCGGGGTCCTGTGTACTATGTGCAGTGTCCTGTGTACTATGTGCAGTGTCCTGTGTACTATGTGCAGTGTCCTGTGTACTATGTGCAGTGTCCTGTGTGCTATGTGCAGGGGTCCTGTGTACTATGTGCAGGGGGTGTGTACTATGTGTAGGGTCCTGTGTACTATGTGCAGGGGTCCTGTGTACTATGTGCAGGGTCCTGTGTACTATGTGCAGGGGTCCTGTGTACTATGTGCAGGGTCCTGTGTACTATGTGCAGGGGTCCTGTGTACTATGTGCAGGGGTCCTGTGTACTATGTGCAGGGGTCCTGTGTACTATGTGCAGGGGTCCTGTGTACTATGTGCAGGGGTCCTGTGTACTATGTGCAGTGTCCTGTGTACTATGTGCAGTGTCCTTTGTACTATGTGCAGGGTGTGTACTATGTGCAGTGTGTGTACTATGTGCAGGGGTGTACTATGTGCAGTGTGTACTATGTGCAGTGTGTACTATGTGCAGGGTCCTGTGTACTATGTGCAGGGGGTGTGTACTATGTGCAGGGGGGGTGTACTATGTGCAGGGGGGTGTACTATGTGCAGGGGGGTGTACTATGTGCAGGGGGGTGTACTATGTGCAGGGGGTGTACTATGTGCAGGGGGTGTGTACTATGTGCAGGGTGTGTGTACTATGTGCAGGGTGCGTGTACTATGTGCAGGGGTCCTGTGTACTATGTGCAGGGGTCCTGTGTACTATGTGCAGTGTCCTGTGTACTATGTGCAGGGTGTGTACTATGTGCAGTGTGTGTACTATGTGCAGGGGTGTACTATGTGCAGTGTCCTGTGTACTATGTGCAGGGTGTGTACTATGTGCAGTGTGTGTACTATGTGCAGGGGTGTACTATGTGCAGTGTGTACTATGTGCAGTGTGTACTATGTGCAGGGTCCTGTGTACTATGTGCAGGGGGTGTGTACTATGTGCAGGGGGGGTGTACTATGTGCAGGGGGGGTGTACTATGTGCAGGGGGGTGTACTATGTGCAGGGGGTGTACTATGTGCAGGGGGTGTGTACTATGTGCAGGGTGTGTGTACTATGTGCAGGGTGCGTGTACTATGTGCAGGGGTCCTGTGTACTATGTGCAGAGGATGTACTATGTGCAGGGGGTGTACTATGTGCAGGGGGTGTACTATGTGCAGGGGGTGTACTATGTGCAGGGGTTGTGTACTATGTGCAGTGTCCTGTGTACTATGTGCAGGGTGTGTACTATGTGCAGTGTGTGTACTATGTGCAGGGGTGTACTATGTGCAGTGTGTACTATGTGCAGTGTGTACTATGTGCAGGGTCCTGTGTACTATGTGCAGGGGGTGTGTACTATGTGCAGGGGGTGTGTACTATGTGCAGGGGGGGTGTACTATGTGCAGGGGGGGTGTACTATGTGCAGGGGGGTGTACTATGTGCAGGGGGTGTGTACTATGTGCAGGGTGTGTGTACTATGTGCAGGGTGCGTGTACTATGTGCAGGGGTCCTGTGTACCATGTGCAGAGGATGTACTATGTGCAGGGGGTGTACTATGTGCAGGGGGTGTACTATGTGCAGGGGGTGTACTATGTGCAGGGGGTGTGTACTATGTGCAGGGTGTGTGTACTATGTGCAGGGTGCGTGTACTATGTGCAGGGGTCCTGTGTACTATGTGCAGGGGTCCTGTGTACTATGTGCAGTGTCCTGTGTACTATGTGCAGGGTGTGTACTATGTGCAGTGTGTGTACTATGTGCAGGGGTGTACTATGTGCAGTGTCCTGTGTACTATGTGCAGGGTGTGTACTATGTGCAGTGTGTGTACTATGTGCAGGGGTGTACTATGTGCAGTGTGTACTATGTGCAGTGTGTACTATGTGCAGGGTCCTGTGTACTATGTGCAGGGGGTGTGTACTATGTGCAGGGGGGGTGTACTATGTGCAGGGGGGGTGTACTATGTGCAGGGGGGTGTACTATGTGCAGGGGGTGTACTATGTGCAGGGGGTGTGTACTATGTGCAGGGTGTGTGTACTATGTGCAGGGTGCGTGTACTATGTGCAGGGGTCCTGTGTACTATGTGCAGAGGATGTACTATGTGCAGGGGGTGTACTATGTGCAGGGGGTGTACTATGTGCAGGGGGTGTACTATGTGCAGGGGTTGTGTACTATGTGCAGTGTCCTGTGTACTATGTGCAGGGTGTGTACTATGTGCAGTGTGTGTACTATGTGCAGGGGTGTACTATGTGCAGTGTGTACTATGTGCAGTGTGTACTATGTGCAGGGTCCCGTGTACTATGTGCAGGGGGTGTGTACTATGTGCAGGGGGGGTGTACTATGTGCAGGGGGGGTGTACTATGTGCAGGGGGGTGTACTATGTGCAGGGGGTGTGTACTATGTGCAGGGTGTGTGTACTATGTGCAGGGTGCGTGTACTATGTGCAGGGGTCCTGTGTACCATGTGCAGGGGGTGTACTATGTGCAGGGGGTGTACTATGTGCAGGGGGTGTACTATGTGCAGGGGGTGTACTATGTGCAGGGGTTGTGTACTATGTGCAGGGGGTGTGTACTATGTGCAGGGGGTGTGTACTATGTGCAGGGGGTGTGTACTATGTGCAGGGGGTGTGTACTATGTGCAGGGGGTGTGTACTATGTGCAGGGGGTGTGTACTATGTGAAGGGGGTGTGTACTATGTGCAGGGGGGGTGTACTATGTGCAGGGGGGGGTGTACTATGTGCAGGGGGGTGTACTATGTGCAGGGGGTGTACTATGTGCAGGGTGCGTGTACTATGTGCAGGGTGCGTGTACTATGTGCAGGGTGCGTGTACTATGTGCAGGGTGCGTGTACTATGTGCAGGGTGCGTGTACTATGTGCAGGGTGCGTGTACTATGTGCAGGGTGCGTGTACTATGTGCAGGGTGCGTGTACTATGTGCAGGGGGTGTACTATGTGCAGGGGGTGTACTATGTGCAGGGGGTGTACTATGTGCAGGGGGTGTACTATGTGCAGTGGGGTGTGCTATTTGCAGGGTGTACTATGTGCAGGGGTTTGTACTATGTGCAGGGTGTGTGTACTATGTGCAGGGGGTGTACTATGTGCAGGAGGTGTACTATGTGCAGGGGGTGTACTATGTGCAGGGTGCGTGTACTATGTGCAGGGTGCGTGTACTATGTGCAGGGTGCGTGTACTATGTGCAGGGTGCGTGTACTATGTGCAGGGGGTGTACTATGTGCAGGGGGTGTACTATGTGCAGGGTGCGTGTACTATGTGCAGGGGGTGTACTATGTGCAGGGGTGTGTACTATGTGCAGGGGGGTGTGCTATGTGCAGGAGGTGTACTATGTGCAGTGTGTACTATGTGCAGGGTGTGTACTATGTGCAGGGGTGTGTACTATGTGCAGGGTGTGTACTATGTGCCAGGTGCGTGTACTATGTGCAGGGGGTGTACTATGTGCAGGGGCGTGTACTATGTGCAGGGGCGTGTACTATGTGCAGGGGCGTGTACTATGTGCAGGGGCGTGTACTATGTGCAGGGGCGTGTACTATGTGCAGGGGCGTGTACTATGTGCAGGGGGTGTACTATGTGCAGGGGGTGTACTATGTGCAGGGGGTGTGTACTATGTGCAGGGGGTGTGTACTATGTGCAGGGGTGTACTATGTGCAGTGTGTACTATGTGCAGTGTCCTGTGTACTATGTGCAGGGGGTGTACTATGTGCAGGGGGTGTACTATGTGCAGTGTCCTGTGTACTATGTGCAGTGTCCTGTGTGCTATGTGCAGGGGTCCTGTGTGCTATGTGCAGGGGTCCTGTGTACTATGTGCAGGGTCCTGTGTACTATGTGCAGGGGTCCTGTGTGCTATGTGCAGTGTCCTGTGTACTATGTGCAGTGTCCTGTGTGCTATGTGCAGGGGTCCTGTGTGCTATGTGCAGGGGTCCTGTGTACTATGTGCAGGGTCCTGTGTACTATGTGCGGGGTCCTGTGTACTATGTGCAGGGTCCTGTGTGCTATGTGCGGGGTCCTGTGTACTATGTGTGAGGTCTGATTACACATCTCTCCAGGGTCACACGTGGCATTCTGTGGATGGTTTCCGTGGTATCGTGTGTTTTGCGGCTTTGGAAGCATTTTCTTTCGTTGCTGGAAGTACAATCAGCTATGAAAGAGTTAACACCACCGCTCGCTCTTCCAGCAATGAGGCAAAACGCCCCGTGTGACCGCAGCCGCAGGTCAGGGATCTCCCGGGATTGGGTGCGTGTACTATGTGCAGGGTGCGTGTACTATGTGCAGGGTGCGTGTACTATGTGCAGGGGGTGTGTACTATGTGCAGGGGGTGTGTACTATGTGCAGGGGGTGTACTATGTGCAGGGGGTGTACTATGTGCAGGGGGTGTACTATGTGCAGGGTGCGTGTACTATGTGCAGGGGGTGTACTATGTGCAGGGGATGTGTACTATGTGCAGGGGGTGTGCTATGTGCAGGGTGTGTACTATGTGCAGGGGGTGTACTATGTGCAGGGGGTGTACTATGTGCAGTGGGGTGTGCTATATGCAGGGTGTACTACGTGCAGGGGTTTGTACTATGTGCAGGGTGTGTGTACTATGTGCAGGGGGTGTACTATGTGCAGGAGGTGTACTATGTGCAGGGGGTGTACTATGTGCAGGGTGCGTGTACTATGTGCAGGGGGTGTGTACTATGTGCAGGGGGTGTGTACTATGTGCAGGGGGTGTGTACTATGTGCAGGGTGCGTGTACTATGTGCAGGGTGCGTGTACTATGTGCAGGGGGTGTACTATGTGCAGGGTGCGTGTACTATGTGCAGGGGGTGTACTATGTGCAGGGGTGTGTACTATGTGCAGGGGGGTGTGCTATGTGCAGGAGGTGTACTATGTGCAGTGTGTACTATGTGCAGGGGGGTGTGCTATGTGCAGGAGGTGTACTATGTGCAGTGTGTACTATGTGCAGGGTGTGTACTATGTGCAGGGGTGTGTACTATCTGCAGGGTGTGTACTATGTGCAGGGTGTGTACTATGTGCCAGGTGCGTGTACTATGTGCAGGGGGTGTACTATGTGCGGGGGCGTGTACTATGTGCAGGGGCGTGTACTATGTGCGGGGGCGTGTACTATGTGCAGGGGCGTGTACTATGTGCAGGGGCGTGTACTATGTGCAGGGGAGTGTACTGTGTGCAGGGGGTGTACTATGTGCAGGGGGTGTACTATGTGCAGGGGGTGTACTATGTGCAGGGGGTGTGTACTATGTGCAGGGGTGTACTATGTGCAGTGTGTACTATGTGCAGTGTCCTGTGTACTATGTGCAGGGGGTGTACTATGTGCAGGGGGTGTACTATGTGCAGTGTCCTGTGTACTATGTGCAGTGTCCTGTGTGCTATGTGCAGGGGTCCTGTGTACTATGTGCAGGGTCCTGTGTACTATGTGCGGGGTCCTGTGTACTATGTGCAGGGTCCTGTGTGCTATGTGCGGGGTCCTGTGTACTATGTGCGGGGTCCTGTGTACTATGTGCAGGGTCCTGTGTGCTATGTGCGGGGTCCTGTGTGCTATGTGCGGGGTCCTGTGTACTATGTGTGAGGTCTGATTACACATCTCTCCAGGGTCACACGTGGCATTCTGTGGATGGTTTCCGTGGTATCGTGTGTTTTGCTGCTTTGGAAGCATTTTCTTTCGTTGCTGGAAGTACAATCAGCTATGAAAGAGTTAACACCACCGCTCGCTCTTCCAGCAATGAAGCAAAACGCCCCGTGTGACCGCAGCCGCAGGTCAGGGACCTCCCGGGATTGGTGACAGTACAGACGCGCAGGTCCTCACCCTGCCAGGCCCAAGGTCACCAGAGGTCAGATCCGATGTTTCCCTTATGGAGAGTTTCCGATCTTTTCTTACTCCAGGAGATTCCTGAAAAAAAGGAGAAAATATAATAAAGTGATTATTATCTCCCGGACCCCAAACGTGTCTGTCCCCGGGAGGTGACCCAGACTCAGCTCTGCAGTTCCTCAGTGTCCCCACTATACAGTAAGTCGCCCCCTGTAGGTGACACTCACCGTCACATCCGAGGATCCGACCAGGAGAGGAAACAGGAGCGTTCTCACAGACAAATCCTCAAACTCAACAGTTTGGGCGAAGACTTGTGGGGGGTGGACGGGGGCGGCTGCAACGGTGAGTAAGTGGCCGCAGAGGAGAAGACACTTCAAGGAACGCTCCATCACCGAGGAGCCGAAGCCAGAAGTCTGCAGGTGCAATGATCTGCAAGGAGCTGAGGAGAGGATCAACCAGGAGTCTGCAGGTGCAATGATCTGCGAGGAGCTGAGGAGAGGGTCAGCCAGGAGTCTGCAGGTGCGATGATCTGCGAGGAGCTGAGGAGAGGATCAGCCAGGAGTCTGCGAGTGCAATGATCTGCGAGGAGCTGAGGAGAGGATCAGCCAGGAGTCTGCAGGTGCGAGGAGCTGAGGAGAGGATCAGCCAGGAGTCTGCAGGTGCGATGATCTGCGAGGAGCTGAGGAGAGGATCAGCCAGGAGTCTGCAGGTGCAATGATCTGCGAGGAGCTGAGACTCCTGGGGTCAGGTGTCTGCAGGTGCGATGATCTGCGAGGAGCTGAGACTCCTAGGGTCAGGTGTCTGCGGGTGCAATGATCTGCGAGGAGCTGAGGAGAGGATCATCCAGGAGTCTGCAGGTGCGATGATCTGCGAGGAGCTGAGGAGAGGATCAGCCAGGAGTCTGCAGGTGCGATGACCTGCGAGGAGCAGAGGAGAGGATCAGCCAGGAGTCTGCAGGTGCAATGATCTGCGAGGAGCTGAGACTCCTGGGGTCAGGTGTCTGCGGGTGCAATGATCTGCGAGGAGCTGAGACTCCTGGGGTCAGATGTCTGCAGGTGCGATGACCTGCGAGGAGCAGAGGAGAGGATCAGCCAGGAGTCTGCAGGTGCAATGATCTGCGAGGAGCTGAGACTCCTGGGGTCAGGTGTCTGCAGGTGCGATGATCTGCAAGGAGCTGAGGAGAGGATCAGCCAGGAGTCTGCAGGTGCAATGATCTGCGAGGAGCTGAGACTCCTGGGGTCAGGTGTCTGCGGGTGCAATGATCTGCGAGGAGCTGAGACTCCTGGGGTCAGATGTCTGCAGGTGCGATGATCTGCAAGGAGCTGAGGAGAGGATTAGCCAGGTGTCTGCAGGCGCAATGATCTGCGTGGAGCTGAGACTCCTGGGGTCAGGTGTCTGCGGGTGCAATGATCTGCGAGGAGCTGAGACTCCTAGGGTCAGGGCGCGTTCACACGTTGCGTTTTGGTTGCGCTTTAATTGCGTTTCGGGCGCATGCGTTTTGCATGTGCGTTTAATCGCATGCGTTTGTAAACGCATCCATTCTTTCAACAAACGCAAACGCATGCACTCATTAGTTCATTATTTCAAACAGCTGTTTAGCCAATATATTACTGCAAACGCACCTCCTGTATTTTGTGCTAGATGCGTCTGGTCCTGCTACTGTGTGCTCTTAAAGGAGAATAGTCTTTTGGAGAATAGTTTGCTGATTGTGTGCGTGACTGTTTGAAATTTGAAGATATTTCACATTATCTTTTGATGTCCGCCATGCATCCCTTATTTATGGGTGGAGTGGCTATTCTTATGGGAATGGCGTCAAGGAGAAGGCGAATTCTGCAGGTTTTTTATTTTCATTTTTGTGTATAGATTTTTTCTTTTAATCTGCTATTTGTCCCAACTGTAGTGTAATTTTTATTTTCTTTTGTGTTTGTGAATGTAGAAAAAGCGTTTGCAGCGTCTACAGCCAAAACGATTATGGATCCACCCTCTGCTCCAGATAAGGGATACCCATGGTCATTTTTGTAAAATTTATGCTGAGCTGCGAAGGTAATTTTTTTTTTTTTTTTTAATTTTTTAAAAACATAGATCGTAATCTCTATTTTTTTGCTAATTTACAGGTATCCACTTAAATTCAAGGCATTCTGTCGTCTAAATGTCATGCAGTTTGACCTTTTACTGCAGTTGTGCTCTTCGGATTTATCAAAAAAAGAAACTGTCATGCGTTGTGCGATTTCTGCAACGGAGCGTTTATTAGTCACTTTGCGGTAGGTTTTGCTTTAGGTTTTTACTGTGTTTAAAAAGTACTAATTTTAAAAAATGATGTCCCCTTAATAATTTGGCTTATTGTTTATTTTCAGGTTCCTTGCAAGTGGCGAAAGCTATGGCTCCCTGCATCTACAGTTTCTTATTGGCAAAAGCACAATATCATATATTGTTAGAGAAACTGCCGTTGTCATCTGGCAAAAGCTTCAGCCAATATTTATGCCCTTTCCCGATCTGCATGCATTTGATGTAATTTCTGCAAACTTTTTGGCTAAAACCAACTTTCCCAATTGTATTGGTGCTCTCGATGGCAAGCACATACGTGTCATCCAGCCCCCCAATTCTGGGTCACAATATTTTAATTATAAAAAGTTTTTTTCTGTTGGGCTGCTTGCATTGGCTGATGCTGACTCCAATTTCATCGCAATTGAGACTGGGTCATATGGCAGCACCAATGACTCGCGCATTTGGGAGACCAGTGCAATGGGGAAACAATTAATTGGGAATCACATTAATGTGCCAACCCCCAAAACACTGGCAGGAACAAACACCAGTCTGCCTTTGGTGTTTATTGGGGATGAAGCTTTTGGCCTTTCATCCCATTTGGTTCGTCCATTTTGTAGCAGAGGACTTACTAATCGTAAGCGCATATTTAATGTCAGATTAGCCAGAGCACGCAAAGTTATTGAGTGTGCATTTGGGATCCTGGCTAATCAGTGGCGCATTTTTCGAGGTTCCCTGTGTGTTCATGTGGATAATGTGGATATTTTGGTCAAAGCCTGCTGCGTTCTTCATAACTTCATACGTCACCCCAATTTTGAAGCTATGATGCAAGTGCGTACAGAGGAACCTTTAAGAGAACCCACCAGGGACCTTTGTAATTGCCATATTGTTTCTGGGTGGCGTGTTCGTGACGAATTAACTAATTATTTTTGTAGTGATGCAGGTGCAGTAACCTGGCAGTATAGCCAACTGTAGTTTTTGAGTTTAAATTAGATTTGTGTTCTTGCATATTTGTAAGTATTTTGTTTAAAATAAACTTGTTTTGGTTTTACTTTAGCTTTTTTTATAATACATGTTTTTCGAATAGTTTAGCAATTTTTTCAACATCAGTGAACATGTTTGTTACACTTATTTCCTGTGGCTACATACTTTGCGCACAGGGACGTAGTTTAACGTCCTGCTTCTGTGGCCGGCTCACAATTGGATTCTGAAACAGAAGCAGCGGCTGCCTTCTGCCTATCCCAGGTGACATTGCGCACTTACACCACTGTTTGGAGTTTATTCAGATTTAGGGGGTTAACCCACTTACACGTTTGGTTAAGTATGACCACGGCGTGTAAGGGTCTTCCTGCTATAGATAGTATCCCCGGATCCACTTTTATGGGGCTGTTATACGCTTTTGTGGAGGCACACAGTCTGCAGAGTTCTCTGTGGCTTCACAATCTTCTGAGTAGTCATACCCCATCTATGTCTCACTGTATAGTGTCTGCGCATGCTATGCATGTTCCAACATTTTTCACTGCTGTACAATGTTCAATTATTTGAGAGCAGTGTATTTGACTTTACCCTGCGTTTTGATTTCTTATTTTTTATGTTTAATTTTTTTTTTTTTTTTTTTTTTTTGGTTTTTAATTAATCCAAAAACACCAAAAAACCTGATAAAATACATGGATATCTTATTGTGTTCCGAACCTATCCGAAAATTCGTTTACATCAAAAACGACAGCAGTTCATTGAAAATACTGGGATTATTATCAAATCTGTGCACAGGTTGGACTAAAAACACTGTTTTTTATATGCACTGGAGTGCTTCAGTCTTTAAATTTTTATGCATCTTGGACTCTGTTGTTGAGAGTTGATGATAGCAACCTATTGCTCATAATATTTTCGTCTTTTGTTTGTGCTGCTGGCCTTTTTTTAATTAAAGAATATAGTTAAATTAGAGTGATACAGGCCAGAATTTGAAAATGTTGCCACCTTAAGGTCCACAGAGTACCGTAGCTTGAAAAGTTCCTTCATTTTGAACATTTCTCCAATTTTCAACACAAATTTTATGAATGTTCATTAAAAAAAAAAAAAAAAAATGTTTTATGGAAAATTAAGAAATATTACCAAAAAATACTAACAATAACAGCATTTATTCAAGTTAGATTGTAAACATATTCAAAAATGTATGTTCCAGCACACATATTTTTGACACATAAGATTTATATTTTTAATTTCAAAACAATCTCAAATGTGGGAAAATAAAAATTAGTATAATTTTTGGGAGGATTCAAGTGCCAAATGAATATTTTCATTGACATATTCCCATCAGTTTTTTTCTCACTGTTCCAAATTCAAGTTCTCAAAACAAAAATATAATATACAAATTAACAAAATGGCCAGTACCTTATGGCTGGATACTTGGGTTCTTGCATCAAAACCCTCGTATCATTGTCTCCACATTTTCCAAGTGTTTTTTTTTTTTTTATTTAATTTTTTTTTTTTTTTCTTGAAAGAAATCAAAAAGTTAACATTCAAGAATCTATGCAACTTAGTCAACATCACTCCACACAAAAAAATAAAAAACACATTTGTTCCTAAAAATTCAATGGAAGGGCACATGCACAATAAGAAATATGTGAAATTACATCCATTTTGTGGTTGGCAAAAATTTAATTTTGCACATCTTGACATTATCACTTTCAAATTTTACTAAATTTCTCATAAAAAAATGCAAGTATCAGATAATTCCTTTTTTTAAAACTGAAGGAATATGCTGCCAAAAATAACCACAGCCATTTTTTGAATGTGTTTTTTCAAAAAATTACTTTGTCTAAGGTATCTTAAACAAAATTTTGTGTAAAAAAATTTGTCATGTCAAAAAAGTGGATTATATTTGGACATGTGTCCTTCCATGGAACTATCTTAAAATTATTTGAAAATTATAATAGACTTTTCATGGATTATTAAAGGTAAAATACCACTTTTTTTTTTTTTTTTTTAAATTTTCTTTTTCAAAAAAATGGCACAAGCTCCGGCTGTTCTGTTCCCGGAAAAATTTGCATTATTTTGATAAAGATATTATGAACGATTTAAATGAAAAACTATCTTTTAAATTGCCACAACGCACTAGGGCACGGCGCACCATGCTTGTCCAGTATTTTAAAATGCCCCGGATTTTTAATTGTCAATGAGCTCTTAGGCACACTTTGGCATGCGCAACTTTACAATGGGAAATTGTCCAGACGCAAGTGTGCCGGAGAGCTTGTTGACGTCACCGGCTCTAAAGCACTTCAGAATCTGCCACACGCATGTGCGCACGCATTTGGCGTTGTGCCATAGTGTGTTGCCCCACAATATAAATGTTAGTTTCCTTTAAAATGTACATAATGACTTTATTAGACTTATGCAAATATGTTCTTGCAACAGAAATGCCTGAGCTTGTGCTATGTATCTGTGTTCCAATATAACATTTTTAATTGGTATGTTAACTTTAATTTGCCATTGTTTGTTAAATTTATATGCAGAAAATTTTTGGAATCATATTTGTAACAATTTTAAAAAATATGACCCTCAAATATGCCTTTTTATAAAGAGTAGGAGTTTGGTGACTACACATCAACAAAATAAAATAAATAAATTTAAAGTATCACATTAAGTATTTCGTATCCCTGAGACAATTAAAAATACTGTAACAAAAAATATATTAATATCTATAAAATGTAAACATTCTGCAACATAAAGGTATTGCAAGACCCAAAGTTTTTTCAAAACTATTCAAAAAGATTCATTTTTTTTTAATTTTGTCAGGAACATGGCTCAAACCGCCAGATGTTGAGGGGCCAAATTCAAATGTGGATATAGGGAGTGGGGTGACAGTTTGCAAATCGTGTGTTTGCACCTCAGTGCCCCATGAACTGAGATCCGCATTTAACAATCCAAGGTAAGATGTGTTTGAAGCGGGGTCATATGCCTGTGGTTGCACTTGTGGGGGAATAGTACTGCGCTGTGTAACATTTACACTTGCTGCGGTTGCTGAAGGCTGCCTATGTGTGACGGGTCGGATTTGGCCTTGGATGGTGTTTGAACTTGGCGTTGCTAGAGCAAAACGTAATTTACGCTCAAGAACAGCTAGTGGTGGTAATATTGGTGTTTTTGCAAAATATTCAGCAATTATCATAACAAATGACATAAATGTGTCTCTTTTTGTTTCATCTAGTTTCCTGCACTGTCCTGCAACAGCAGTACCAAACCCATCATACATATCTGGTGTATTAACTCTTTGCATCATACGTACAGCTTCAGTTTCGATTGGTGAAATTTCATCAACTGAAGGGCGACTGGTCCGGCGTCGACCCCTGCGTGACGTGCTTGGACGTTGAACAATTTCTTCGGTTTCAGGAGGGGAATCACCTTGCACAGTATAGTCATGCATTGGTTGCTCGGGTTGCTCCTCATCTGCTGATGCGGGGCTTACATTCGGCCTAATATCCTCTTCTTCGTCACTGTCCTGGTTTTCGGGGGTTGGTTCTTCTGAAATGTTGCCTTGTGTTCTGTTGATCATGACCAATTTTTTACTTTGTAAAATTTTATTTGCATTTTAAAATTTAGGAAGCATTTATTCACATAAATCTTAAGTTTGTAAGCAATTTTCGTAAGTGGATATACACAAGTAAAAGACATACAGAGAAAAAGCATTTAGCTATTGAATTTTGCGTACGCCAAGGGTACCGAATGCTTTTGTCTCAGTCTCAAAGTATGTAGGCTGCCAGCCACCTGACTTTTTTCAAAAGCACAGCTATAACATTTATAACATTCTAGAATATAACTACTCTGAATCCAGTGCACCCTTGTTCATTGTGGATCACACTCATAGTTGTGGATGCATGAGGATCCTCTTTGGTCTTCTCTCTGCTCACTATGATGCTGCGGAGAACATGACGTCATAGTGTTGCGCTTGACGTCAGATTTCATGAAAATGTTGATGACGGCTAATGTGGCTGAGAGAAGATCAAAGACGAGCCTCAAAATGGATGAACACACATGAACTCACACAATCCTTATTGGCATACAAGTGAAAATACAATTATTAAAATTGTTAAACCAAGTCATGTTTTGTCAGATTCAAATGAACTTACGGACGTAGGGAACGTGTTGGAAGCAGGAAAAGCAGTTCTTCAAAATGCGGATATGGACGCTTGCGAGATGGTGAAGCCCCACTTTTCTCATTTTGTGCAACCTCACGGCGAAAACGATCACGACAGGATCTCCACCGTTTGCGAAGATCATTTTCTAATAAGTCAAATATTTAAGAATATTTAAAATATATTAACATGGTGGATATTCATTTTGTGATTGCTTTTAATGATCTGACAATAATTACCCAATGTTTCTTTTTCACGTTTAGACAATGTATCCCACGTTGAATGGACTTTTGTACAAATTTCTATCCATGCCAATTTGCGCTTTGCATTATCCGCATAGGACTTGTGTTTGGCATTCCACAGAAGAGGTCGTTCTTTCACCTTCAAATTAATCAATTTCTTGTATTAATAAGATTCAACATAGAAATATTGTAAAATAAGGACTACCATAGTAAAGTGCAACATCATAGATTGAAAAATTAAATAAACATGTTAACTAAGCAAATTTAGTTCTGATTGTGATTTGTGAAGCCGGGGTTGAAAAAACAAACACTTTTTAGTTCAAGTCTATTTTTTTTTTTTAAAAATTAGTAAACAAATAAACATATCTACTTGAGTAAAAGCTGACACGAGTATAACCCAAGCCACATAATTTGACCTTCATTAACTTTGACAACATATTGACTTGAGTATAAGCCAAGGGTCGAATATGCATTGGTCACAGCACCCACCCCCTGGAATATAGCCAGCTTTCCCACAGTAGTATACAGCCAGCACAGCCTGCCCCAATAGTATACAGCCTGCCCCTAGTAGTATACAGCCAGCCCAGCATTAATGTTTTTAAAAAATTAGATACTCACCCTCCGGTGGCCGCACTATGCAGCGCTGGTCGTCTTCAGGGCCATCTTGTGTCTTCTGCTGGGCGCCGACATTGATATTCACCCGTCCGGCGCCTAGTATGATGGGCTTCTGCTGACGTCATGCTAGGTGCCACCCGGGAGAAAAACAATGGCGACGCCATGCAGAAGACAGAATACAGGCGCGGATGCCTGAAGAGGAGCCGCACGAACATCGTGGGAGCAGTGCTACGCATCGGGCCCACCGGAGGTTTTTTTTTATTTGTTTAATTTTTAAAACCTAAACATTGACTTGGGTATAAGGTGAGGGGACGTTTTTCTGCCATTTTGTGGTTTTAAAAAGCACAGCAATCCATTAAGCCATGAAATTCCCCTAAAAAATAAACCTTGGAAGATTTGAAACCTAAAGCATCAAAAAGGCACAAATACACTGAGTACCATAGGGGTTAAAGTAGCACACCATTTACACAAGAACATTGCCAACATGAATTTGATGGAACAACAGGTATTCCTTCTGAAGGGAAAATAAAAATAAAAAATGAATTTTGGAAAAGAGACACACATTGATAATCAAGTTAGGTATCAATCACACCAACGTTCATGGGTACGTACATGCACAGGACACCAATTTGAATCTGCATATCTGTCAACAAGTGTGTGACTGTGCAACGTTGTTTAACCCCTGAAGGACACTGTGTCTTTTTGCAAAGTTCTTGCTCTCCATCTTCCAAAAAAAGGACCGATTTTATTTTTCATTGAACAGAGTTGTGTGAGGGCTTCTTTTTTGCGTAACAAATTTAAATTTCACCTGATGTTATTTATTATTCCATTAGTGGAACGTAAAAATTGCTCTGCACAAAATAAGCCCTCACACAGCTCATTACACTTTAAAATGAAAAAGATATGTGTTTTTGAAGCAGGAGAGGGAGAAATTAGATGAAAATCAATGCGTCCTTAAGGGGTTAAAGTGCCGCCGTCTGGAAAAAAAAAAAAAAACACGGCATTGGTGCAAGGACAGACCGCGGATGATAGCAATGGGTCTTTGCAGCGAGATGCAGCAAAGACCATCTCGGTATGAAGAGGGCTCAGCCTGTGAGCCTTCTTCATACAACCTTCACAGCTCCGTGGCGGATATATCTGCAAAACAACGTAAAGGGGTTAAACATCCCCCTCCAGACCTGCCCCAAGCCAGCATACCGTGTGTGAATTTCCAAAAAATATAAAAATAAAAAATAAAAAAAAATAGGATGTGCAGTCATCCAGAATTTACATTAAAAATAAAAAACATAGACAAGTCCATTACAAGATATCAAACACAAATTCAAAAATTATAATAAAAAAACCAAAAAAAAAAAGTTTCCCATCCAAAAAAACCAAAAAAAAAACAAACATTTAACACAAACACATGGTGGACATATATACGTTAAAAAGATATAAGTGGCACATCGACTTCTCTGGCCTCACAGGCCTGTACGTGAGCGGAACAGTGCAGCAGACATATGCAACAATGTAACACTGTATCCCTATGAAGAAAAAAAAAAAAAAAAGAAAAAAAAAAGGGATACACCTCCAAGTGCAGTATATTCCAATGTAGAAGGGTGGATGTGAGATGCGCTACATACATTGTGTAAATTAAGCCATAGACTTGAGAGAAGATATAATTTTGTTGTGAGCATGAGGCCTAGCACATAAATCATAAAAATATACTAGAGACATATCCAAAAAAAAAAAAAGGGACAGTGTGAATTTTCACAAGGACAAAAACAAATTACCTTTTAAAAAAATAATAAATTTTTTAAAAAATTTATAAAAAACAATATAGACAGGGACACATGTCATAACTTAAAATTGGAACTAAAGCAGCAAATTTGAACAACAAAATAAGGGCAAAGAAATAGCCCAAAACATACATGAAGATGGACAAATCTTCCTAACACTAATCCTGGAAAAAAACCACAATTAAAGTTACAAATACCAACAGATAATTAAATCTTGCTTCACAGCCCAAAAATAAGTTCAAAAAGGACATTAAAAAGTACAATGGCCTTCCTAAAATACATAAAATTATAACACATTGTACTAACCAAAGATATTAAAAAGGAAACATCCAAATTCAAGCGGTGGTATGCCCACATCCTTGTGAGAGAAGTTTCTACTTCACTGCCCCGTCATCAAAATGGATGATGTAAGGTTGTGAGGTAAAATTGCGGGAAAAAGTAAATAAACACTGTCCATGGTAGCTGGTCGGCGCGTTGACGCAGGCGTCATCAGACGCATGCGTCTTTGACAAAAATCAAAACGCACACATTTAAAAGTAACATCACAAACGCATCCGTCCATCTTTAATTCCTAAACGCAAACGCAACCAATTAAGCACTTCACTGCGTTAGAGACGCATCCATAAAACATAAACGCATCAATTGAACAAGTGCACACAAAACCCATTACGAATCATTACAAAGAAATCGCTTGCGTCTCCGACATGACAGGTAAACGCATGCGTAAAACGCAATGAAAGCGCAACCAAAACGCAACGTGTGAACGCGCCCTCAGGTGTCTGCAGGCGCAATGATCTGCGAGGAGCTGAGACTCCTAGGGTCAGGTGTCTGCGGGTGCAATGATCTGCGAGGAGCTGAGGAGAGGATCAGCCAGGAGTCTGCAGGTGCGATGATCTGCGAGGAGCTGAGGAGAGGATCAGCCAGGAGTCTGCAGGTGCAATGATCTGCGAGGAGCTGAGACTCCTGGGGTCAGGTGTCTGCAGGTGCGATGATCTGCGAGGAGCTGAGACTCCTAGGGTCAGGTGTCTGCGGGTGCAATGATCTGCGAGGAGCTGAGGAGAGGATCATCCAGGAGTCTGCAGGTGCGATGATCTGCGAGGAGCTGAGGAGAGGATCAGCCAGGAGTCTGCAGGTGCGATGATCTGCGAGGAGCTGAGGAGAGGATCAGCCAGGAGTCTGCAGGTGCAATGATCTGCGAGGAGCTGAGACTCCTGGGGTCAGGTGTCTGCAGGTGCGATGATCTGCGAGGAGCTGAGACTCCTAGGGTCAGGTGTCTGCGGGTGCAATGATCTGCGAGGAGCTGAGGAGAGGATCATCCAGGAGTCTGCAGGTGCGATGATCTGCGAGGAGCTGAGGAGAGGATCAGCCAGGAGTCTGCAGGTGTGATGATCTGCGAGGAGCTGAGACTCCTGGGGTCAGGTGTCTGCAGGTGCGATGATCTGCGAGGAGCTGAGACTCCTGGGGTCAGGTGTCTGCAGGTGCGATGATCTGCGAGGAGCTGAGACTCCTGGGGTCAGGTGTCTGCGGGTGCAATGATCTGCGAGGAGCTGAGGAGAGGATCAGCCAGAAGTCTGCAGGTGCGATGATCTGCGAGGAGCTGAGACTCCTGGGGTCAGGTGTCTGCGGGTGCAATGATCTGCGAGGAGCTGAAGAGAGGATCATCCAGGAGTCTGCAGGTGAAATGATCTGCGGGGAGCTGAGACTCCTGGGATCTATTGGCTGCTGGCTCCAGGACAAGTGCTTGGGTCAGTAAACACTCAGCGCTCAGGTGCACATACCTCACCGGGATATGTCATAGGGGGGAGGATATGGGTCAGATTTATCAAGAACAATGCAGTGTGTACTATGTGCAGGGGGTGTACTATGTGCAGGGGGTGTGTACTATGTGCAGGGTCCTGTGTACTATGTGCAGGGTCCTGTGTACTATGTGCAGGGTCCTGTGTACTATGTGCAGGGTGTGTACTATGTGCAGGGGCGTGTACTATGTGCAGGGGGTGTGTACTATGTGCATGGGGTGTGTACTATGTGCAGGGGGTGTGTACTATGTGCAGGGGGTGTGTACTATGTGCATGGGGTGTGTACTATGTGCAGGGGGTGTGTACTATGTGCAGGGGCGTGTACTATGTGCAGGGGCGTGTACTATGTGCAGGGTGTGTACTATGTGCAGGGTGTGTACTATGTGCAGGGGGTGTACTATGTGCAGTGTGTACTATGTGCAGGGGGTGTACTATGTGCAGGGGGTGTGTACTATGTGCAGTGTCCTGTGTACTATGTGCAGTGGGTGTACTATGTGCAGGGGGTGTGTACTATGTGCAGGGTCCTGTGTACTATGTGCAGGGTCCTGTGTACTATGTGCAGGGTCCTGTGTACTATGTGCAGGGTCCTGTGTACTATGTGCAGGGTGTGTACTATGTGCAGGGTGTGTACTATGTGCAGGGGCGTGTACTATGTGCAGGGGGTGTGCTATGTGCAGGAGGTGTACTATGTGCAGTGTGTACTATGTGCAGGGTGTGTAATATGTGCAGGGTGTGTAATATGTGCAGGGGGTGTGTACTATGTGCAGGGTGTGTACTATGTGCAGGGTGTGTACTATGTGCAGGGTGTGTACTATGTGCAGGGGTGTGTACTATGTGCAGGGGTGTGTACTATGTGCAGGGTGTGTACTATGTGCAGGGTGTGTACTATGTGCAGGGTGTGTACTATGTGCAGGGTGCGTGTACTATGTGCAGGGGGTGTACTATGTGCAGGGGCGTGTACTATGTGTAGGGGCGTGTACTATGTGCAGGGGGTGTACTATGTGCAGTGTGTACTATGTGCAGGGTGTACTATGTGCAGGGGTGTACTATGTGCAGTGTGTACTATGTGCAGTGTGTACTATGTGCAGGGGGTGTACTATGTGCAGGGGGTGTGTACTATGTGCAGGGGGTGTACTATGTGCAGGGTCCTGTGTACTATGTGCAGGGTCCTGTGTACTATGTGCAGGGGGTGTACTATGTGCAGGGTGTGTACTATGTGCAGGGTGTGTACTATGTGCAGGGGGTGTGTACTATGTGCAGGGTGCGTGTACTATGTACAGGGTGCATGTACTATGTGCAGAGGATGTACTATGTGCAGGGGGTGTACTATGTGCAGGGGGTGTACTATGTGCAGGGTTCTGTGTACTATGTGCAGGGTCCTGTGTACTATGTGCAGGGTCCTGTGTACTATGTGCAGGGTGTGTACTATGTGCAGGGTGTGTGTACTATGTGCAGGGTGTGTGTACTATGTGCAGGGGGTGTGTACTATGTGCAGGGGGTGTGTACTATGTGCAGGGGGTGTGTACTATGTGCAGGGTATGTGTACTATGTGCAGGGTATGTGTACTATGTGCAGGGGGTGTGTACTATGTGCAGGGGGTGTGTACTATGTGCAGGGGGTGTGTACTATGTGCAGGGTGCGTGTACTATGTGCAGGGGGTGTACTATGTGCAGGGGGTGTACTATGTGCAGGGGGTGTGTACTATGTGCAGGGGGTGTGTACTATGTGCAGGGTGCGTGTACTATGTGCAGGGGGTGTACTATGTGCAGAGGATGTACTATGTGCAGGGGGTGTGTACTATGTGCAGGGGGTGTACTATGTGCAGTGGGGTGTGCTATATTCAGGGTGTACTATGTGCAGTGTGTACTATGTGCAGGGGGTCTACTATGTGCAGGGTGCGTGTACTATGTGCAGGGGGTGTACTATGTGCAGGGGGTGTACTATGTGCAGTGTGTACTATTTGCAGGGTGCGTGTACTATGTGCAGGGGGTGTACTATGTGCAGGGGGTGTACTATGTGCAGGGGGTGTACTATGTGCAGGGGGTGTACTATGTGTAGGGGGTGTACTATCTGCAGGGGGCGTGTACTATGTGCAGGGGGTGTGTACTATGTGCAGTGTACTATGTGCAGTGTCCTGTGTACTATGTGCAGGGTGTGTGTACTATGTGCAGGGGGTGTGTACTATGTGCAGGGGGTGTACTATGTGCAGGGGGTGTGTACTATGTGCAGGGGGTGTACTATGTGCAGGGGGTGTACTATGTGCAGGGGGTGTACTATGTGCAGGGGGTGTACTATGTGCAGTGGGGTGTGCTATATTCAGGGTGTACTATGTGCAGTGTGTACTATGTGCAGGGGGTCTACTATGTGCAGGGTGCGTGTACTATGTGCAGGGGGTGTACTATGTGCAGGGGGTGTACTATGTGCAGTGTGTACTATTTGCAGGGTGCGTGTACTATGTGCAGGGGGTGTACTATGTGCAGGGGGTGTACTATGTGCAGGGGGTGTACTATGTGCAGGGGGTGTACTATGTGTAGGGGGTGTACTATCTGCAGGGGGCGTGTACTATGTGCAGGGGGTGTGTACTATGTGCAGTGTACTATGTGCAGTGTCCTGTGTACTATGTGCAGGGTGTGTGTACTATGTGCAGGGGGTGTGTACTATGTGCAGGGGGTGTACTATGTGCAGGGGGTGTGTACTATGTGCAGGGGGTGTACTATGTGCAGGGGGTGTACTATGTGCAGGGGGTGTACTATGTGCAGGGGGTGTGTACTATGTGCAGTGTCCTGTGTACTATGTGCAGGGTCCTGTGTACTATGTGCAGGGGGTGTGTACTATGTGCAGGGGGTGTGTACTATGTGCAGGGTCCTGTGTACTATGTGCAGGGTCCTGTGTACTATGTGCAGTGTGTACTATGTGGAGGGTGTGTGAACTATGTGCAGGGGGTGTGTACTATGTGCAGGGGGTGTGTACTATGTGCAGGGGGGTGTGTACTATGTGCAGTGTGTACTATGTGCAGGGGGTGTGTACTATGTGCAGTGTCCTGTGTTGTGTGCAGGGGGGTGTACTATGTGCAGTGTGTACTATGTGCAGGGGGTGTGTACTATGTGCAGTGTGTACTATGTGCAGGGGGTGTGTACTATGTGCAGTGTGTACTATGTGCAGGGGGTGTGTACTATGTGCAGTGTGTAGTATGTGCAGGGGGTGTGTACTATGTGCAGTGTGTACTATGTGCAGGGGGTGTGTACTATGTGCAGTGTGTAGTATGTGCAGGGGGTGTGTACTATGTGCAGTGTGTACTATGTGCAGGGGGTGTGTACTATGTGCAGTGTCCTGTGTTGTGTGCCGGGGGCGCCAGATTCAGGATTTCTAGTGCATGTGGCATCTGTTGGACACTGCACGGCTCTGGTGGTGGTGGGGGGGGGCACCACTTATTTTTTGGTTCTTCTTTAATACGAGGTGTTCATCAATCTCCTGTTGGACTCTGCATGATAAATGTGGTGCGCGGTGTGCCTGAGCCCCGGACGCCCCGTTATGTGCAGATTTGTGTTACCTCCGGATTGTGCAGCCGCGACACTTTATAGATACAACTACAAGAAGAAGTCCCTGAACTCCTTGTCATCTGATGTCTCTGGAGAACTTGTATCTATCGACGTTCCAAAAGCTTTAGCGCAACTTCTGTCAATAGATATAGGTACAAGCACGTTTCTATCTCGCCCCAAGTGCTTTATCCCCTGAAAAACGCATCGAAAATACATTGAAAACACAAAAAAACTCTGAACAAACTCTGGAAACTGATTGAACTCTGATGAAAAATGTCCCTTTCCTCATCAGACTCTGACGTGATATGTAATATCATGTGATGTGCAATCAGAGGCTGCTGGAGCTAATAGCAAGTTTTCTATCTCACCCCAGGTGCTTTATCCCCCTCCGTACAGGTGAGTTCTGGTGTCATCACGTTGAGCGCTGGACTATAGTGAGAGGTTTCCCCCACAGCTATTTAGCCTTGGCACAGGCGGAGGATGCTGGGAGTAGTAGTAATTCACACATGAGGCTGAGCTGCTGCAGGAAATCTTTTGCTCCATCAAAAATGAACTTTATTCACCAACACAAAAATCCCCAAAATACAAAATAGTTAAATATTAGTTAAGTATAAGCATCGCCTGCAGCGCCCCCTGTGCGTCACATGACACCACTGCGCTCCAGGAGGGGGAGGTACCAGGACTTTATCGCCCGCTACTTGGTTTTGGATACAAAAAATCGAAGATACACTCGATGCAGGAGGACACGGAGTGGCTGGGCACGGCGTCCTTGCTGTCAAACTGCAGGAAATCGCTCTCCGCTTTCCTTCCGCCGCTTCTGAGGAGCTTGAAAACGTGAGGCGTCCTCCCTGTCCTCGGAATATCGTCTCCTCTCCGCACGGAGGTCTCCTGGTGCAACCGGACAAAGACATCATCAGCAAATGTACAGAGAGCTCAGACCGGAGATAATAAGGCAGTGACCGGAGATAATAAGGCAGTGACCAGAGATAATAAGGCAGTGACCGGAGACAATAAGGCAGTGACCGGAGATAATAAGGCAGTGACCGGAGATGATAAGGCAGTGACCGGAGATGATAAGGCAGTGACCTGAGATAATAAGGCAGTGACCGGAGATAATAAGATAATGACCTGAGATAATAAGGCAGTGACCTGAGATAATAAGACAGTGACCGGAGATAATAAGGCAGTGACCGGAGACAATAAGGCAGTGACCGGAGATAATAAGGCAGTGACCGGAGACAATAAGGCAGTGACCGGAGACAATAAGGCAGTGACCGGAGATAATAAGGCAGTGACCGGAAATAATAAGGCAGTGACTGGAGATAATAAGATAATGACCTGAGATAATAAGGCAGTGACCGGAGATAATAAGGCAGTGACCGGAGATAATAAGGCAGTGACCGGAGATAATAAGATAATGACCTGAGATAATAAGGCAGTGACCGGAAATAATAAGGCAGTGACCTGAGACAATAAGGCAGTGACCGGAGACAATAAGGCAGTGACCGGAGACAATAAGGCAGTGACCGGAGATAATAAGGCAGTGACCGGAGATAATAAGGCAGTGACTGGAGATAATAAGGCAGTGACCGGAGACAATAAGGCAGTGACCGGAGACAATAAGGCAGTGACCGGAGATAATAAGGCAGTGACCTGAGATGATAAGGCAGTGACCGGAGATAATAAGATAATGACCTGAGATAATAAGGCAGTGACCGGAGATAATAAGGCAGTGACCGGAGATAATAAGGCAGTGACCGGAGATAATAAGATAATGACCTGAGATAATAAGGCAGTGACCTGAGATAATAAGGCAGTGACCGGAAATAATAAGGCAGTGACCGGAGATAATAAGATAATGACCTGAGATAATAAGGCAGTGACCTGAGATAATAAGGCAGTGACCGGAGATAATAAGATAATGACCTGAGATGATAAGGCAGTGACTGGAGATAATAAGATAATGACCTGAGATAATAAGGCAGTGACCGGAAATAATAAGGCAGTGACCTGAGATAATAAGGCAGTGACCTGAGATAATAAGGCAGTGACCGGAGATGATAAGGCAGTGACCGGAGATGATAAGGCAGTGACCGGAGATGATAAGGCAGTGACCGGAGATGATAAGGCAGTGACCGGAGATAATAAGATAATGACCTGAGACAATAAGGCAGTGACCGGAGACAATAAGGCAGTGACCGGAGATAATAAGGCAGTGACCGGAGATAATAAGGCAGTGACCGGAGACAATAAGGCAGTGACCGGAGACAATAAGGCAGTGACCGGAGATGATAAGGCAGTGACCGGGGATAATAAGGCAGTGACCGGAGATGATAAGGCACTGACCGGGGATAATAAGGCAGTGACCGGAGATGATAAGGCAGTGACCGGAGATGATAAGGCAGTGACCGGAGATGATAAGGCAGTGACCGGAGATGATAAGGCAGTGACCGGGGATAATAAGGCAGTGACCGGAGATGATAAGGCAGTGACCGGAGATGATAAGGCAGTGACCGGAGATGATAAGGCAGTGACCGGAGATGATAAGGCAGTGACCGGGGATAATAAGGCAGTGACCGGAGATCTGCTTGGCCCAGGTCACTAGGGATGTGACAATACCAATAATGGGGGGGCAGTTGCAGCAGGGATCAGGCCGCGTATAATAGTCGTATTTCCTGCTGTGGATCGCTCAGGCGCCCGGCAGTGCCAACGCGATCATCAGGACGATATAGATGATCAAATTCTGCCATAGACTATAATGTGGAGAGCAGACGTCTGTATCCTGGAGATCTTACCGATCCGTCTACATCCTGACATGTGACCTCCAGACTCCTCCCCCTGGACTCCTGCGCGGCCGCGCTGCACCTCTTCACAACCTGCCAGACAACATGATGAGCATTCATCCAGTGATCGCTGCGTCTACAATCAGGGTCACAGTCACTTACCCCATCCTGTCACTTACCCCGTCCCGTCACTTACCCCGTCCTGTCACTTACCCCGTCCTGACACTTACCCCGTCCTGCCACTTACCCCATCCTGACACTTACCCCGTCCTGCCACTTACCCCATCCTGTCACTTACCCCATCCTGTCACTTACCCCGTCCTGTCACTTACCCCGTCCTGCCACTTACCCCATCCTGTCACTTACCCCGTCCTGCCACTTACCCCGTCCTGTCACTTACCCCGTCCTGTCACTTACCCCTGTCCTGTCACTTACCCCATCCTGTCACTTACCCCATCCTGTCACTTACCCCATCCTGTCACTTACCCCATCCTGTCACTTACCCCATCCTGTAACTTACCCTGTCCTGCCACTTACCCCGTCCTGTCACTTACCCCGTCCTGACACTTACCCCGTCCTGCCACTTACCCCGTCCTTTCACTTACCCCGTCCTGCCACTTACCCCGTCCTGCCACTTACCCCGTCCTGTCTCTTACCCCGTCCTGTGTCTTACCCCGTCCCGTCACTTACCCCGTCCTGTCACTTACCCGTCCCGTCACTTACCCCGTCCCGTCACTTACCCGTCCCGTCACTTACATCGTCCTGTCACTCACCTTGTCCTCTCACTTACCACGTCCCGTCACTTACCCGGTCCTGTCACTTACCCCGTCCTGCCACTTACCCCATCCTGACACTTACCCCGTCCTGTCACTTACCCCGTCCTTTCACTTACCCCGTCCTGACACTTACCCCGTCCTGCCACTTACCCCGTCCTGTCTCTTACCCCGTCCTGTGTCTTACCCCGTCCCGTCACTTACCCCGTCCCGTCACTTACCCCGTCCTGTCACTTACCCGTCCCGTCACTTACCCCGTCCCGTCACTTACCCGTCCCGTCACTTACCCCGTCCTGTCACTCACCTTGTCCTCTCACTTACCACGTCCCGTCACTTACCCGGTCCTGTCACTTACCCCGTCCCGTCACTTACCCCGTCCTGTCACTTACCCTGTCCTGTCACTTACCCCGTCCCGTCACTTACCCCGTCCTGTCACTCACCTTGTCCTCTCACTTACCACGTCCCGTCACTTACCCGGTCCTGTCACTTACCCCGTTCTGTGTCTTACCCTGTCCTGTCACTTACCCCGTCCCGTCACTTACTCCGTCCTGTGTCTTACCCCGTCCTGTGTCTTACCCTGTCCTGTCACTTACCCCGTCCTGTCACTTACCCCGTCCCGTCACTTACCCCGTCCCGTCACTTACCCCTGTCCTGTGTCTTACCCTGTCCTGTCACTTACCCCGTCCTGTCACTTACCCCGTCCTGTCACTTACCCCGTCCTGTGTCTTACCCTGTCCTGTCACTTACCCCGTCCTGTCACTTACCCCGTCCCGTCACTTACCCCGTCCTGTCACTCACCTTGTCCTCTCACTTACCACGTCCCGTCACTTACCCGGTCCTGTCACTTACCCCGTCCCGTCACTTACCCCGTCCTGTGTCTTACCCCGTCCTGTGTCTTACCCCGTCCTGTGTCTTACCCTGTCCTGTCACTTACCCCATCCCGTCACTTACCCCGTCCTGTCACTTACCCCGTCCCGTCACTTACCCCGTCCCGTCACTTACCCCGTCCTGTGTCTTACCCCGTCCTGTCACTTACCCCGTCCTGTGTCTTACCCCGTCCTGTCACTTACCCCATCCCGTCACTTACCCCGTCCCGTCACTTACCCCGTCCTGTCACTTACCCCGTCCTGTCACTTACCCCGTCCTGTGTCTTACCCCGTCCTGTGTCTTACCCTGTCCTGTCACTTACCCCATCCCGTCACTTACCCCATCCCGTCACTTACCCCGTCCTGTCACTTACCCCGTCCTGTGTCTTACCCCGTCCTGTCACTTACCCCTTCCTGTGTCTTACCCCGTCCTGTCACTTACCCCGTCCTGTCACTTACCCCGTTCTGTGTCTTACCCTGTCCTGTCACTTACCCCGTCCCGTCACTTACCCCGTCCTGTGTCTTACCCCGTCCTGTGTCTTACCCTGTCCTGTCACTTACCCCGTCCTGTCACTTACCCCGTCCCGTCACTTACCCCGTCCCGTCACTTACCCCTGTCCTGTGTCTTACCCTGTCCTGTCACTTACCCCGTCCTGTCACTTACCCCGTCCTGTCACTTACCCCGTCCTGTGTCTTACCCTGTCCTGTCACTTACCCCGTCCTGTCACTTACCCCGTCCTGTGTCTTACCCTGTCCTGTCACTTACCCCGTCCTGTCACTTACCCCGTCCTGTCACTTACCCCGTCCTGTCACTTACCCCGTCCTGTCACTTACCCCGTCCTGTGTCTTACCCCGTCCTGTGTCTTACCCCGTCCTGTCACTTACCCCGTCCCGTCACTTACCCCGTCCCGTCACTTACCCCGTCCTGTCACTTACCCCGTCCTGTGTCTTACCCTGTCCTGTCACTTACCCCGTCCTGTCACTTACCCCGTCCTGTCACTTACCCCGTCCTGTCACTTACCCCGTCCTGTCACTTACCCCGTCCTGTGTCTTACCCCGTCCTGTCACTTACCCCATCCCGTCACTTACCCCGTCCCGTCACTTACCCCGTCCTGTCACTTACCCCGTCCTGTCACTTACCCCGTCCTGTGTCTTACCCCGTCCTGTGTCTTACCCTGTCCTGTCACTTACCCCATCCCGTCACTTACCCCATCCCGTCACTTACCCCGTCCTGTCACTTACCCCGTCCTGTGTCTTACCCCGTCCTGTCACTTACCCCTTCCTGTGTCTTACCCCGTCCTGTCACTTACCCCGTCCTGTCACTTACCCCGTTCTGTGTCTTACCCTGTCCTGTCACTTACCCCGTCCCGTCACTTACCCCGTCCTGTGTCTTACCCCGTCCTGTGTCTTACCCTGTCCTGTCACTTACCCCGTCCTGTCACTTACCCCGTCCCGTCACTTACCCCTGTCCTGTGTCTTACCCTGTCCTGTCACTTACCCCGTCCTGTCACTTACCCCGTCCTGTCACTTACCCCGTCCTGTGTCTTACCCTGTCCTGTCACTTACCCCGTCCTGTCACTTACCCCGTCCTGTGTCTTACCCTGTCCTGTCACTTACCCCGTCCTGTCACTTACCCCGTCCTGTCACTTACCCCGTCCTGTCACTTACCCCGTCCTGTGTCTTACCCCGTCCTGTGTCTTACCCCGTCCTGTCACTTACCCCGTCCCGTCACTTACCCCGTCCCGTCACTTACCCCGTCCTGTCACTTACCCCGTCCTGTGTCTTACCCTGTCCTGTCACTTACCCCGTCCTGTCACTTACCCCGTCCTGTCACTTACCCCGTCCTGTGTCTTACCCTGTCCTGTCACTTACCCCGTCCTGTCACTTACCCCGTCCTGTGTCTTACCCTGTCCTGTCACTTACCCCGTCCTGTCACTTACCCCGTCCTGTCACTTACCCCGTCCTGTCACTTACCCCGTCCTGTCACTTACCCCGTCCTGTCACTTACCCCGTCCTGTGTCTTACCCTGTCCTGTCACTTACCCCGTCCCGTCACTTACCCCGTCCTGTCACTTACCCCGTCCTGTGTCTTACCCTGTCCTGTCACTTACCCCGTCCTGTCACTTACCCCGTCCTGTCACTTACCCCGTCCTGTCACTTACCCCGTCACTTACCCCGTCCTGCGTCTTACCCCGTCCCGTCACTTACCCCGTCCCGTAACTCACCCCGTCCCGTCACTTACCCCGTCCTGTCACTTACCCCGTCCTGTCACTTACCCTGTCCCGTCACTTACCCCGTCCCGTCACTTACCCCGTCCCGTCACTTACCCCGTCCTGTGTCTTACCCCGTCACTTACCCCGTCCCGCATCTTACCCCGTCCCGCCACTTACCCCGTCCCGTCACTTACCCCGTCCTCCTTAAAGGGGCAGTCTCCATGGTTCTGGGCTGAGCTCCGGCAGATCGTCTCCTTGATGAGAAACGTTACATTCTCTGCATCATGTGACTTGTCCTGGGAAAAGACACAGAATTATCCTTGTGTCCCCCTTCAGGTGTTGGGGTCACACGGGTCCTGGGGGTCGTGGTATTAGGGCTCCTCACCCCCCTGTGACCTGCGGATAACGGGGACGCACCTGCCCCTCCCATGTGACCTCGGAGCCGCACCCAGAGCTCTCCGCAGGAACGCGTCTCCGGTGTCACCGCCGGATCTACAGAAATCCCAGAAGACGCAGGAAACTCTCTAAACCTCCCCCCAGGGTCAGGATCTCTGCTTGTGGTCAGTGAATAGAACTATGCATCCACAGCAAGCAGAGGTCTTATAATGGCCGTGTACAATGGGGTGTGAGGTCTCTTTTAGGTCCCCAGCGGTTATCACAGGGTGGGGGGTGACATAAATGGGAGCCCTCGATCTCTTCTTAAAGGGGCGTTAGGGCCACTTCCCATTTACATTCAGATTTCAGTTTATAAACTATGATACTAATAACGCATCCGTTTTTCCCATTGATTTGATTGCTATGGCGTCCGCCAGTGTCCGTTTTTACCTCTTCCATTGGACCTTCTGTTATCTGCCTACAAAATAATGACAAATGGAAACATGCACTTCCCTCTACTACAGCCCATTGTAGCACAGAATATACCACAAATATCATACAAAATGAACAAAACTTTATCTAATCAACATCAGGACCCCCAAGAAGCAAATGCACAAGACGAGGGCATTATACACAATAACCGCAGGAGACGCGGGAAACCAGAAATTCTATCATATGGTTCCAATAAGAGCCAGGACCCCCCTGACCTGCTGTCTATAGGAACCTGTCAGCAGCAGGGTATGATAGGATGCCTGTCAGCAGCAGGGTATGATGGGATGCCTGTCAGCAGCAGGGTATGATGGGATGCCTGTCAGCAGCAGGGTATGATAGGATGCCTGTTAGCAGCAGGGTATGATGGGATACCTGTCAGCAGCAGGGTATGATGGGATACCTGTCAGCAGCAGGGTGTGATGGGATGCCTGCAAGGTACGATGGGATGCAGGTCAGCAGCAGGGTACGATGGGATGCCTGTCAGCAGCAGGGTATGATGGGATGCCTGTCAGCAGCAGGGTATGATGGGATACCTGTCAGCAGCAGGGTATGATGGTATACCTGTCAGCAACAGGGTATGGTGGGACACCTGTCAGCAGCAGGGTATGATGGGATGCCTGAGTTGGCAGGTATCTAAGCAAAGGCTGTCCTCAGTCGGCAGGTATCTAAGCCAGGTCTGTCCTCAGTGGGCAGGTATCTAAGCCAGGACTGTCCTCAGCAGAGATGTAACCCTGGTCTTTCCTTAGCTGTATCTAAGCCCTCTATCTTCTCTCCCGTTTTGTGTACGCAGCCCTCGGCTTTATCTATGTAGTGATTGCACAACCCCCTGAGACGCGTCATGTGACCAGTTCTCGATGATTTCGAGAGTTTTCAGGAAATTCAGGAAGAAAGTGACAAGAGGAAATCCTGACTTATCTGCACGATGCTCACACTGCTGCGCTCTGTGCACCCAGCACCCAGGACCAGAAAATCTCTCAACAGGACAGGGCAAGGGCCAGAGCAGCTACAATCCTGGAATGTACCACAGTCCTGCTGCTACTAACAGCACACGCAGGGCTGATCACACAGGTGCAGTCAGCGGAGGTGCTAACCTACAAACAGACAAGCATCGGAGTGCTAAAGTCCAGGATGTGTCCTCACCTGCGGCCAACATTGTAGAGCAATCGTGATGGACAAGAACAAGACCCCAAGGTGGAGGCAGGAGACGCGGGACCTTCCAGAGATGATGAAAGGTTCCTCAGATGTTGGGACTTGATAGGGACTTTTGTACTTAAAAATAAAGCACCTCAAATATACGAGGAACGGATCTTCTGGAGATGAGGCACACAAGTCCCGGCTGTAGAGTTTGTGGTCTTGATGTCCATTACTGTTCCACCAGGAGGACCTCATGAGGTCCCGTCTGTCCTGTGAGTCACTAATCTCAGGGTAAACATTGCGGTGGAGCCGGATTACCGTCTGTTTATTTGGACGTTACGTAACGTTTGGAGGATTGTCGAGTGTTGGCTCAGTGCCTGCATCCTGATGACCTCGTATAAAAGACGTTTATTTCAGATCCTTATGATAAGAAATGTCCTAAAACTCCAGGAGGTGAGGGGTGAACCAGGAAAGATCAAAGGTGGAGGACATCATTAGTGCACATCACCGGTACCACCACTACTGACACCAGAGCCATCCCCACCACTAACATCAACTGTAATCTAACCAATACCACCAGGACCACAATCAACTCCATGACCAACATTACCACAATCAACCCCATGACCACCAGGACCACAATCAACTCCATGACCAACATTACCACAATCAACCCCATGACCACCAGGACCACAATCAACTCCACGACCACCAGTACCACAATCAACTCCATGACCACAAGGACCACAATCAACTCCATGACCAACAGGACCACAATCAACTCCATGACCACCAGGACCAAAATCAACTCCATGACCACCAGGACCACAATCAACTCCATGACCACCAGGACCACAATCAACCTCAACACCACCATGATCACTACAACAACAATCAACTCTGCAAGCATCAAGATCACCATGACCCCACCATGCCCACAATCAACTCCATGACCACAATCAACCTCAACACCACCATGATCAGTACGACCACAATCAACTCCATGACCACAATAAACTCCATGACCACCAGGACCACAATCAACTCCATGACCACCATGATTACTAGGAACAGGATCAACTCCATGACCACCATGCCAACAATCAACTCCACGATCGCCATGATCACTACGAGCATATGAGGACATTCAACTCCACAACCTCCATGATCACTACGATGATTGAACAATGTTGCTGGTGATGGAGGAGATGATGGGACAATGTTGCTGGTGATGGAGCTGATGATGGGACAATGTTGCTGGTGATGGAGGTGATGATGGGACAATGTTGCTGGTGATGGAGCTGATGATGGGACAATGTTGCTGGTGATGGAGGTGATGATGGGACAATGTTGCTGGTGATGGAGGTGATGATGGGACAATGTTGCTGGTGATGGAGGGGATGATGGGACAATGTTGCTGGTGATGGAGGAGATGATGGGACAATGTTGCTGGTGATGGAGCTGATGATGGGACAATGTTGCTGGTGATGGAGGTGATGATGGGACAATGTTGCTGGTGATGGAGCTGATGATGGGACAATGTTGCTGGTGATGGAGGTGATGATGGGACAATGTTGCTGGTGATGGAGGTGATGATGGGACAATGTTGCTGGTGATGGAGATGATGATGGGACAATGTTGCTGGTGATGGAGGTGATGATGGGACAATGTTGCTGGTGATGGAGGTGATGATGGGACAATGTTGCTGGTGATGGAGGAGATGATGGGACAATGTTACTGGTGATGGAGGTGATGATGGAACAATGTTGCCGGTGATGGAGGTGATGATGGGACAATGTTGCTGGTGATGGAGGTGATGATGGGACAATGTTGCTGGTGATGGAGGTGATGATGGGACAATGTTACTGGCGATGGAGGTGATGATGGGACAATGTTGCTGGTGATGGAGGAGATGATGGGACAATGTTGCTGGTGATGGAGGAGATGATGGGACAATGTTGCTGGTGATGGAGGTGATGATGGGACAATGTTACTGGTGATGGAGGTGATGATGGGACAATGTTGCTGGTGATGGAGGAGATGATGGGACAATGTTGCTGGTGATGGAGGAGATGATGGGACAATGTTGCTGGTGATGGAGGTGATGATGGGACAATGTTACTGGTGATGGAGCTGATGATGGGACAATGTTGCTGGTGATGAAGGTGATGATGGGACAATGTTGCTGGTGATGGAGTTGATGATGGGACAGTGTTGCTGGTGATGGAGGAGATGATGGGACAATGTTGCTGGTGATGGAGGTGATGATGGGACAATGTTGCTGGCGATTCAGGTGATGATGGGACAATGTTGCTGGTGATGGAGGAGATGATGGGACAATGTTGCTGGTGATGGAGGAGATGATGGGACAATGTTGCTGGCGATGGAGGTGATGATGAGACAATGTTGCTGGTGATGGAGGAGATGATGGGACAATGTTGCTGGTGATGGAGGAGATGATGGGACAATGTTGCTGGTGATGGAGGAGATGATGGGACAATGTTACTGGTGATGGAGGAGATGATGGGACAATGTTACTGGTGATGGAGGAGATGATGTGACAATGTTGCTGGTGATGGAGCTGATGATGGGACAATGTTACTGGTGATGGAGGAGATGATGGGACAATGTTACTGGTGATGGAGGAGATGATGGGACAATGTTACTGGTGATGGAGGAGATGATGGGACAATGTTGCTGGTGATGGAGGTGATGATGAGACAATGTTGCTGGTGATGGAGGAGATGATGGGACAATGTTGTTGGTGATGGAGGTGATGATGGGACAATGTTGCTGGTGATGGAGGTGATTATGGGACAATGTTGCTGGTGATGGAGGAGATGATGGGACAATGTTGTTGGTGATGGAGGTGATGATGGGACAATGTTGCTGGTGATGGAGGAGATGATGGGACAATGTTGCTGGTGATGGAGGAGATGATGGGACAATGTTACTGGTGATGGAGGTGATGATGGGACAATGTTACTGGTGATGGAGCTGATGATGGGACAATGTTGCTGGTGATGGAGGAGATGATGGGACAATGTTGCTGGTGATGGAGGAGATGATGGGACAATGTTGCTGGTGATGGAGGTGATGATGGGACAATGTTGCTGGTGATGGAGGTGATAATGGGACAATGTTGCTGGTGATGGGAGGTGATGATGGGACAATGTTGCTGGTGATGGAGGAGATGATGGGACAATGTTGTTGGTGATAGAGGTGATGATGGGACAATGTTGCTGGTGATGGAGGTGATTATGGGACAGTGTTGCTGGTGATGGAGGAGATGATGGGACAATCTTGCTGGTGATGGAGGAGATGATGGGACAATGTTGCTGGTGATGGAGGTGATGATGGGACAATGTTGCTGGTGATGGAGGAGATGATGGGACAATGTTGCTGGTGATGGAAGAGATGATGGGACAATGTTGCTGGTGATGGAGGAGATGATTGGACAATGTGACTGGTGATGGAGGAGATGATGGGACAATGTTGCTGGTGATGAAGGAGATGATGGGACAATGTTGCTGGTGATGGAAGTGATGATGGGACAATGTTGCTGGTGATGGAGGTGATGATGGGACAATGTTACTGGTGATGGAGGTGATGATGGGACAATGTTGCTGGTGATGGAGGAGATGATTGGACAATATGACTGGTGATGGAGGAGATGATGGGACAATGTTGCTGGTGATGAAGGAGATGATGGGACAACGTTGCTGGTGATGGAAGTGATGATGGGACAATGTTGCTGGTGAAGGAGGTGATGATGGGACAATGTTACTGGTGATGGAGGTGATGATGAGACAATGTTGCTGGTGATGGAGGAGATGATGGGGCAATGTTGCTGGTGATGGGGGAGATGATGGGACAATGTTGCTGGTGATGGAGGTGATGATGGGACAATGTTGCTGGTGATGGAGGAGATGATGGGACAATGTTGCTGGTGATGGAGGTGATGATGGGACAATGTTGCTGGCGATGGAGGTGATGATGAGACAATGTTGCTGGTGATGGAGGAGATGATGGGGCAATGTTGCTGGTGATGGACGAGATGATGGGACAATGTTGCTGGTGATGGAGGAGATGATGGGACAATGTTACTGGTGATGGAGGAGATGATGGGACAATGTTGCTGGTGATGGAAGTGATGATGGGACAATGTTGCTGGTGATGGAGGAGATGATGGGACAATGTTGCTGGTGAATGAGGAGATGATGGGACAATGTTGCTGGTGAATGAGGAGATGATGGGACAATGTTGCTGGTGATGGATGTGATGATGGGACAATGTTGCTGGTGATGAAGGTGATGATGGGACAATGTTGCTGGTGATGGAGGTGATGATGGGACAATGTTGCTGGTGATGAAGGTGATGATGGGACAATGTTGCTGGTGATGAAGGTGATGATGGGACAATGTTACTGGTGATGGAGGAGATGATGGGACAATGTTGCTGGTGATGGAGGTGATGATGGGACAATGTTGCTGGTGATGGAGGTGATGATGGGACAATGTTGCTGGTGATGAAGGTGATGATGGGACAATGTTGCTGGTGATGAAGGTGATGATGGGACAATGTTGCTGGTGATGGAGGAGATGATGGGACAATGTTGCTGGTGATGGAGGAGATGATGGGACAATGTTGCTGGTGATGGAGGAGATGATGGGACAATGTTACTGGTGATGGAGGTGATGATGGGACAATGTTGCTGGTGATGGAAGTGATGATGGGACAATGTTGCTGGTGATGGAGCTGATGATGGGACAATGTTGCTGGTCCTGGAGGTGATGATGGGACAATGTTACTGGTGATGGAGGTGATGATGGGACAATGTTGCTGGTGATGGAGGTGATGATGGGACAATGTTGCTGGTGATGGAGGAGATGATGGGACAATGTTGCTGGTGATGGAGATGATGATGGGACAATGTTGCTGGTCCTGGAGGTGATGATGGGACAATGTTACTGGTGATGGAGGTGATGATGGGACAATGTTGCTGGTGATGGAGGAGATGATGGGACAATGTTGCTGGTGATGGAGGTGATGATGGGACAATGTTACTGGTGATGGAGATGATGATAGGACAATGTTGCTGGTCCTGGAGGTGATGATGGGACAATGTTACTGGTGATGGAGGAGATGATGGGACAATGTTGCTGGTGATGGAGGAGATGATGGGACAATGTTGCTGGTGATGGAGGAGATGATGGGACAATGTTGCTGGTGATGGAAGTGATGATGGGACAATGTTGCTGGTGATGGAGCTGATGATGGGACAATGTTGCTGGTCCTGGAGGTGATGATGGGACAATGTTACTGGTGATGGAGGTGATGATGGGACAATGTTGCTGGTGATGGAGGAGATGATGGGACAATGTTACTGGTGATGGAGCTGATGATGGGACAATGTTGCTGGTGATGGAAGTGATGATGGGACAATGTTGCTGGTGATGGAGGTGATGATGGGACAATGTTGCTGGTGATGAAGGTGATGATGGGACAATGTTGCTGGTGATGAAGGTGATGATGGGACAATGTTGCTGGTGATGGAGGAGATGATGGGACAATGTTGCTGGTGATGGAGGAGATGATGGGACAATGTTGCTGGTGATGGAGGAGATGATGGGACAATGTTGCTGGTGATGGAGGTGATGATGGGACAATGTTGCTGGTGATGGAGGAGATGATGGGACAATGTTGCTGGTGATGGAGGAGATGATGGGACAATGTTGCTGGTGATGGAGGTGATGATGGGACAATGTTACTGGTGATGGAGCTGATGATGGGACAATGTTGCTGGTGATGAAGGTGATGATGGGACAATGTTGCTGGTGATGGAGTTGATGATGGGACAGTGTTGCTGGTGATGGAGGAGATGATGGGACAATGTTGCTGGTGATGGAGGTGATGATGGGACAATGTTGCTGGCGATTCAGGTGATGATGGGACAATGTTGCTGGTGATGGAGGAGATGATGGGACAATGTTGCTGGTGATGGAGGAGATGATGGGACAATGTTGCTGGCGATGGAGGTGATGATGAGACAATGTTGCTGGTGATGGAGGAGATGATGGGACAATGTTGCTGGTGATGGAGGAGATGATGGGACAATGTTGCTGGTGATGGAGGAGATGATGGGACAATGTTACTGGTGATGGAGGAGATGATGGGACAATGTTACTGGTGATGGAGGAGATGATGTGACAATGTTGCTGGTGATGGAGCTGATGATGGGACAATGTTACTGGTGATGGAGGAGATGATGGGACAATGTTACTGGTGATGGAGGAGATGATGGGACAATGTTACTGGTGATGGAGGAGATGATGGGACAATGTTGCTGGTGATGGAGGTGATGATGAGACAATGTTGCTGGTGATGGAGGAGATGATGGGACAATGTTGTTGGTGATGGAGGTGATGATGGGACAATGTTGCTGGTGATGGAGGTGATTATGGGACAATGTTGCTGGTGATGGAGGAGATGATGGGACAATGTTGTTGGTGATGGAGGTGATGATGGGACAATGTTGCTGGTGATGGAGGAGATGATGGGACAATGTTGCTGGTGATGGAGGAGATGATGGGACAATGTTACTGGTGATGGAGGTGATGATGGGACAATGTTACTGGTGATGGAGCTGATGATGGGACAATGTTGCTGGTGATGGAGGAGATGATGGGACAATGTTGCTGGTGATGGAGGAGATGATGGGACAATGTTGCTGGTGATGGAGGTGATGATGGGACAATGTTGCTGGTGATGGAGGTGATAATGGGACAATGTTGCTGGTGATGGGAGGTGATGATGGGACAATGTTGCTGGTGATGGAGGAGATGATGGGACAATGTTGTTGGTGATAGAGGTGATGATGGGACAATGTTGCTGGTGATGGAGGTGATTATGGGACAGTGTTGCTGGTGATGGAGGAGATGATGGGACAATCTTGCTGGTGATGGAGGAGATGATGGGACAATGTTGCTGGTGATGGAGGTGATGATGGGACAATGTTGCTGGTGATGGAGGAGATGATGGGACAATGTTGCTGGTGATGGAAGAGATGATGGGACAATGTTGCTGGTGATGGAGGAGATGATTGGACAATGTGACTGGTGATGGAGGAGATGATGGGACAATGTTGCTGGTGATGAAGGAGATGATGGGACAATGTTGCTGGTGATGGAAGTGATGATGGGACAATGTTGCTGGTGATGGAGGTGATGATGGGACAATGTTACTGGTGATGGAGGTGATGATGGGACAATGTTGCTGGTGATGGAGGAGATGATTGGACAATATGACTGGTGATGGAGGAGATGATGGGACAATGTTGCTGGTGATGAAGGAGATGATGGGACAACGTTGCTGGTGATGGAAGTGATGATGGGACAATGTTGCTGGTGAAGGAGGTGATGATGGGACAATGTTACTGGTGATGGAGGTGATGATGAGACAATGTTGCTGGTGATGGAGGAGATGATGGGGCAATGTTGCTGGTGATGGGGGAGATGATGGGACAATGTTGCTGGTGATGGAGGTGATGATGGGACAATGTTGCTGGTGATGGAGGAGATGATGGGACAATGTTGCTGGTGATGGAGGTGATGATGGGACAATGTTGCTGGCGATGGAGGTGATGATGAGACAATGTTGCTGGTGATGGAGGAGATGATGGGGCAATGTTGCTGGTGATGGACGAGATGATGGGACAATGTTGCTGGTGATGGAGGAGATGATGGGACAATGTTACTGGTGATGGAGGAGATGATGGGACAATGTTGCTGGTGATGGAAGTGATGATGGGACAATGTTGCTGGTGATGGAGGAGATGATGGGACAATGTTGCTGGTGAATGAGGAGATGATGGGACAATGTTGCTGGTGAATGAGGAGATGATGGGACAATGTTGCTGGTGATGGATGTGATGATGGGACAATGTTGCTGGTGATGAAGGTGATGATGGGACAATGTTGCTGGTGATGGAGGTGATGATGGGACAATGTTGCTGGTGATGAAGGTGATGATGGGACAATGTTGCTGGTGATGAAGGTGATGATGGGACAATGTTACTGGTGATGGAGGAGATGATGGGACAATGTTGCTGGTGATGGAGGTGATGATGGGACAATGTTGCTGGTGATGGAGGTGATGATGGGACAATGTTGCTGGTGATGAAGGTGATGATGGGACAATGTTGCTGGTGATGAAGGTGATGATGGGACAATGTTGCTGGTGATGGAGGAGATGATGGGACAATGTTGCTGGTGATGGAGGAGATGATGGGACAATGTTGCTGGTGATGGAGGAGATGATGGGACAATGTTACTGGTGATGGAGGTGATGATGGGACAATGTTGCTGGTGATGGAAGTGATGATGGGACAATGTTGCTGGTGATGGAGCTGATGATGGGACAATGTTGCTGGTCCTGGAGGTGATGATGGGACAATGTTACTGGTGATGGAGGTGATGATGGGACAATGTTGCTGGTGATGGAGGTGATGATGGGACAATGTTGCTGGTGATGGAGGAGATGATGGGACAATGTTGCTGGTGATGGAGATGATGATGGGACAATGTTGCTGGTCCTGGAGGTGATGATGGGACAATGTTACTGGTGATGGAGGTGATGATGGGACAATGTTGCTGGTGATGGAGGAGATGATGGGACAATGTTGCTGGTGATGGAGGTGATGATGGGACAATGTTACTGGTGATGGAGATGATGATAGGACAATGTTGCTGGTCCTGGAGGTGATGATGGGACAATGTTACTGGTGATGGAGGAGATGATGGGACAATGTTGCTGGTGATGGAGGAGATGATGGGACAATGTTGCTGGTGATGGAGGAGATGATGGGACAATGTTGCTGGTGATGGAAGTGATGATGGGACAATGTTGCTGGTGATGGAGCTGATGATGGGACAATGTTGCTGGTCCTGGAGGTGATGATGGGACAATGTTACTGGTGATGGAGGTGATGATGGGACAATGTTGCTGGTGATGGAGGAGATGATGGGACAATGTTACTGGTGATGGAGCTGATGATGGGACAATGTTGCTGGTGATGGAAGTGATGATGGGACAATGTTGCTGGTGATGGAGGTGATGATGGGACAATGTTGCTGGTGATGAAGGTGATGATGGGACAATGTTGCTGGTGATGAAGGTGATGATGGGACAATGTTGCTGGTGATGGAGGAGATGATGGGACAATGTTGCTGGTGATGGAGGAGATGATGGGACAATGTTGCTGGTGATGGAGGAGATGATGGGACAATGTTGCTGGTGATGGAAGTGATGATGGGACAATGTTGCTGGTCCTGGAGGTGATGATGGGACAATGTTACTGGTGATGGAGGAGATGATGGGACAATGTTGCTGGTGATGGAGGTGATGATGGGACAATGTTGCTGGTGATGGAGGAGATGATGGGACAATGTTGCTGGTGATGGAGATGATGATGGGACAATGTTGCTGGTGATGGAAGTGATGATGGGACAATGTTGCTGGTGATGGAGGTGATGATGGGACAATGTTGCTGGTGATGGAGGTGATGATGGGACAATGTTGCTGGTGATGGAGGTGATGATGGGACAATGTTGCTGGTGATGGAGGTGATGATGGGACAATGTTGCTGGTGATGGAGGAGATGATGGGACAATGTTGCTGGTGATGGAGATGATGATGGGACAATGTTGCTGGTCCTGGAGGTGATGATGGGACAATGTTACTGGTGATGGAGGTGATGATGGGACAATGTTGCTGGTGAAGGAGGTGATGATGGGACAATGTTGCTGGTGATGGAGGTGATGATGGGACAATGTTGCTGGTGATGGAGGAGATGATGGGACAATGTTGCTGGTGATGGAGGAGATGATGGGACAATGTTGCTGGTGATGGAGATGATGTGGAGTATTATTCATCTCCATTGTGTCTATGACTGGAGCATGTCACATGGTTCATGATGAGATTGTGAAACCTCCATTGATGTCACTGCAGGACGATGATTCATCTGATCTATTCTCAGCCGATGTTTATATAGAAATGTTCTCCGTGATTAATGAAATTCTGTGACATTTAATCATCGTCACAATTTACAGAATTCATATTGTGTGAGGACACAAATGGAGAAGCTACAGTCCTGCTGCTACTAACACCATGCATAGAGGTCTGATTACACATGTCTCCAGGGACAGTACATAACACTGGCTGCAGAGAGCACAGAGCACAGCAGTGTGAAGTCTGATTACACATCTCTCCAGGGACAATACATAACACTGGCTGCAGAGAGCACAGAGCACAGCAGTGTGAGGTATGATTACACATCTCTCCAGGGACAATACATAACACTGGCTGCAGAGAGCACAGAGCACAGCAGTGTGAAGTCTGATTACACATCTCTCCAGGGACAATACATAACACTGGCTGCAGAGAGTACAGAGCACAGCAGTGTGAGGTCTGATTACACATCTCTCCAGGGACAATACATAACACTGGCTGCAGAGAGCACAGAGCACAGCAGTGTGAGGTCTGATTACACATCTCTCCAGGGACAATACATAACACTAGCTGCAGAGAGTACAGAGCACAGCAGTGTGAGGTCTGATTACACATCTCTCCAGGGACAATACATAACACTGGCTGCAGAGAGCACAGAGCACAGCAGTGTGAGGTATGATTACACATCTCTCCAGGGACAATACATAACACTGACTGCAGAGAGCACAGAGCACAGCAGTGTGAGGTATGATTACACATCTCTCCAGGGACAATACATAACACTGGCTGCAGAGAGCACAGAGCACAGCAGTGTGAGGTATGATTACACATCTCTCCAGGGACAATACATAACACTGGCTGCAGAGAGCACAGAGCACAGCAGTGTGAGGTATGATTACACATCTCTCCAGGGACAATACATAACACTGACTGCAGAGACCACAGAGCACAGCAGTGTGAGGTCTGATTACACATCTCTCCAGGGACAATACATGACACTGGCTGCAGAGAGCACATAGCACAGCAGTGTGAGGTATGATTACACATCTCTCCAGGGACAATACATAACACTGACTGCAGAGAGCACAGAGCACAGCAGTGTGAGGTATGATTACACATATCTCCAGGGACAATACATAACACTGGCTGCAGAGAGCACAGAGCACAGCAGTGTGAGGTATGATTACACATCTCTCCAGGGACAATACATAACACTGACTGCAGAGAGCACAGAGCACAGCAGTGTGAGGTCTGATTACACATCTCTCCAGGGACAATACATAACACTGGCTGCAGAGAGCACAGAGCACAGCAGTGTGAGGTCTGATTACACATCTCTCCAGGGACAATACATAACACTGGCTGCAGAGAGCACAGAGCACAGCAGTGTGAGGTCTGATTACACATCTCTCCAGGGACAATACATAACACTGGCTGCAGAGAGCACAGAGCACAGCAGTGTGAGGTATGATTACACATCTCTCCAGGGACAATACATAACACTGGCTGCAGAGAGCACAGAGCACAGCAGTGTGAAGTCTGATTACACATCTCTCCAGGGACAATACATAACACTGGCTGCAGAGAGTACAGAGCACAGCAGTGTGAGGTCTGATTACACATCTCTCCAGGGACAATACATAACACTGGCTGCAGAGAGCACAGAGCACAGCAGTGTGAGGTCTGATTACACATCTCTCCAGGGACAATACATAACACTAGCTGCAGAGAGTACAGAGCACAGCAGTGTGAGGTCTGATTACACATCTCTCCAGGGACAATACATAACACTGGCTGCAGAGAGCACAGAGCACAGCAGTGTGAGGTATGATTACACATCTCTCCAGGGACAATACATAACACTGACTGCAGAGAGCACAGAGCACAGCAGTGTGAGGTATGATTACACATCTCTCCAGGGACAATACATAACACTGGCTGCAGAGAGCACAGAGCACAGCAGTGTGAGGTATGATTACACATCTCTCCAGGGACAATACATAACACTGACTGCAGAGAGCACAGAGCACAGCAGTGTGAGGTCTGATTACACATCTCTCCAGGGACAATACATAACACTGACTGCAGAGACCACAGAGCACAGCAGTGTGAGGTCTGATTACACATCTCTCCAGGGACAATACATGACACTGGCTGCAGAGAGCACATTGCACAGCAGTGTGAGGTATGATTACACATCTCTCCAGGGACAATACATAACACTGACTGCAGAGACCACAGAGCACAGCAGTGTGAGGTCTGATTACACATCTCTCCAGGGACAATACATGACACTGGCTGCAGAGAGCACATAGCACAGCAGTGTGAGGTATGATTACACATCTCTCCAGGGACAATACATAACACTGACTGCAGAGAGCACAGAGCACAGCAGTGTGAGGTATGATTACACATATCTCCAGGGACAATACATAACACTGGCTGCAGAGAGCACAGAGCACAGCAGTGTGAGGTATGATTACACATCTCTCCAGGGACAATACATAACACTGACTGCAGAGAGCACAGAGCACAGCAGTGTGAGGTCTGATTACACATCTCTCCAGGGACAATACATAACACTGGCTGCAGAGAGCACAGAGCACAGCAGTGTGAGGTCTGATTACACATCTCTCCAGGGACAATACATAACACTGGCTGTAGAGAGCACAGAGCACAGCAGTGTGAGGTCTGATTACACATCTCTCCAGGGACAATACATAACACTGACTGCAGAGAGCACAGAGCACAGCAGTGTGTGGTCTGATTACACATGTCTCCAGGGACAATACATGACACTGGCTGCAGAGAGCACAGAGCACAGCAGTGTGAGGTCTGATTACACATCTCTCCAGGGACAATACATAACACTGGCTGCAGAGAGCACAGAGCACAGCAGTGTGAGGTCTGATTACACATCTCTCCAGGGACCATACATGACACTGGCTGCAGAGAGCACAGAGCACAGCAGTGTGAGGTATGATTACACATCTCTCCAGGGACAATACATAACACTGACTGCAGAGAGCACAGAGCACAGCAGTGTGAGGTCTGATTACACATGTCTCCAGGGACAATACATGACACTGGCTGCAGAGAGCACAGAGCACAGCAGTGTGAGGTCTGATTACACATGTCTCCAGGGACAATACATGACACTGGCTGCAGAGAACACAGAGCACAGCAGTGTGAGGTCTGATTACACATCTCTCCAGGGACCATACATGACACTGGCTGCAGAGAGCACAGAGCACAGCAGTGTGAAGTCTGATTACACATCTCTCCAGGGACAATACATAACACTGGCTGCAGAGAGTACAGAGCACAGCAGTGTGAGGTCTGATTACACATCTCTCCAGGGACAATACATAACACTGTCTGCAGAGAGCACAGAGCACAGCAGCGTGAGGTCTGATTACACATCTCTCCAGGGACAATACACAACACTGGCTGCAGAGAGCACAGAGCACAGCAGTGTGAGGTCTGATTACACATGTCTCCAGGGACAATACATAACACTGGCTGCAGAGAGCACAGAGCACAGCAGTGTGAGGTCTGATTACACATCTCTCCAGGTATAATACATAACACTGGCTGCAGAGAGCACAGAGCACAGCAGTGTGAGGTCTGATTACACATCTCTCCAGGGACAATACATAACACTGGCTGCAGAGAGCACATAGCACAGCAGTGTAAGGTATGATTACACATCTCTCCAGGGACAACACATAACACTGGCCGCAGAGAGCACAGAGCACAGCAGTGTGAGGTATGATTACACATCTCTCCAGGGACAATACATAACACTGACTGCAGAGAGCACAGAGCACAGCAGTGTGAGGTCTGATTACACATCTCTCCAGGGACAATACATAACACTGGCTGCAGAGAGCACAGAGCACAGCAGTGTGAGGTCTGATTACACATCTCTCCTGGGACAATACATAACACTGGCTGCAGAGAGCACAGAGCACAGCAGTGTGAGGTCTGATTACACATCTCTCCAGGGACATTACATAACACTGGCTGCAGAGAGCACAGAGCACAGCAGTGTGAGGTCTGATTACACATCTCTCCAGGGACAATACATAACACTGGCTGCAGAGAGCACAGCAGTGTGAGGTCTGATTACACATCTCTCCAGGGACAATACATAACACTGGCTGCAGAGAGCACAGAGCACAGCAGTGTGAGGTCTGATTACACATCTCTCCAGGGACAATACATGACACTGGCTGCAGAGAGCACAGAGCACAGCAGTGTGAGGTCTGATTACACATCTCTCCAGGGATAATACATAACACTGGCTGCAGGGAGCACAGAGCACAGCAGTGTGAGGTCTGATTACACATGTCTCCAGGGACAATACATAACACTGGCTGCAGAGAGCACAGAGCACAGCAGTGTGAGGTCTGATTACACATCTCTCCAGGGATAATACATAACACTGGCTGCAGGGAGCACAGAGCACAGCAGTGTGAGGTCTGATTACACATGTCTCCAGGGACAATACATAACACTGGCTGCAGAGAGCACAGAGCACAGCAGTGTGAGGTCTGATTACACATCTCTCCAGGGACAATACATAACACTGGCTGCAGAGAGCACAGAGCACAGCAGTGTGAGGTCTGATTACACATCTCTCCAGGGACCATACATGACACTGGCTGCAGAGAGCACAGAGCACAGCAGTGTGAGGTCTGATTACACATCTCTCCAGGGACAATACATACCACTGACTGTGGAGAGCACAGAGCACAGCAGTGTGAGGTCTGATTGCACATCTCTCCAGGGACAGTGCATAACACTGGCTGCAGGGAGCACAGAGCACAGCAGTGTGAGGTCTGATTACACATCTCTCCAGGGACAATACATAACACTGGATGCAGAGAGCACAGAGCACAGCAGTGTGAGGTATGATTACACATCTCTCCAGGGACAATACATACCACTGACTGTGGAGCGCACAGAGCAAAGCAGTGTGAGGTATGATTACACATCTCTCCAGGGACAATACATAACACTGGCTGCAGAGAGCACAGAGCACAGCAGTGTGAGGTATGATTACACATCTCTCCAGGGACAATACATAACACTGGCTGCAGAGAGCACAGAACACAGCAGTGTGAGGTCTGATTACACATCTCTCCAGGGACAATACATAACACTGGCTGCAGAGAGCACAGAGCACAGCAGTGTGAGGTCTGATTACACATCTCTCCAGGGACAATACATATCACTGGCTGCAGAGAGCACAGAGCACAGCAGTGTGAGGTCTGATTACACATCTCTCCAGGGACAATACATAACACTGGCTGCAGAGAGCACAGAACACAGTAGTGTGAGGTCTGATTACACATCTCTCCAGGGACTATGAGATCTCATCACCCCTCAATGCGTGTGAGAGAACCATTGACCGCTTCTTGCCCTGGTGCTCCTTCTGCCCCCTGAGCTGCCACCCCAGTTTCTGACCTGATGGCTATCCACAGCTGAGGCTTTGTTACAATGTACTTGCAGTTTAGACCAAATGAACATCGGCAAAGCGCAGACCTCAAGTCCTGATATTTTGTAGCAATGTACAATGATTCCAGACCATCAGATTCTGGAGTATTGGACTGCTGGAACTGGCAGAGTGAGAGTTTACGAGCCGGATGTCCCTGGTGTGACAGCGGGATGTAAATGTTCGGAGGATTTATGCTTCTTCCCGTCTTTTTATGTTTTCCTTGACATCTCGTTAATGTTTCCGGATAATTAAGGAATTTATCATGTCTGGTCTTTGCATAAGTCAATACTGAGAGTTTGGTGAGTGCCGGGATCCGGCTCGTGATTTCCTATTGGCTGAAGAACAAGTCAAACGGATCTTGACCGGAGGATCCGAGCCATGGGACGTGTTCACACTGAGGTCCAGTCCCCACCAGTGCACATTGGAGTCTGAGATGAAGGGAGGGGGCTCCTAGCATCATGATGGCCGTGGCCCCCGAATAGCCGGGGGAACTATAGATCAGATCCATCACCAGCCATAGGAAAGATCAGAGGGACCCGACACCAACCATGTAGAGCTCCCTGATATATAACACCCCCTTATTATAGCACCCCCATACACAGTCATGTCAGCGCCCCCTGATCCCCAGTACAGCGCCCCCTGATGCTGATCCCCAGTACAGCGCCCCCTGATGCTGATCCCCAGTACAGCGCCCCCTGATACCGATCCCCAGTACAGCGCCCCCTGATACCGATCCCCAGTACAGCGCCCCCTGATACCGATCCCCAGTACAGCGCCCCCTGATACCGATCCCCAGTACAGCGCCCCCTGATGCCGATCCCCAGTACAGAGCCCCCTGATACCGATCCCCAGTACAGCGCCCCCTGATGCCGATCCCCAGTACAGCGCCCCCTGATGCCGATCCCCAGTACAGCGCCCCCTGATGCTGATCCCCAGTACAGCGCCCCCTGATGCTGATCCCCAGTACAGCGCCCCCTAATACCAATCCCCAGTACAGCGCCCCCTGATGCCGATCCCCAGTACAGCGCCCCCTGATGCTGATCCCCAGTACAGCGCGCCCTGATGCTGATCCCCAGTACAGCGCCCCCTAATACCAATCCCCAGTACAGCGCCCCCTGAGGCTGATCCCCATACAGCGCCCCCTGATGCTGATCCCCATACAGCGCCCCCTGATGCTGATCCCCAGTACAGCGCCCCCTGATGCTGATCCCCAGTACAGCGCCCCCTGATGCTGATCCCCAGTACAGCGCCCCCTGATGCTGATCCCCAGTACAGCGCCCCCTGATGCTGATCCCCAGTACAGCGCCCCCTGATGCTGATCCCCAGTACAGCGCCCCCCCTGATGCTGATCCCCAGTACAGCGCACCCTGATACCGATCCCCAGTACAGCGCCCCCTGATACTGATCCCCAGTACAGCGCCCCCTGATGCTGATCCCCAGTACAGCGCCCCCTGATGCTGATCCCCAGTACAGCGCCCCCTGATGATGATCCCCAGTACAGCGCCCCCTGATACGGATCCCCCATACAGAGCCCCCTGATGCTGATCCCCAGTACAGCGCCCCCTGATACCGATCCCCAGTACAGCGCCCCCTGATACCGATCCCCAGTACAGCGCCCACTGATACCGATCCCCAGTACAGCGCCCCCTGATGCTGATCCCCAGTACAGCGCCCCCTGATGCTGATCCCCAGTACAGCGCCCCCTGATGCCGATCCCCAGTACAGCGCCCCCTGATGCCGATCCCCAGTACAGCGCCCCCTGATGCTGATCCCCAGTACAGCGCCCCCTGATGCTGATCCCCAGTACAGCGCCCCCTGATGCTGATCCCCAGTACAGCGCCCCCTGATGCTGATCCCCAGTACAGCGCCCCCTGATGCTGATCCCCAGTACAGCGCCCCCTGATGCTGACCCCCAGTACAGCGCCCCCTGATGCTGATCCCCAGTACAGCGCCCCCTGATGCTGATCCCCAGTACAGCGCCCCCTGATGCTGATCCCCAGTACAGCGCCCCCTGATGCTTTTCCTCAGTACAGCGCCCCCTGATGCTGATCCCCAGTACAGCGCCCCCTGATGCTGATCCCCAGTACAGCGCCCCCTGATGCTGACCCCCAGTACAGCGCCCCCTGATGCTGATCCCCAGTACAGCGCCCCCTGATGCTGATCCCCAGTACAGCGCCCCCTGATGCTGATCCCCAGTACAGCGCCCCCTGATGCTTTTCCTCAGTACAGCGCCCCCTGATGCTGATCCCCAGTACAGCTCCCCCTGATGCTGATCCCCAGTACAGCGCCCCCTGATACCGATCCCCAGTACAGCGCCCCCCTGATACCGATCCCCAGTACAGCGCCCCCTGATGCTGATCCCCAATACAGCGCCCCCCGATGATGATCCCCAGTACAGCGCCCCCTGATGCTGATCCCCAGTACAGAGCCCCCTGATGCTGATCCCCAGTACAGCGCCCCCTGATGCTGATCCCCAGTACAGCGCCCCCTGATGATGATCCCCAGTACAGCGCCCCCTGATGCTGATCCCCAGTACAGCGCCCCCTGATGCTGATCCTCAGTACAGCGCCCCCTGATGCTGATCCCCAGTACAGCGCCCCCTGATGCTGATCCCCAGTACAGCGCCCCCTGATGCTGATCCCCAGTACAGCGCCCCCTGATGCTGATCCCCAGTACAGCGCCCCCTGATGCTGATCCCCAGTACAGCGCCCCCTGATGCTGATCCCCAGTACAGCGCCCCCTGATGATGATCCCCAGTACAGCGCCCCCTGATGCTGATCCCCAGTACAGCGCCCCCTGATACCGATCCCCAGTACAGCGCCCCCTGATGATGATCCCCAGTACAGCGCCCCCTGATACCGATCCCAGTACAGCGCCCCCCTGATACCAATCCCCAGTACAGCGCCCCCTGATACCGATCCCCAGTACAGCGCCCCCTGATACCGATCCCCAGTACAGCGCCCCCCTGATACCGATCCCCAGTACAGCGCCCCCTGATGCTGATCCCCAGTACAGCGCCCCCTGATGCTGATCCCCAGTACAGCGCCCCCTGATGCTGATCCCCAGTACAGCGCCCCTGATGCTGATCCCCAGTACAGCGCCCCCTGATGCTGATCCCCAGTACAGCGCCCCCTGATGCTGATCCCCAGTACAGCGCCCCCTGATGCTGATCCCCAGTACAGCGCCCCCTGATGCTGATCCCCAGTACAGCGCCCCCTGATACCGATCCCCAGTACAGCGCCCCCTGATGCTGATCCCCAGTACAGCGCCCCCTGATGCTGATCCCCATACAGCGCCCCCTGATGCTGATCCCCAGTACAGCGCCCCCTGATGCTGATCCCCAGTACAGCGCCCCCTGATGCTGATCCCCATACAGCGCCCCCTGATGCCGATCCCCAGTACAGCGCCCCCTGATGCCGATCCCCAGTACAGCGCCCCCTGATGCCGATCCCCAGTACAGCGCCCCCTGATGCTGATCCCCAGTACAGCGCCCCCTGATGCCGATCCCCAGTACAGCGCCCCCTGATGCTGATCCCCAGTACAGTGTCCCCTGATCCCCAGTACAGCGCCCCCTGATGCTGATCCCCAGTACAGCGCCCCCTGATGCTGATCCCCAGTACAGCGCCCCCGGATACCGATCCTCAGTACAGCGCCCCCTGATGCCGATCCCCAGTACAGCGCCCCCTGATGCCGATCCCCAGTACAGCGCCTCCTGATGCTGATCCCCAGTACAGCGCCCCCCCTGATGCTGATCCCCAGTACAGCGCCCCCTGATGCTGATCTCCAGTACAGCGCCCCCTGATGCTGATCCCCAGTACAGCGCCCCCTGATGCTGATCCCCAGTACAGCGCCCCCTGATGCTGATCCCCAGTACAGCGCCCCCTGATGCTGATCCCCAGTACAGCGCCCCCTGATGCTGATCCCCAGTACAGCGCCCCCTGATGCTTTTCCTCAGTACAGCGCCCCCTGATGCTGATCCCCAGTACAGCTCCCCCTGATGCTGATCCCCAGTACAGCGCCCCCTGATACTGATCCCCAGTACAGCGCCCCCCTGATACCGATCCCCAGTACAGCGCCCCCTGATGCTGATCCCCAATACAGCGCCCCCCGATGATGATCCCCAGTACAGCGCCCCCTGATGCTGATCCCCAGTACAGAGCCCCCTGATGCTGATCCCCAGTACAGCGCCCCCTGATGCTGATCCCCAGTACAGCGCCCCCTGATGATGATCCCCAGTACAGCGCCCCCTGATGCTGATCCCCAGTACAGCGCCCCCTGATGCTGATCCTCAGTACAGCGCCCCCTGATGCTGATCCCCAGTACAGCGCCCCCTGATGCTGATCCCCAGTACAGCGCCCCCTGATGCTGATCCCCAGTACAGCGCCCCCTGATGCTGATCCCCAGTACAGCGCCCCCTGATGCTGATCCCCAGTACAGCGCCCCCTGATGCTGATCCCCAGTACAGCGCCCCCTGATGATGATCCCCAGTATAGCGCCCCCTGATGCTGATCCCCAGTACAGCGCCCCCTGATACCGATCCCCAGTACAGCGCCCCCTGATGATGATCCCCAGTACAGCGCCCCCTGATACCGATCCCAGTACAGCGCCCCCCTGATACCAATCCCCAGTACAGCGCCCCCTGATACCGATCCCCAGTACAGCGCCCCCTGATACCGATCCCCAGTACAGCGCCCCCCTGATACCGATCCCCAGTACAGCGCCCCCTGATGCTGATCCCCAGTACAGCGCCCCCTGATGCTGATCCCCAGTACAGCGCCCCCTGATGCTGATCCCCAGTACAGCGCCCCTGATGCTGATCCCCAGTACAGCGCCCCCTGATGCTGATCCCCAGTACAGCGCCCCCTGATGCTGATCCCCAGTACAGCGCCCCCTGATGCTGATCCCCAGTACAGCGCCCCCTGATGCTGATCCCCAGTACAGCGCCCCCTGATACCGATCCCCAGTACAGCGCCCCCTGATGCTGATCCCCAGTACAGCGCCCCCTGATGCTGATCCCCATACAGCGCCCCCTGATGCTGATCCCCAGTACAGCGCCCCCTGATGCTGATCCCCAGTACAGCGCCCCCTGATGCTGATCCCCATACAGCGCCCCCTGATGCCGATCCCCAGTACAGCGCCCCCTGATGCCGATCCCCAGTACAGCGCCCCCTGATGCCGATCCCCAGTACAGCGCCCCCTGATGCTGATCCCCAGTACAGCGCCCCCGGGTACCGATCCTCAGTACAGCGCCCCCTGATGCCGATCCCCAGTACAGCGCCCCCTGATACCGATCCCCAGTACAGCGCCCCCCTGATACCGATCCCCAGTACAGCGCCCCCTGATGCTGATCCCCAGTACAGCGCCCCCTGATGCTGATCCCCAGTACAGCGCCCCCTGATGCTGATCCCCAGTACAGCGCCCCTGATGCTGATCCCCAGTACAGCGCCCCCTGATGCTGATCCCCAGTACAGCGCCCCCTGATGCTGATCCCCAGTACAGCGCCCCCTGATGCTGATCCCCAGTACAGCGCCCCCTGATGCTGATCCCCAGTACAGCGCCCCCTGATACCGATCCCCAGTACAGCGCCCCCTGATGCTGATCCCCAGTACAGCGCCCCCTGATGCTGATCCCCATACAGCGCCCCCTGATGCTGATCCCCAGTACAGCGCCCCCTGATGCTGATCCCCAGTACAGCGCCCCCTGATGCTGATCCCCATACAGCGCCCCCTGATGCCGATCCCCAGTACAGCGCCCCCTGATGCCGATCCCCAGTACAGCGCCCCCTGATGCCGATCCCCAGTACAGCGCCCCCTGATGCTGATCCCCAGTACAGTGTCCCCTGATCCCCAGTACAGCGCCCCCTGATGCTGATCCCCAGTACAGCGCCCCCTGATGCTGATCCCCAGTACAGCGCCCCCGGGTACCGATCCTCAGTACAGCGCCCCCTGATGCCGATCCCCAGTACAGCGCCCCCTGATGCCGATCCCCAGTACAGCGCCTCCTGATGCTGATCCCCAGTACAGCGCCCCCCCTGATGCTGATCCCCAGTACAGCGCCCCCTGATGCTGATCTCCAGTACAGCGCCCCCTGATGCTGATCCCCAGTACAGCGCCCCCTGATGCTGATCCCCAGTACAGCGCCCCCTGATGCTGATCCCCAGTACAGCGCCCCCTGATGCTGATCCCCAGTACAGCGCCCCCTGATGCTGATCCCCAGTACAGCGCCCCCTGATACCGATGCCCAGTACAGCGCCCCCTGATACCGATCCCCAGTACAGTGCCCCCTGATACCGATGCCCAGTACAGCGCCCCCTGATACCGATCCCCAGTACAGCGCCCCCTGATGCTGATCTCCAGTACAGCGCCCCCTGATGCTGATCCCCAGTACAGCGCCCCCTGATGCTGATCCCCAGTACAGCGCCCCCTGATGCCGATCCCCAGTACAGCGCCCCCTGATGCTGATCCCCAGTACAGCGCCCCCTGATACCGATCCCCAGTACAGCGCCCCCTGATGCCGATCCCCAGTACAGCGCCCCCTGATACCGATCCCCAGTACAGCGCCCCCTGATGCTGATCCCCAGTACAGTGTCCCCTGATCCCCAGTACAGCGCCCCCTGATGCTGATCCCCAGTACAGCGCCCCCTGATGCTGATCCCCAGTACAGCGCCCCCTGATGCCGATCCCCAGTACAGTGTCCCCTGATCCCCAGTACAGCGCCCCCTGATGCTGATCCCCAGTACAGCGCCCCCTGATGCTGATCCCCAGTACAGCGCCCCCTGATGCCGATCCCCAGTACAGTGTCCCCTGATCCCCAGTACAGCGCCCCCTGATGCTGATCCCCAGTACAGCGCCCCCTGATACCGATCCCCAGTACAGCGCCCCCTGATGCTGATCTCCAGTACAGCGCCCCCTGATGCTGATCCCCAGTACAGCGCCCCCTGATGCTGATCCCCAGTACAGCGCCCCCTGATGCCGATCCCCAGTACAGCGCCCCCTGATGCTGATCCCCAGTACAGCGCCCCCTGATGCTGATCCCCAGTACAGCGCCCCCTGATGCTGATCCCCATACAGCGCCCCCTGATGCCGATCCCCAGTACAGCGCCCCCTGATGCCGATCCCCAGTACAGCGCCCCCTGATGCCGATCCCCAGTACAGCGCCTCCTGATGCTGATCCCCAGTACAGCGCCCCCCCTGATGCTGATCCCCAGTACAGCGCCCCCTGATGCTGATCTCCAGTACAGCGCCCCCTGATGCTGATCCCCAGTACAGCGCCCCCTGATGCTGATCCCCAGTACAGCGCCCCCTGATGCTGATCCCCAGTACAGCGCCCCCTGATGCTGATCCCCAGTACAGCGCCCCCTGATGCTGATCCCCAGTACAGCGCCCCCTGATACCGATGCCCAGTACAGCGCCCCCTGATACCGATCCCCAGTACAGTGCCCCCTGATACCGATGCCCAGTACAGCGCCCCCTGATACCGATCCCCAGTACAGCGCCCCCTGATGCTGATCTCCAGTACAGCGCCCCCTGATGCTGATCCCCAGTACAGCGCCCCCTGATGCTGATCCCCAGTACAGCGCCCCCTGATACCGATCCCCAGTACAGCGCCCCCTGATGCTGATCCCCAGTACAGCGCCCCCTGATACCGATCCCCAGTACAGCGCCCCCTGATGCCGATCCCCAGTACAGCGCCCCCTGATGCTGAACCCCAGTACAGCGCCCCCTGATACCGATCCCCAGTACAGCGCCCCCTGATGCTGATCCCCAGTACAGTGTCCCCTGATCCCCAGTACAGCGCCCCCTGATGCTGATCCCCAGTACAGCGCCCCCTGATGCTGATCCCCAGTACAGCGCCCCCTGATGCCGATCCACAGTACAGCGCCCCCTGATGCTGATCCCCAGTACAGCGCCCCCTGATACCGATCCCCAGTACAGCGCCCCCTGATGCTGATCCCCAGTACAGCGCCCCCTGATGCTGATCCCCAGTACAGCGCCCCCTGATACCGATGCCCAGTACAGCGCCCCCTGATACCGATCCCCAGTACAGCGCCCCCTGATGCTGATCTCCAGTACAGCGCCCCCTGATGCTGATCCCCAGTACAGCGCCCCCTGATGCTGATCCCCAGTACAGCGCCCCCTGATGCCGATCCCCAGTACAGCGCCCCCTGATGCTGATCCCCAGTACAGCGCCCCCTGATACCGATCCCCAGTACAGCGCCCCCTGATGCCGATCCCCAGTACAGCGCCCCCTGATGCTGAACCCCAGTACAGCGCCCCCTGATACCGATCCCCAGTAAAGCGCCCCCTGATGCTGATCCCCAGTACAGCGCCCCCTGATGCCGATCCCCAGTACAGCGCCCCCTGATACCGATCCCCAGTACAGCGCCCCCTGATGCTGATCCCCAGTACAGCGCCCCCTGATACCGATCCCCAGTACAGCGCCCCCTGATGCTGATCCCCAGTACAGCGCCCCCTGATGCTGATCCCCAGTACAGCGCCCCCTGATGCCGATCCCCAGTACAGCGCCCCCTGATGCCGATCCCCAGTACAGCGCCCCCTGATGCTGATCCCCAGTACAGCGCCCCCTGATACCGATCCCCAGTACAGCGCCCCCTGATGCCGATCCCCAGTACAGCGCCCCCTGATGCTGAACCCCAGTACAGCGCCCCCTGATACCGATCCCCAGTACAGCGCCCCCTGATGCTGATCCCCAGTACAGTGTCCCCTGATCCCCAGTACAGCGCCCCCTGATGCTGATCCCCAGTACAGCGCCCCCTGATGCTTATCCCCAGTACAGCGCCCCCTGATGCCGATCCACAGTACAGCGCCCCCTGATGCTGATCCCCAGTACAGCGCCCCCTGATACCGATCCCCAGTACAGCGCCCCCTGATGCTGATCCCCAGTACAGCGCCCCCTGATGCTGATCCCCAGTACAGCGCCCCCTGATACCGATGCCCAGTACAGCGCCCCCTGATACCGATCCCCAGTACAGCGCCCCCTGATGCTGATCTCCAGTACAGCGCCCCCTGATGCTGATCCCCAGTACAGCGCCCCCTGATGCTGATCCCCAGTACAGCGCCCCCTGATGCCGATCCCCAGTACAGCGCCCCCTGATGCTGATCCCCAGTACAGCGCCCCCTGATGCTGATCCCCAGTACAGCGCCCCCTGATGCTGATCCCCAGTACAGCGCCCCCTGATGCCGATCCCCAGTACAGCGCCCCCTGATACCGATCCCCAGTACAGCGCCCCCTGATGCCGATCCCCAGTACAGCGCCCCCTGATGCTGAACCCCAGTACAGCGCCCCCTGATACCGATCCCCAGTACAGCGCCCCCTGATGCTGATCCCCAGTACAGCGCCCCCTGATGCCGATCCCCAGTACAGCGCCCCCTGATGCTGATCCCCAGTACAACGCCCCCTGATGCTGATCCCCAGTACAGCGCCCCCTGATGCTGATCCCCAGTACAGCGCCCCCTGATGCCGATCCCCAGTACAGCGCCCCCTGATGCCGATCCCCAGTACAGCGCCCCCTGATGCTGATCCCCAGTACAGCGCCCCCTGATACCGATCCCCAGTACAGCGCCCCCTGATGCTGATCCCCAGTACAGCGCCCCCTGATGCTGATCCCCAGTACAGCGCCCCCTGTTGCTGATCCCCAGTACAGCGCCCCCTGATGCTGATCCCCAGTACAGCGCCCCCTGATGCCGATCCCCAGTACAGCGCCCCCTGATGCCGATCCCCAGTACAGCGCCCCCTGATGCCGATCCCCAGTACAGCGCCCCCTGATGCTGATCCCCAGTACAGCGCCCCCTGATGCCGATCCCCAGTACAGCGCCCCCTGATGCTGATCCCCAGTACAGCGCCCCCTGATGCTGATCCCCAGTACAGTGTCCCCTGATGCCGATCCCCAGTACAGCGCCCCCTGATGCTGATCCCCAGTACAGTGTCCCCTGATGCTGATCCCCAGTACAGCGCCCCCTGATGCTGATCCCCAGTACAGCGCCCCCTGATGCTGATCCCCAGTACAGCGCCCCCTGATACCGATCCCCAGTACAGCGCCCCCTGATACCAATCCCCAGTACAGCGCCCCCTGAGGCTGATCCCCATACAGCGCCCCCTGATGCTGATCCCCAGTACAGCGCCCCCTGATACCAATCCCCAGTACAGCGCCCCCTGAGGCTGATCCCCATACAGCGCCCCCTGATGCTGATCCCCAGTACAGCACCCCCTGATGCCGATCCCCAGTACAGCGCCCCCTGATGCTGATCCCTATACAGCGCCCCCTGATGCTGATCCCCAGTACAGCGCCCCCTGATGCTGATCCCCAGTACAGCGCCCCCTGATGCTGATCCCCAGTACAGCGCCCCCTGATGCTGATCCCCAGTACAGAGCCCCCTGATGCTGATCCCCAGTACAGCGCCCCCTGATGCCGATCCCCAGTACAGCGCCCCCTGATGCTGATCCCCAGTACAGCGCCCCCTGATGCTGATCCCCAGTACAGCGCCCCCTGATGCCGATCCCCAGTACAGCGCCCCCTGATGCCGATCCCCAGTACAGCGCCCCCTGATGCCGATCCCCAGTACAGCGCCCCCTGATGCCGATCCCCAGTACAGCGCCCCCTGATGCCGATCCCCAGTACAGCGCCCCCTGATGCCGATACCCAGTACAGCGCCCCCTGATGCCGATACCCAGTACAGCGCCCCCTGATGCCGATACCCAGTACAGCGCCCCCTGATGCTGATCCCCAGTACAGCGCCCCCTGATGCCGATCCCCAGTATAGCGCCCCTGATGCCGATCACCAGTACAGCCCGGCCTGATGCCAATCCCCAGTACAGCGCCCCCTGATGCCGATCCCCAGTATAGCGCCCCTGATGCCGATCACCAGTACAGTGCCCCCTGATGCCGATCCCCAGTACAGCGCCCCCTGATGCCGATACCCAGTACAGCGCCCCCTGATGCTGATCCCCAGTACAGCGCCCCCTGATGCCGATCCCCAGTACAGCGCCCCCTGATGCCGATACCCAGTACAGCGCCCCCTGATGCTGATCCCCAGTACAGCGCCCCCTGATGCCGATCCCCAGTATAGCGCCCCTGATGCCGATCACCAGTACAGTGCCCCCTGATGCCGATCCCCAGTACAGCGCCCCCTGATGCCGATACCCAGTACAGCGCCCCCTGATGCTGATCCCCAGTACAGCGCCCCCTGATGCCGATCCCCAGTATAGCGCCCCTGATGCCGATCACCAGTACAGTGCCCCCTGATGCCGATCCCCAGTACAGCGCCCCCTGATGCCGATACCCAGTACAGCGCCCCCTGATGCTGATCCCCAGTACAGCGCCCCCTGATGCTGATCCCCAGTACAGCGCCCCCTGATGCTGATCCCCAGTACAGCGCCCCCTGATGCCGATCACCAGTACAGCCCGGCCTGATGCCGATCCCCAGTACAGCGCCCCCTGATGCCGATCCCCAGTATAGCGCCCCTGATGCCGATCACCAGTACAGCCCCCCCTGATGCCGATCCCCAGTACAGCGCCCCCTAATGCCGATAACCAGTACAGCGCCCCCTGATACCAATCCCCAGTACAGCGCCCCCTGATACCGATCACCAGTACAGCGCCCCCTGATGCCGATCCCCAGTACAGCGCCCCCTGATGCCGATCACCAGTACAGCGCCCCCCTGATACCGATCACCAGTACAGCGCCCCCTGATACCGATCACCAGTACAGCGCCCCCTGATGCTGATGCTGCTCTACCTACAAGCTTGTCACCCAGATTTACTGAGATACAGTGACAGAGACCATAATCTTATAGTAATTACTGTCCCCTGACACTCACCTGAGGGGGGACTCCCAGCAGATTGTAGATGACTTCAGACTGGTGGTTGTAGAGGGTGACAGCCTGGGAGATGTAGTCCGACAGCTCTGGGGGGCTCCTGCTGTTGGGCAGTCCTGCGGCTGTGGCTAATAGCAAAGTGCAGAGGATCCAGGAGGCCATGATACCAGCAGTGACAGCCCGGGATGTGTGTGACTCTAATACCTGGCGCCAGGTGTGTGCCCTGCCACAAGACTCTGCCCTGCTGATGCTGAGGGCAGATATGAGCTTCCTCATGGCGCGCGCAGCAGGAACATCATTAATATTCTGCAGATTATCTGACGCTTCCTGCTGCGCATCTGAGGAAGGATCTGCAGGAGGCACATAACATAGCCTACAGGACCTGCAGAGGGGGCACATAACCCCCAGGACCTGCAGAGGGGCACATAACATAACCCCCAGGACCTGCAGAGGGGGCACATAACCCCCAGGACCTGCAGAGGGGCACATAACATAACCCCCAGGACCTGCAGAGGGGGCACATAACCCCCAGGACCTGCAGAGGGGCACATTACATAACCCACAGGACCTGGAGGAGGGCACATAACATAGCCTACAGGACCTGCAGAGGGGCACATAACCCCCAGGACCTGCAGAGGGGCACATAACCCCCAGGACCTGCAGGAGGCACATAACAAAACCCACAGGACCTGCAGAGGGGCACATAACATAACCCACAGGACCTGGAGGAGGGCACATAACATAGCCTACAGGACCTGCAGAGGGGCACATAACCCCCAGGACCTGCAGGAGGCACATAACAAAACCCACAGGACCTGCAGAGGGGCACATAACCCCCAGGACCTGCAGAGGGGCACATAACATAACCCACAGGACCTGGAGGAGGGCACATAACACATAGCTCCCAACCGTTCCGATTTTGACGGGACTTTCCCGTTTTTCTTACCTCCGCCCCGCGTCACGGGCAGTTATGAGATTGTCACGGATTTTCCCCCAGGTCCCGCTGTGTCCCGGCGCTGTGTCCGCATAGTAAATACTTTGAAAGCCAGAACTCACAGTACAGAATGGCTTCTACAGACATCGGGAGGGAATCCTTTTCAGAGAAGTGTCGGGTTAGCGCAGAGCAGGGACCACGTCATCAGGTCAGATCAGCATCTGTCCATATATGGTCACTGCATCTCCTAGGGTTCCCCAGAGCAGACATCGGGCAGGGAATCCTTTTCAGAGAAGTGTCGGCTTAGCGGAGAGAGCAGGGACCACGTCATCAGCTTCAGATCAGCATCTGTCCATATATGGTCCCTGCATCTCCTAGGGTTCCCCAGAGCAGACATCGGGCAGGGAATCCTTTTCAGAGAAGTGTCGGCTTAGCGGAGAGCAGGGACCACGTCATCAGGTCAGATCAGCATCTGTCCATATATGGTCACTGCATCTCCTAGGGTTCCCCAGAGCAGACATCGGGCAGGGAATCCTTTTCAGAGAAGTGTCGGCTTAGCGGAGAGAGCAGGGACCACGTCATCAGGCTCAGATCTCTATCCATATATGGTCACTGCATCTCCTAGGGTTCCCCAGAGCAGACATCGGGCAGGGACAACCTCCTCCGCTCATTGGTTGTATGCTGCAGCTCTGCTCCTCCTCTGCTCATTGGTTGTATGCTGCAGCTCTGCTCCTCTGCTCATTGGTTGTATGCTGCAGCTCTGCTCCTCTGCTCATTGGTTGTATGCTGCAGCTCTGCTCCTCTGCTCATTGGTTGTATGCTACAGCTCTGTTTATTGGTTGTATGCTGCAGCTCTGTTCTTCCGCTCATTGGTTGTATGCTGCAGCTCTGCTCCTCTGCTCATTGGTTGTATGCTGCAGCTCTGCTCCTCCGTTTATTGGGTGTATGCTGCAGTTATGCTCCTCCGCTCATTGGTTGTATGCTGCAGCTCTGCTCCTCCGTTTATTGGGTGTATGCTGCAGCTCTGCTCCTCCGCTCATTGGTTGTATGCTGCAGCTCTGCTCCTCCTCTGCTCATTGGTTGTATGCTGCAGCTCTGCTCCTCTGCTCATTGGTTGTATGCTGCAACTCTGCTCCTCTGCTCATTGGTTGTATGCTGCAGCTCTGCTCCTCCTCCGTTCATTGGTTGTATGCTGCAGCTCTGCTCCTCCTCTGCTCATTGGTTGTATGCTGCAGCTCTGCTCCTCCACTCATTGGTTGTATGCTGCAGCTCTTCTCCACCTCTGCTCATTGGTTATATGCTGCAGCTCTGCTCCTCCGCTCATTGGTTGTATGCTGCAGCTCTGCTCCTCTGCTCATTGGTTGTATGCTGCAGCTCTGCTCCTCCGCTCATTGGTTGTATGCTGCAGCTCTGCTCCTCTGCTCATTGGTTGTATGCTGCAGCTCTGTTCCTCCGCTCATTGGTTGTATGCTGCAGCTCTGCTCCTCTGCTCATTGGTTGTATTCTGCAGCTCTGCTCCTCTGCTCATTAGTTGTATGCTGCTGCTCTGCTCCTCCTCCGCTCATTGGTTATTTGCTGCAGCTCTGCTCCTCCGCTCATTGGTTGTATGCTGCAGCTCTGCTCCTCCTCTCAATGGTTGTATGCTGCAGCTCTGCTCCTCCGCTCATTGGTTGTATGCTGCAGCTCTGCTCCTCTGCTCATTGGTTGTATGCTGCAGCTCTGCTCCTCCGCTCATTGGTTGTATTCTGCAGCTCTGCTCCTCCGCTCATTGGTTGTATGCTGCAGCTCTGCTCCTTCTCTGCTCATTGGTTGTATGCTGCAGCTCTGCTCCTCCGCTCATTGGTTGTATTCTGCAGCTCTGCTCCTCCGCTCATTGGTTGTATGCTGCAGCTCTGCTCCTTCTCTGCTCATTGGTTGTATGCTGCAGCTCTGCCCCTCCGCTCATTGGTTGTATGCTGCAGCTCTGCTCCTCTGCTCATTGGTTGTATGCTGCAGCTCTGCTCCTCTGCTCATTGGTTGTATGCTGCAGCTCTGCTCCTCCCTTCACATATTGCACTCTATTCTCTGCTCAATAAGTGAGCTGCAGTTCTGATCAGAACCTTTGGCCAGGTGTGGCGCTGTTTCTAAAACAATGTATCTGTAATTTGACAATCTTGTATCCTTATAGATGGACCAGGTGGGGAGAACCATTGACCCCGTATTCCCAGCACAACCCTCATCATCTCCTGCAGTAGTGACTCAATAATCAGAGGATCTGCTGGTATCATTTCTAGGTGTTGGACTCGTGATGTGTAGAAAGTTTACAGCTTGTTCAGCGTAGGAGACATCGCTGTCCATCCCATGATGCTCCATGATGAGTCTGTCCCATGTGTGAGGGGGAGAAGATTGTTATATAATATTTATATTACAGTAGAACAAAATATCATTAGAATCCACATACAAGATCCTTGGAGACTCTGAAGGACCTATCACCTTCAGTGAAGGTCCTGCAAGCTGCCCCCATGCTACATACCTGCTGTAATATCTGATATCTACATACATCATTCATATCTATTCTCCTGGATTAGTTAGGACGAGTTTGTTGGATAATTTGTCAAATGTTTTCACATTTATTACAACTGAACACAATTTATTGAGGACCCAGGACGCGCCGTGTACGTCGCCCGCTGGCGCCAAATCTCCGCTGAGGGTTTACGATTTCTCTCTTTGCTGATTCATCTTTATAGTCCCCAATCTAATGGCTGACGACGGGCAGTGAGATGGACGGGTCCTGCTGCTGCGGTGACTCTGTACATTGCTATGTGTGGGGGGCGGAGCCAGTATATCATTATATTATATTATCATATTTGCATCTGATTATCTCGGCAAATAGTCAAAGAAACATTCCAGACAGAAATATCTTCCCAGGACCTGCCCGGACCTCAGCTTCTCCTGATTAGAGATTCTCTTATCTCCTCCATCCTCATCCAGAAACGTCTGTTCAGGTTCTTGCATGATAATAACGTGGTCCTCGTAGTCCTCCTCAGGTGAGTCGCCATAGTCATCCTCTGGGTCGCTCGGACTCTCCATGGATCCGCTCACTGGATCCTCCTTCATCTTTTAAGAAGAAGTTAAAAGAGAAAGACTAATGAATAATTCTGGCTCCTCAGGGGCGGGGCTTCTGGTGACTACATTTGGATTGGGGAGGAGTTAGTGTTATCCTGCACTTAGAGGGTAAATAACATGGGATTATATTCTCACTATTACACAGGGGAAGGAAACATTAAAAGTAGAAAAGCCGGACTCACCCCCGCGGGGAGAGAGGAGCACACGACCAAAAAGATCTTCTCCGGGTCATTGTGTGAGGCCGAACATTTCTTCTCTATCTGCAGATAAATGAGGATATTTCATATTTCCTTTATGACTATAATGAACAGTGATGTCAGTATAGGTTTATAATAGTCTCAGGTCTGGTCTATAATAGGCTCAGGTCTGGTCTATAATAGGCTCAGGTCTGGTCTATAATAGTCTCAGAATTAATCTAGTTGTAGGTCTAGTCTATAATAGTCTCAGGATTAGTTTATAATAGTTATGGGTCTGGTCTATTGTAATTATAGGTTTAGTCTATAATAGTCTCAGGTCCAGTCTATAATAGTCTCAGGTCTGGTGTATAATAGTCTCAGGTCTGGTCTATAATAATCTCAGGTCTGGTGTATAATAGTCTCAGGTCCAGTCTATAATAGTCTCAGGTCTGGTCTATAATAGTCTCAGGTCTGGTCTATAATAATCTCAGGTCTGGTCTATAATAGTCTCAGGTCTGGTCTATAATAGTCTCAGGTCTGGTGTATAATAGTCTCAGGTCTGGTCTATAATAGTCTCAGGTCTGGTCTATAATAATCTCAGGTCTGGTCTATAATAATCTCAGGTCTGGTCTATAATAGTTATAGGTCTGGTCTATAATAGTCTCAGGTCTGGTGTATAATAGTCTCAGGTCTGGTCTATAATAGTTATTAGTCCGGTCTATAATAATCTCAGGTCTGGTCTATAATAATCTCAGGTCTGGTCTATAATAGTCTCAGGTCTGGTCTATAATAGTCTCAGGTCTGGTCTATAATAGTCTCAGGTCTGGTCTATAATAGTCTCAGGTCTGGTCTATAATAGTCTCAGGTCTGGTCTATAATAGTCTCAGGATTAGTCTATAATAATTATAGGTCTGGTTTCTTCTAGGTCTGATCTATTATTGGTCTCTGGTCTTTTCTTACCCCTTTATGTTTGAATTGGCAACTTTCAACACTTTGATTTTCTGATTTGAGACAAATTGTTTCTTTTATGGTGAAATTCGATTGTTTTTGCCCCCTGGGACCCTAAAAGGAAAAATACCAGAAGTTAAGATCTTATATTCTTATTACCATAACGTTATTAGAACATTTTGTTAGAAAATGTAAGTAAAACCCTGCGGTGCTGGGGTGTAGCTCTAGGAGTCACCTGGTGGAGATGGATAGATGGATGATTAAAGGGATATTCCACTTTTACCAAATACATTTCTTCTTTTGAAGAGGATAAAGTAACAATCAATCACTGTCATTTGTATATCAAGTTGTCACAGCTTTTCAAGACCTCTGTCCCTGCCTTCTTGCCCTGCCCTGCACTGACCCACAGGCGATGACTGGTCGACGTGTCCTACTCTGACAAAGGAACAGAAAAACGGACACAGCCACAAGCAAGGTCAGAATAACTGATGTCAAAACCAAGATGGCGGCGAGGTACAGAATAGTTAGGCAAAAAGTAGTCAAGAAGAGTCAGAAAACGCAGCAATAGTACAAGAAAAAGGAGAGCAGTATAACCAGCGCCTGAGTGAAGCGAGGAGCAGGTACATGTGGAGTTCCTGGACATTGCCCCAACCGCTGATTGGTTTAACCGTCCATCTCTCAAACCAGTGCTGATGCACACTCAGATCAGAAACAAGAGGTGATCACCCAACTTTCCAGAGGACATATACCCAGCCTCAAACAGAACCGCCCAAGAGCAGAACTCTGCTGCAGCTTTGTCATATGGGTCATAGCTCGACAATATGAAAGGTTGTAGGAGGGCAGCCGTTACCTGGCACCGGCGAGGGACCTCACCCGTCTGTTACTGCTCAACAATAAAGGAATTGTAAGTTTTTGGATAATATCCATTTCCAGTGTGAGTCCCAGGCTAAAGCAGCGACCATTATGGGCCTGGCCCCTCACCATCACACCGGACCCATCATATACCCCGGGATTCTCCCAGGGGGAACCTTCTGTTCTTTGGGACATTAGCGCCAGGCCACTACGATCCAGCCCATCACATCTTCCAGCACATATTGTGAGGCCCCGGGGGAGATGTTGGGGTAGGTCACACAGGAAGAGATTGAGAACCTCTTGTAGGATACACATAGGAGTCCACAGCGGCTCAGCCTTACCGGGGTCACAGCATGTTATGTGTTACCTGCTGGTGGGGTCATCCAGACCTCCTGAGGACCTCTACTGCAGCAGCCCGAGCACTACTACTCTGAGGGGGGTTACACGTAATATTCACTCCAAGAGACCCCAACACTTCATTACCTACTACAGAGCCCACGTGGTACCATGCTAAAGACCAACCTACATTGTACTCGTGACTAAATACCACCCTACAATGTACTTGTGACTAAAGACCACCCTACATGTGACTAAAGACCACCCTACAACGTACTCATGACTAAAGATCCCCCTACAACGTACACATGACTGAAGACCACCCTACAATGTCCTCTCGACTAAAGACCACCCTACAATGTACTCTCGACTAAAGACCACCCTACAATGTACACGTAAAGAAAGACCACCCTACAATGTACTCGTGACTAAAGACCACCCTACAATGTACTCTCGATTAAAGACCACCCTACAATGTACTCGTGACTAAGGATCACCCTACAGTGTACTTGTGACTAAAGACCACCCTATGATGTACACATGACCTGAGACCTCAGCTTTCCACTACACCCAACTCTACACATGAGCCCACCTTATACCTCACAACACAGCCACAAACCTGCCACATAACATGTGCACATTGCCAGAGACCACCATACAATGTGTACATGATCTGAGAGCCCCCTACAATGTACACATGACCACTGACCAGAGACCACCATACAATGTGTACATGATCTGAGACCACCCTACAATGTACACATGACCACTGACCAGAGACCACCCTACCATGTACACCTGACCACTGAGCAGAGACCACCATACAATGTACACCTGACCACTGAGCAGAGACCACCCTACAATGTGTACATGATCTGAGAGCACCCTACAATGTACACATGACCACTGAGCAGAGACCACCATACAATGTGTACATGATCTGAGACCACCCTACAATGTACACATGACCACTGACCAGAGACCACCATACAATGTGTACATGATCTGAGACCACCCTACAATGTACACATGACCACTGAGCAGAGACCACCATACAATGTGTACATGATCTGAGACCACCCTACAATGTACACATGACCACTGAGCAGAGACCACCATACAATGTGTACATGATCTGAGACCACCCTACAATGTACACATGACCACTGACCAGAGACCACCATACAATGTACACATGACCACTGACTAGAGACCACCCTACAATGTACACATGACTAAGGACCACCCTACAATGTACACATGACTAAGGACCACCCTACAATGTACACATGACCACTGACCAGAGACCACCATACAATGTACACATGACTAAGGACCACCCTACAATGTACACATGACTAAGGACCACCCTACAATGTACACATGACCACTGACCAGAGACCACCATACAATGTACACATGACCACTGACCAGAGACCACCATACAATGTACACATGACTAAGGACCACCCTACAATGTACACATGACCACTGACCAGAGACCACCATACAATGTACACATGACCACTGACCAGAGACCACCATACAATGGGGGTCATTTACTAAGGGCCCGATTCGCGTTTTCCTGACGTGTTACCCGAATATTTCCGATTTGCGCCGTTTTCCCCTGAATTGCCCCGGGATTTTGGCGCACGCGATCGGATTGTGGCGCATCGGCGCTGACATTCACGCGACGGAAATCAGGAGGCGTGGCCGAACGAAAACCCGACGGATTCGGAAAAACCGGCGCATTTAAAACAAAAAATGTGTCGCGAAAATTGCACTTACCTTCTCTCAGCCCGGCTCGGTGTATTCCAGTGCGTTCCGATGCTCTTCAGCGCAGCAGCGCCACCTGGTGGACGTCGGAGGAACTGCTTTAGTGAATCCCGGCCGGACCCGAATCCACCGCAGAGAACGCACCGCTGGATCGCAAATGGACCGGGTAAGTAAATCTGCCCCAATGTGTACATGATCTGAGACCACCCTACAATGTACACATGACCACTGACCAGAGACCACCCTACAATGTGTACATGATCTGAGACCACCCTACAATGTACATATGACCAGAGACTAAGCCACCCACCACGTCCACCTCACCACAGCCACAAACCCTGCAACAGAACATGTGAGAGTCTTCTCTGACCCAACAAACAGCTGAACATGGAAGTCCAGGTCTAGTTCCTCTCTTGTCTGAGCTCTGGTGGGATTCTTCTGGGCCACCCTCTTACAGGTTCCTATCAATGGACAGCAAGCAGAGGTCTTCTAAACTGTGAGGAGGTGTCAAGAGGAATGACCTCATATGTATCAATCAGTCTGATGGAATGGTATAACATCGGTAAATGATCCGATGATTGATGATCCCTACTCACCGCCTTGAACTCATACTCGTCCTTGTAGAGCCTGAAGACCACATCTGAATGGGATTCTCCATTGTAGAAGCCAATGGCATCAGATATGAGCTGCAGAGGGTTGTCCTGAATAAGGTTCTGGGCTAGAGGTCGGCCATGAACCCCAGTGACCACCACAAAGAGGAGAAGAGTCTTAAAGGAATTCTCCATGCTGTGCTTCTCCTGTGCCCCGGGAAGGAATCTATGGCCACTCGTTGGAGGCTTCGTAATCTTCCTCCAGTTACACTTGGCAAAAACAAGGACGGGTTCTTTTCACAACAACCTGACCGAGACCGGGTGTAAGAACTAAACAAAGACACCCAGATTACAGGAAAGAACACGGAATTATCCATCACATGGTTGTCCTTGGCAAATCGGCCAAATATTTGATATGAATGGAAGACCATGAAGGTTTATGAGGAGAGGACGTCCGATGAGTAATAACCGCAGAGCAATGTCAGAGGAAACATCTCTCTGTATCAAAAGCTTAGTAATCACCTTAAGTCACCTCTCTGATGGGTAGGTATCCCCCATTATCTACATTTCTGCTGCAGAGTATCACCCATCAAGCTTAGATTCCTGGTGCACTAGAGGTGGGGCTATCCCTGCCCATGCCCTAGAGATGGGGTTATCCCTGCTGGTGCACAAGAGGTGGGGCTATCCCTGCTGGTACATTAGAGGTGGAGCTATCCCTGCTGGTGCACCAGAGGTGGGGCTATCCCTGTCTATGCACCAGAGGTAGGGCTATCCCTGTCTATGCACCAGAGGTGGGGCTATCCCTGCTGGTGCACCAGAGGTGGGGCTATCCATGCTGGTGCACCAGAGGTGGGGCTATCCCTGCTGGTACACCAGAGGTGGGGCTATCCCTGCTGGTACACCAGAGGTGGGGCTATCCCTGCCGGTGCACCAGAGGTGGGGCTATCCCTGCCGGTGCACCAGAGGTGGGGCTATCCCTGCCGGTGCACCAGAGGTGGGGCTATCCATGCTGGTGCACCAGAGATGGGGCTATCCATGCTGGTGCACCAGAGGTGGGGCTATCCGTGCTGGTACACATGAGGTGGGGCTATCCCTGCTGGTGCACCAGAGGTGGGGCTATCCCTGTTGGTACACATGAGGTGGGGCTATCCCTGTAGGTTCACCAGAGGTGGGGCTATCCCTGCTGGTGCACCAGAGGTGTGGATATCCCTGCCGGAGCACCAGAGGTGGGGCTATCCCTGTCGGTGCACCAGAGGTGGGGCTGTCCTGCTGGTGCACCAGAGGTTGGGCTATCCCTGCCGGTGCACCTGAAGTGGGGTTATCCCTGCCCATGCACCAGAGGTGGGGCTGTCCCTGCCAGTGCACATGAGGTGGGGCTATCCCTGCCGGTGCTCCTCTACGGCCTTTCAGCTTCATTCCTCCTCCTCTGAGTTATTCATGGAGGATGGACAACATGTGGCTGCAGAAATCATCTGACTCAGCTGCAACCGGGTTCATGAACCTAGAAAACTCATCCAGAACCTTCTGAAGACCCTCACCCCAGCGGCCCCAGAGATGAGACCCCCTGATCAATAAGAACCCATCTACATGCATCGGCCCTGGCCAAGACCTACAAGACATCAGGAAGTCCAGAAACTTCTGGAACATGTATGAACAGAATCACGGATCAATGACCCATCATCTTTTATCCCTTTAGTGGAGAACGATCTACAGATGGATCTCACCAATGATTCCCACCTCATCCCAGAGAGGAGACCTTCCAGAGGTCCTGCTTCACCGGCTATTGAGGACCTCGCCCGTCAACACTTACCTACCGCCAGGAAACCATCACCAGAGGTAAAGCCTGTAAGTGCCAAAGTAAGCACATGGAGAAGGACAAACATGTCCCAGAGCCGGGAACTTCCCGGAGAAGGAATTAGAGGATCAGAATAATATTTGTTTTCCTCGTGTTATTAACATCACATTGTGGTAAAGAGGCCGAGACTTCACTTCCTTGTGATTCTGAGCTCCTTCCTCCAGGGGGTTTACCCTACACCTCATGTCCTCCTCCTCCAGACTCCTCTGTCCTCCTCCTCCAGACTCCTCTGTCCTCCTCCTCCACCAGGCCCCTCTGCCCTCCTCCTCCAGACTCCTCTGTCCTCCTCCTCCTCCAGACTCCTCTGTCCTCCTCCTCCTCCAGACTCCTCTGTCCTCCTCCTCCTCCTCCAGACTCCTCTGTCCTCCTCCTACTGCAGACTCCTCTGTTCTCCTCCTCCTCCAGACTCCTCTGTCCTCCTCCTCCTCCAGACTCCTCTGTCCTCCTCCTTCTCCAGACTCCTCTGTCCTCCTCCTTCTCCAGACTCCTCTGTCCTCCTCCTCCTCCAGACTCCTCTGTCCTCCTCCTCCTCCAGACTCCTCTGTCCTCCTCCTCCTCCAGACTCCTCTGTCCTCCTCCTCCAGACTCCTCTGTCCTCCTCCTCCTCCAGACTCCTCTGTCCTCCTCCTCCTCCAGACTCCTCTGTCCTCCTCCTCCTCCAGACTCCTCTGTCCTCCTCCTCCAGACCCCTCTGTGCTCCTCCTCCAGACTCCTCTGTCCTCCTCCTTCTCCAGACTCCTCTGTCCTCATCCAGACTCCTCTGTCCTCCTCCTCCTCCAGACTCCTCTGTCCTCCTCCTCCAGACTCCTCTGTCCTCCTCCTCCCCCAGATGCCTCTGTCCTCCTCCTCCACCAGACTCCTCTGTCCTCCTCCTCCAGACTCCTCTGTCCTCCTCCTCCAGATTCCTCTGTCCTCCTCCTCCCCCAGATGCCTCTGTCCTCCTCCTCCACCAGACTCCTCTGTCCTCCTCCTCCAGACTCCTCTGTCCTCCTCCTCCTCCAGACTCCTCTGTCCTCCTCCTCCCCCAGACTCCTCTGTCCTCCTCCTTCTCCAGACTCCTCTGTCCTCCTCCTTCTTCAGACTCCTCTGTCCTCCTCCTCCAGACTCCTCTGTCCTCCTCCTCCTCCAGACTCCTCTGTCCTCCTCCAGACTCCTCTGTCCTCCTACCTCCTCCAGACTCCTCTGTCCTCCTCCTCCTCCTCCAGACCCCTCTGTCCTCCTCCTCTTCCAGACCCCTCTGTCCTCCTCCTCTTCCAGACCCCTCTGTCCTCCTCCTCCTCCTCCAGACTCCTCTGTCCTCCTCCTCCTCCAGACTCCTCTGTCCTCCTCCTCCTCCAGACTCCTCTGTCCTCCTCCTCCAGACCCCTCTGTCCTCCTCCTTCAGACTCCTCTGTCCTCCTCCTCCTCCAGACTCCTCTGTCCTCTTCCAGACCACTCTGTCCTCCTCCTCCAGACTCCTCTGTCCTCCTCCTCCTCCAGACTCCTCTGTCCTCATCCTCCAGACTCCTTTGTCCTCCTCTTCCTCCAGACTCCTCTGTCCTCCTCCTCCTCCAGACTCCTCTGTCCTCCTACCTCCTCCAGACTCCTCTGTCCTCCTCCTCCACCTCCAGACTCCTCTGTCCTCCTCCTCCAGACTCCTCTGTCCTCCTCCAGACTCCTCTGTCCTCCTCCTCCTCCAGACCGCTCTGTCCTCCTCCTCCTCCAGACTCCTCTGTCCTCCTCCTCCAGACTCCTCTGTCCTCCTCCTCCTCCAGACTCCTCTGTCCTACTCCTCCTCCAGACTCCTCTGTCCTCCTCCTCCAGACTCCTCTGTCCTCCTCCTCCAGACTCCTCTGTACTACTCCTCCTCCAGACCGCTCTGTCCTCCTCCTCCTCCAGACTCCTCTGTCCTCCTCCTCCAGACTCCTCTGTCCTCCTCCTCCAGACTCCTCTGTACTACTCCTCCTCCAGACTCCTCTGTCCTCCTCCTCCAGACTCCTCTGTCCTCCTCCTCCAGACTCCTCTGTCCTACTCCTCCTCCAGACCCCTCTGTCCTCCTCCAGACTCCTCTGTCCATTCATCTGCATCATTACAATCTTTACAGTCCTCAGTCAGATGAAATGGATGCAAATAGTTAATGTCACCTGATAGTCGTTGTAATGTATGATATCACTGCCCTACAGCGTCCCCATGTGGATGAATCAGGGAGCACATCTTCTCACCTCTGCACCTCTGAATTATCTCCGTCAGGGGTTTTAGAGTGATACATTCTACTTCTACAGTGACACATTGGGGGTCATTTACTAAGGACCCGATTCGCGTTTTCCCGACGTGTTACCCGAATATTTCCGATCTGCGCCGATTGTACCTGAATTGCCCCGGGATTTTGGCGCACGCGATCGGATTGTGGCGCATCGGCGCCGGCATGCGCGCAACGGAAGTCGGGGGCGTGGCCGAGCGAAATCCCGATGGATTCGGAAAAACCGCTGCATTTTTTTAAAAAATTGTGTCGCGAAAATTTCACTCACCTTCATCCAGGATAGGCCGGTGTATTTCGAGGCATTCCAGCGGACTTCAGCGCAGCAGCGCCACCTGGTGGACGGCGGAGGAACTACCTTAATGAATCCCGGCCGGACCCGAATCCTGTGCAGAGAACGCGCCGCTGGATCGCGAATGGGCCGGGTAAGTAAATCTGCCCCATTGTAGCAAACCATCAGCTGAGGCTGCAGCAGCTGTACATAAAAACCTGGGACCCCTCCATACATGACCCCCTGGACGGACCCTTCTGTTCTCACAGAATCTTCCTTATACACTGGATCTGAACCAGCAGAGCTGAAGTGTAAAGCGCCAGGGATGGGGCTGATCAGCAGCCTGAACCTGGAATTTGGCAGGAGGTGAATTGATGAAGAAATCAGACTCCACTGGTCAAAGTGGCGCGTTCTACTACTAATATTACTAATAATAATAATAATAATTCTTTATTTATATAGCGCACACAGATTACGCAGCGCTGCACAAGCATGTCAAATTGGTCCCTGTCCCCATGGGGCTCACAATCTAAACAGCCTAACAGTATGTTTTGATGTGTGGGAGGAAACCGGAGTACCCGGAGGAAACCCACGCAAACACTAATGGACCAGAACCATCCTGTGTCCTCTACAGTCATGGCCATAGGTCTTGAGAATGATACTAATGTTAATTGTTACAAAGTCTCCGGCATCAGGTGTTATAATGGTAATTTGCATATTCTCCAGAATGTTATAAAGAGCGATCAGCTTATCAGCAATTCATTACAAAGTCAGTATTTGCCTAGATATTAACTTTTTCCCCCAAAACACATTTCCCCTTCATTGCAGGCGCCTTAGGCGGAGCAGCGGCCATGGTGTCAGTGATGTCTCCAGTAACACAGGTGCAGGGGCTGATGGGGACAGGGCTGGGGACAATGTGTCATGTGTAAGTAACAATCACCACTGGGCAGTATAATAGGAGCAGGTAACATGGTGTCAGTGATGTCTCCAGTAACACAGGTGCGGGGGCTGATGGGGACAGGGCTGGGGACAATGTGTCATGTGTAAGTAACAATCACCACTGGGCAGTATAATAGGAGCAGGTAACATGGTGTCAGTGATGTCTCCAGTAACACAGGTGCGGGGGCTGATGGGGACAGGGCTGGGGACAATGTGTCATGTGTAAGTAACAATCACCACTGGGCAGTATAATAGGAGCAGGTAACATGGTGTCAGTGATGTCCCCAGTAACACAGGTGCCGGGGCTGATGGGGACAGGGCTGGGGACAATGTGTCATGTGTAAGTAACAATCACCACTGGGCAGTATAATAGGAGCAGGTAACATGGTGTCAGTGATGTCCCCAGTAACACAGGTGCGGGGGCTGATGGGGACAGGGCTGGGGACAATGTGTCATGTGTAAGTAACAATCACCACTGGGCAGTATAATAGGAGCAGGTAACATGGTGTCAGTGATGTCTCCAGTAACACAGGTGCAGGGGCTGATGGGGACAGGGCTGGGGACAATGTGTCATGTGTAAGTAACAATCACCACTGGGCAGTATAATAGGAGCAGGTAACATGGTGTCAGTGATGTCTCCAGTAACACAGGTGCGGGGGCTGATGGGGACAGGGCTGGGGACAATGTGTCATGTGTAAGTAACAATCACCACTGGGCAGTATAATAGGAGCAGGTAACATGGTGTCAGTGATGTCCCCAGTAACACAGGTGCGGGGGCTGATGAGGACAGGGCTGGGGACAATGTGTCATGTGTAAGTAACAATCACCACTGGGCAGTATAATAGGAGCAGGTAACATGGTGTCAGTGATGTCTCCAGTAACACAGGTGCGGGGGCTGATGGGGACAGGGCTGGGGACAATGTGTCATGTGTAAGTAACAATCACCACTGGGCAGTATAATAGGAGCAGGTAACATGGTGTCAGTGATGTCCCCAGTAACACAGGTGCAGGGGCTGATGAGGACAGGGCTGGGGACAATGTGTCATGTGTAAGTAACAATCCCCACTGGGCAGTATAATAGGAGCAGGTAACATGGTGTCAGTGATGTCCCCAGTAACACAGGTGCCGGGGCTGATGGGGACAGGGCTGGGGACAATGTGTCATGTGTAAGTAACAATCACCACTGGGCAGTATAATAGGAGCAGGTAACATGGTGTCAGTGATGTCCCCAGTAACACAGGTGCAGGGGCTGATGAGGACAGGGCTGGGGACAATGTGTCATGTGTAAGTAACAATCACCACTGGGCAGTATAATAGGAGCAGGTAACATGGTGTCAGTGATGTCCCCAGTAACACAGGTGCCGGGGCTGATGGGGACAGGGCTGGGGACAATGTGTCATGTGTAAGTAACAATCACCACTGGGCAGTATAATAGGAGCAGGTAACATGGTGTCAGTGATGTCCCCAGTAACACAGGTGCGGGGGCTGATGGGGACAGGGCTGGGGACAATGTGTCATGTGTAAGTAACAATCACCACTGGGCAGTATAATAGGAGCAGGTAACATGGTGTCAGTGATGTCTCCAGTAACACAGGTGCAGGGGCTGATGGGGACAGGGCTGGGGACAATGTGTCATGTGTAAGTAACAATCACCACTGGGCAGTATAATAGGAGCAGGTAACATGGTGTCAGTGATGTCTCCAGTAACACAGGTGCGGGGGCTGATGGGGACAGGGCTGGGGACAATGTGTCATGTGTAAGTAACAATCACCACTGGGCAGTATAATAGGAGCAGGTAACATGGTGTCAGTGATGTCCCCAGTAACACAGGTGCGGGGGCTGATGAGGACAGGGCTGGGGACAATGTGTCATGTGTAAGTAACAATCACCACTGGGCAGTATAATAGGAGCAGGTAACATGGTGTCAGTGATGTCTCCAGTAACACAGGTGCGGGGGCTGATGGGGACAGGGCTGGGGACAATGTGTCATGTGTAAGTAACAATCACCACTGGGCAGTATAATAGGAGCAGGTAACATGGTGTCAGTGATGTCCCCAGTAACACAGGTGCGGGGGCTGATGGGGACAGGGCTGGGGACAATGTGTCATGTGTAAGTAACAATCACCACTGGGCAGTATAATAGGAGCAGGTAACATGGTGTCAGTGATGTCTCCACAGGTGCGGGGGCTGATGGGGACAGGGCTGGGGACAATGTGTCATGTGTAAGTAACAATCACCACTGGGCAGTATAATAGGAGCAGGTAACATGGTGTCAGTGATGTCTCCACAGGTGCAGGGGCTGATGGGGACAGGGCTGGGGACAATGTGTCATGTGTAAGTAACAATCACCACTGGGCAGTATAATAGGAGCAGGTAACATGGTGTCAGTGATGTCCCCAGTAACACAGGTGCGGGGGCTGATGGGGACAGGGCTGGGGACAATGTGTCATGTGTAAGTAACAATCACCACTGGGCAGTATAATAGGAGCAGGTAACATGGTGTCAGTGATGTCCCCAGTAACACAGGTGCGGGGGCTGATGGGGACAGGGCTGGGGACAATGTGTCATGTGTAAGTAACAATCACCACTGGGCAGTATAATAGGAGCAGGTAACATGGTGTCAGTGATGTCTCCAGTAACACAGGTGCGGGGGCTGATGGGGACAGGGCTGGGGACAATGTGTCATGTGTAAGTAACAATCACCACTGGGCAGTATAATAGGAGCAGGTAACATGGTGTCAGTGATGTCTCCAGTAACACAGGTGCGGGGGCTGATGAGGACAGGGCTGGGGGACAATGTGTCATGTGTAAGTAACAATCACCACTGGGCAGTATAATAGGAGCAGGTAACATGGTGTCAGTGATGTCCCCAGTAACACAGGTGCGGGGGCTGATGGGGACAGGGCTGGGGACAATGTGTCATGTGTAAGTAACAATCACCACTGGGCAGTATAATAGGAGCAGGTAACATGGTGTCAGTGATGTCTCCAGTAACACAGGTGCAGGGGCTGATATTCGGCTGATAGACGGATATTCTGCAGGAGGTGCAGGGAGTGGACGCTGAGGACTGGGGGACAGACAGATATTCTGCAGGAGGTGCAGGGAGTGGACGCTGGGGACTGGGGGACAGACGGATATTCTGCAGGAGGTGCAGGGAGTGGACGCTGAGGACTGGGGGACAGACGGATATTCTGCAGGAGGTGCAGGGAGTGGACGCTGAGGACGGGGGGACAGACGGATATCCTGCAGGAGGTGCAGGGAGTGGACGCTGAGGACTGGGGGACAGACGGATATTCTGCAGGAGGTGCAGGGAGTGGACGCTGAGGACTGGGGGACAGACGGATATTCTGCAGGAGGTGCAGGGAGTGGACGCTGAGGACTGGGGGGGGGGTCATTGTCTCTGATGAATCCCCTTTCTGATTGTTGGGAGAAGACAAGGTGAGTGATGCCCCCAGTCCTGTCTCCTGCACCTGTAAAGCTCCTGCAGCCATTCATGTGGGGGGGAGGGGGGGCGGCTCCTCAGCCAAGGGAATCGCCTAAAAACACCTAAAGAATGGAGCAGAATGTCCTCCAGGAGCCGCTTCTCCCAACCCTCCAGGAGCAGATGGTGATCAACAATGGGGCACATTTAATAAGGGTCAGTCAGACGCATTTTCTTCGGGTTTCCTGATGATTTCTGTTTTGTGCCGATTTGCCCTGGGATTTTGGTGCACGCAATCGGATTTTGGTGCATCGGCACCGGCTTGCACGTGACAGAAATCGACAACCCGACGGATTCAGACAACGCGCGGGATTTAACATTTAGAATTTTGTCACAAGGCACGCACTTACAAGCACTGGGAAGAAAAGGTGAACTCCAGGGACCTCAGCGCGGAAGCGACGGATGCAGGAACCGAAACTTCGACGGAGAACGCGCCACAGGATCGCGACAGGACCGAGTAAGTAAATCTGCCCCAATGCCTTCTCCAGCATGATGGAGCACCGGCCATAAAGGGGAGAGCTAAATGGCTCCGGGAACAGAACACAGAGATTCTGGGTCCATGGCCCGGGAACAGAACACAGAGATTCTGGGTCCATGGCCTGGGAACAGAACACAGAGATTCTGGGTCCATGGCCCGGGAACAGAACACAGAGATTCTGGGTCCATGGCCCGGGAACAGAACACAGAGATTCTGGGTCCATGGCCCGGGAACAGAACACAGAGATTCTGGGTCCATGGCCCGGGAACAGAACACAGAGATTCTGGGTCCATGGCCCGGGAACAGAACACAGAGATTCTGGGTCCATGGCCCGGGAACAGAACACAGAGATTCTGGGTCCATGGCCTGGGAACAGAACACAGAGATTCTGGGTCCATGGCTCCGGGAACAGAACACAGAGATTCTGGGTCCATGGCCCGGGAACAGAACACAGAGATTCTGGGTCCATGGCCCGGGAACAGAACACAGAGATTCTGGCTCCATGGCCCGGGAACAGAACACAGAGATTCTGGCTCCATGGCCCGGGAACAGAATACAGAGATTTTGGGTCCATGGCCCGGGTACAGAACACAGAGATTCTGGGTCCATGGCCCGGGAACAGAACACAGAGATTCTGGGTCCATGGCCCGGGAACAGAACTCAGAGATTCTGGGTCCATGGCCTGGGAACAGAACACAGAGATTCTGGGTCCATGGCCTGGGAACAGAACACAGAGATTCTGGGTCCATGGCTCCGGGAACAGAACACAGAGATTCTGGGTCCATGGCCCGGGAACAGAACACAGAGATTCTGGGTCCATGGCTCCGGGGACAGAACACAGAGATTCTGGGTCCATGGCCCGGAAACTCCCCGGATCTTATCCCATTGACAACTTGTGGTCAATCATCAGGAGACGGAGGACAAACAAAACCGACACATTGTGACAGAATGCAGCAGTGATAGTGCAGGAATGGACGGCGATCAGTCAGGATCTGGTGCAGGAGGTGAGTGAGAGCTGCCAGGGAGAATTGCAGAGGTCCTGAAGAAGAAGGAGAGGTCCTGCAGATACTGACTCGCTGCAGTAACTCCTCCCACCTGACAATAAAAGCTTCTGCTCCCCATAATATGATTGCACTTGTATCTCTGTATGTGATAAACATCTGACAGACCAGAGGGACACATCATGTGACAGGAGGAGATTCTCACAACTTATGGCCAGGACTGTATAGCACCGTATGTATTATACTTTACTATGATTTCTGTTTTATAATGTGACATTTCAGAAACAGATCATAGAAAATTATACTAACTGTTATCTCATCATTAGACGGTGGGGTCGGCAGAGTCATCTCATTATCATTAGAGGGTGGGGTCAGCAGTGTCACCTCATTATCATTAGAGGGTGGGGTCAGCAGTGTCACCTCATTATCATTAGAGGGTGAGGTCAGCAGAGTCATCTCATTATCATTAGAGGGTGGGGTCAGCAGAGTCATCTCATTATCATTAGAGGGTGGGGTCAGCAGAGTCATCTCATTATCATTAGAGGGTGGGGTCAGCAGAGTCACCTCATTATCATTAGAGGGTGGGGTCAGCAGAGTCACCTCATTATCATTAGAGGGTGGGGTCAGCAGAGTCATCTCATTATCATTAGAGGGTGGGGTCAGCAGAGTCATCTCATTATCATTAGAGGGTGGGGTCCGCAGAGTCATCTCATTATCATTAGAGGGTGGGGTCAGCGGAGTCATCTCATTATCATTAGGGGGTGGGGTCAGCAGAGTCATCTCATTATCATTAGAGGGTGGGGTCAGCAGAGTCATCTCAGTATCATTAGAGGGTGGGGTCAGCAGAGTCATCTCATTATCATTAGAGGGTGGGGTCAGCAGAGTCATCTCATTATCATTAGAGGGTGGGGTCAGCAGAGTCACCTCATTATCATTAGAGGGTGGGGTCAGCAGAGTCACCTCATTATCATTAGAGGGTGGGGTCAGCAGAGTCATCTCATTATCATTAGAGGGTGGGGTCAGCAGAGTCATCTCATTATCATTAGAGGGTGGGGTCCGCAGAGTCATCTCATTATCATTAGAGGGTGGGGTCAGCGGAGTCATCTCATTATCATTAGAGGGTGGGGTCAGCGGAGTCATCTCATTATCATTAGGGGGTGGGGTCAGCAGAGTCATCTCATTATCATTAGAGGGTGGGGTCCGCAGAGTCATCTCATTATCATTAGAGGGTGGGGTCCGCAGAGTCCTCTTATTATTAGAAGTCTGAACCAGGAAAATGAATCTCATTATTATTAGGCCCTGGGGTCGGCAGAGGCAAACACCATGAGCTCTACCCTAAATACCAGAGGGTGGAGGGTGGAGAGCGGCTGAGCTGGAGCCGCCGCTGGCTGCTGTCCCTTCCTCATCCCTAGCCTCCTCCTGGCTCCCTACCAGCCTCACTGGAGCTTCGTCATCCTGCACCCACCATAGAGCACCCAGAGTTCTCAGCCCATTTGGGCACATTTACTAAGGGACCGTGGGCCACAAATCCATTGGGTTTCCCCAAATATTTCCGTTTTGCACCGAATCGCACCGGCTTGCATGCAACAGAAATGGGGGGTCGGTGGCCGTTGGACAACCCAACGGTTTCAGAAAAACCATGGAATTTAAAAAACGAAATGTGTAGCAAGATCAAGCACTTACATGCACCAGGAATATGAAGGTGAACTCCGGCAGATTTACTTACCCGGACCCGTCGCAATCCCACGGTGCGTTGTTCGATGAGGATTCAGGTCCGGCGCAATTCACTAAGGTCGTGCGTCCGATATCCTGCATGTGTCGCTTCCCCGCCGAGGTCCGCCGGAGTTCACCTTCTTCTTCCTGGTGCATGTGAGTGCTTGATCTTGCTACACATTTCGTTTTTTAAATTCTGCGGTTTTTGGGAATATGTTGGGTTGTCTGACGGCCACACCCCCCGATTTCTGTCACTTGCAAGCCGGCACCAATGCGGCAATTCGGCGCAAAACGGAAATATTTGGGAAAACCCTAAGGAATCGTGGCCCGTGGACCCTTAATAAATGAGCCCCATTGTCTCGTTTATATTTGTGTAACCTGTTGCATTTCTAACAAGGAAGTTCATTGTGATTGCAAAATTCTATATTTGGAATAAAATCTGACACCAGTAATGCGTCGGGTCCTTGGGCCTGTAACACGCTGCATGACCTCCCCAGCCCAGACTTAATCATAGACAAAGATAACCCTGACCGATTGATGCAGCATCAAGTACAGTATGATAGGGTGAAGATGTAGAGGAGAAGGTGGAGGAATGTGCCGTCTTCAGTGACCCCTGGATGTACAGAGAGGTCACATGACATTGTACACGTCCTTCTTGTTTTCTCGTAACGCCTCCGGCTCTCCGTACTTGGGTGGGATTTCTTCCTCTTCCCATTCTCTTCCTGTCAGTGAATCTTTTTCTTGGGGCACCTGTTAGTAGAATAAGAGTCGGGTCACGTGTATAAAGGAAGGGTGCCCTTTCATACTTACTGCCCGCTCTGATCTATGGCTAGCAACCGGAGGTGTGTTACCTCCACCTGCCCTGACCTCAGCCTGTCCGTGACTCTACTCTGCCTGACCCCTGGTGCTGTGCCCTGACCTCAGCCTGTCTGTGACCCTTCTCTTCCTGACCCCTAATGCTGTGCCCCGACCTCAGCCTGTCTGTGACCCTTCTCTGCCTGACCCCTGGTGCTGTGCCTTGACCTCAGCCTGTCTGTGACCCTTCTCTGCCTGACCCCTAATGCTGTGCCCCGACCTCAGCCTGTCTGTGACCCTTCTTTGCCTGACCCCTGGTGCTGTGCCCTGACCTCAGCCCGTCTTTGACCATTCTCTGCCTGACCCCTGGTGCTGTGCCCTGACCTCAGCCTGTCTGTGACTGTTCTCTGCCTGATCCCTAATGCTGTGCCCTGACCTCAGCCTGTCTGTGACTGTTCTCTGCCTGATCCCTGGTGCTGTGCCCTGACCTCAGCCCGTCTTTGACCATTCTCTGCCTGACCCCTGGTGCTGTGCCCTGACCTCAGCCTGTCTGTGACTGTTCTCTGCCTGATCCCTAATGCTGTGCCCTTACCTCAGCCTGTCTGTGACCCTTCTCCGCCTGACCCCTAATGCTGTGCCCTGACCTTAGTCTGTCTGTGACTGTTCTCTTCCTGATCCCTAATGCTGTGCCCTGACCTCAGCCTGTCTGTGACTGTTCTCTGCCTCACTCTTGGTTCTGTGCCCTGACCTCAGCCTGCCCGTGACTGTTCTCTGCCTGATCCCTGGTGCTGTGCCCTGACCTCAGTCTGTCTGTGACTGTTCTCTGCCGGACCCCGAATGCTGTACCCTTACCTCAGCCTGTCTGTGACCATTCTCTGCCTGACCCCTGGTGCTGTGCCCTGACCTCAGCCTATCTGTGACCCTTCTCTGCCTGACCCCTGGTGCTGTGCCCTGACCTCAGCCTGTCTGTGATTGTTCTCTGCCTGACCCCTAATGCTATGCCCTGACCTCAGCCTGTCTGTGATTGTTCTCTGCCTGACCCCTAATGCTATGCCCTGACCTCATCCTGTCTGTGACTGTTCTCTTGCTGACGCCTGGTGCTGTGCCCTGACCTCAGTCTGTATGTGAAGATTCTCTACCTGTCCCCTTATGCTGTGCCCTAACCTCTGCCTGTCTGTGACCATTCTCTCCCTGACTCGTGGTACTGTGCCCTGACCTCAGACTGTCCTAGATAATTTTCTGCCTGAACCCTGGTGCTTTGCTCTTACCTCAGCTCGTCTGTGACCATTCTCTGCCTGACCCCTGGTGCTGTGCCCTCAACTCAGCCTGTCTGTGACTGTTCTCTGCCTGATCCCTGGTGCTGTGCCCTGACCTCAGTCTGTCTGTGACTGTTCTCTGCCTGACCCCTAATGCTGTGCCCTTACCTCAGCCTGTCTGTGACCCTTCTCTGCCTGGCCCCTGGTGCTGTGCCCTGACCTCAGTCTGTCTGTGACTGTTCTCTGCCTGATCCCTAATGCTGTGCCCTTACCTCAGCCTGTCTGTGACCCTTCTCTGCCTGACCCCTAATGCTGTGTCCTGACCTCAGCCTGTCCATGACTGTTCTCTGCCTGATCCCTGGTGCTGTGCCCTGACCTCAGTCTGTCTGTGACTGTTCTCTTGCTGATCCCTAATGCTGTGCCCTGACCTCAGCCTGTCTGTGACTGTTCTCTGCCTCACTCTTGGTTCTGTGCCCTGACCTCAGCCTGCCCGTGACTCTTCTCTGCCTGATCCCTGGTGCTGTGCCCTGACCTCAGTCTGTCTGTGACTGTTCTCTGCCTGACCCCTAATACTGTGCCCTTACCTCAGCCTGTCTGTGACCATTCTCTGCCTGACCCCTGGTGCTGTGCCCTGACCTCAGCCTGTCTGTGACCCTTCTCTGCCTGACCCCTGGTGCTGTGCCCTGACCTCAGCCTGTCTGTGATTGTTCTCTGCCTGACCCCTAATGCTGTGCCCTGACCTCATCCTGTCTGTGACTGTTCTCTTGCTGACGCCTGGTGCTGTGCCCTGACCTCAGCCTGTATGTGAAGATTCTCTACCTGTCCCCTTATGCTGTGCCCTAACCTCGGCCTGTCTGTGACCATTCTCTCCCTGACTCGTGGTGCTGTGCCCTGACCTCAGACTGTCCTAGATAATTTTCTGCCTGAACCCTGGTGCTTTGCTCTTACCTCAGCTCGTCTGTGACCATTCTCTGCCTGACCCCTGGTGCTGTGCCCTCAACTCAGCCTGTCTGTGACTGTTCTCTGCCTGATCCCTGGTGCTGTGCCCTGACCTCAGTCTGTCTGTGACTGTTCTCTGCCTGACCCCTGGTGCTGTGCCCTCAACTCAGCCTGTCTGTGACTGTTCTCTGCCTGACCCCTAATGCTGTGCCCTTACCTCAGCCTGTCTGTGACCCTTCTCTGCCTGATCCCTGGTGCTGTGCCCTTACCTCAGCCTGTCTGTGACCCTTCTCTGCCTGACCCCTAATGCTGTGTCCTGACCTCAGCCTGTCTGTGACCCTTCTCTGCCTGACCCCTAATGCTGTGTCCTGACCTCAGCCTGTCTGTGACCATTCTCTGCCTGACCCCTGGTGCTGTGCCTTGACCTCTGCCTGTCTGTGACCATTCTCTCCCTGACCCCTGGTGCTGTGCCCTCACCTCTGCCTGTCTATGCCCATTCTTTGCTTGACCCCTGATGCTGTTCCCTGACCTCAGCCTGTCCATGACTGTTCTCTGCCTGACCCCTGGTGCTGTGCCCTGACCTCAGCCTGTCTGTGACCATTCTCTGCCTGACCCCTGCTGCCGTGTCCTGACCTCAGCCTGTCTGTGACCATTCTCTGCTTAACCCCTGGTGCTGTTCCCTGACCTCAGCCTTTTCAAAGACTGTTCTCTGCCTGACCCCTGGTGCTGTGCCCTGACCTCAGCCTGTCTTTGACCATACTCTGCCTGATCCCTGCTGCTGTGTCCTCACCTCAGCTTGTCTGTGACCGTTCTCTGCCTGATTCTTGGTTTTGTGCCCTGACCTCAGCCTGCCTGTGACTGTTCTCTGCCTGACCCCTAATGCTGTGCCCTGACCTCAGCCTGTATGTGACCCTTCTCTGCTTGACCCCTGGTGCTGTGCCCTGACCTCAGCCTGTCTGTGACTGTTTTCTGCTTGACCCCTGGTGCTGTACCCTGACCACAGCTTGTCATTGACTGTTCTCAGCCTGACCCCTAATACTGTGCCTTGACCTCAGCCTGTCTGAGACCATCCTCTACCTGACCCTTGGTACTGTGCCCTGACCTCAGCCTGTATGTAAAAATTCTCTACCTGTCACCTAATGCTGTGCCCTAACCTCAGCTGGTCTGTGACCGTTCCCTCCCTGACTCGTGGTGCTTTGCCCTGTCTGAGATCATTCTCTGCCTAACCCCTGGTGCTTTGCTTTGACCTCAGCTTGTCTGTGACCATTCTCTGTCTGACTCTTGCTGCTTTGCTCTGACCTCAGCTTGTCTGTGACCATTCTCTGCCTGACCCCTTGTGCTTTGCTTTGACCTCAGCTTGTCCATGACCATTCTCTACCTGACCCCTGGTGCTTTGCTTTGACCTCAGCTTGTCTGTGACCATTCTCTGCCTGACCACTGGTGTTTTGCTCTGACCTCAGCTTGTCCATGACCATTCTCTGCCTGACCCCTGGTGCTTTGCTTTGACCTCAGCTTTTCTGTGACCATTCTCTGCCTGACCACTGGTGTTTTGCTCTGACCTCTGCTTGTCCATGACCATTCTCTGCCTGACTCCTGGTGCTTTGCTCTGACCTCAGCTTGTCCATGACCATTCTCTGCCTGACCCCTGGTGGTTTGCTTTGACCTCAGCTTGTCTGTGACCATTCTCTGCCTGACCACTGGTGTTTTGCTCTGACCTCTGCTTGTCCATGACCATTCTCTGCCTGACTCCTGGTGCTTTGCTCTGACCTCAGCTTGTCCATGACCATTCTCTGCCTGACCCCTGGTGGTTTGCTCTGACCTCAGCCTATCTGTGACTGTTCTCTGCCTGCCCCCTGGTGCTGTACCCTGACCTCTGCCTGTGACTGTGATCTGATTGACCCCTGGTGCTGTGCCCTGACCTCAGTCTGTCTGGGACCATTCTCTCCCTGTCCCCTATTTCTCTGCCTTCAGCTCAGCCTGTCTGTGACTGCTCACTGCCTGATCCCTGGTGCTGTGAAAAGTTAGGGGACCTTCCATCTCATCATTTGACTCATACCCTAATGCTGCAGTATCTCTATAGGGAGGACATGTAAGACCCTTTCCATAAGACCCTTGGATGGAGCCCCAATTCACACAGGTCTAGAGGCACGGGGGGTCCACAACTCACAACTGTCTGATAGACAATGTCCAACCCTTTCTATAGAGGCAGGGGCACTGCTAGTGGGGTAGCAGTCACTTGGGTCTTGGAAAGTTTTAGATTTAGAGGGTAAGTTGAGCTCATTGTTGATGGATCTCGTGGCTTCTTCACTCTATATCTCACTGTTACTGTGGCTCTACCCTGGGATCACTCGATTATATCTCTTGTCCAATAGATTCTCATTGGCCTTTGCAGCAGCTGCTTGGCATTGAGCTCCCCTTTGTATTCCATGTGTACTTTGTATTCCGTGTACAGCAGTAGGAACACCAGCAGCACCTTACGTCTATCTCTACAGAGGGACGTGTCCTCACAGAGCAGGATCGCAATGTACTTCCACTCACCTCCTCAAACCCATATTCATACTCAAAATATGAGTACTGCTCGGTCCGGTCCTTCTGGCCTCCATAAAATGGCAAGACATGGGACTGACCATGTGGGACCATCTCCAAGAAGAACCCAAGAAGAAGCAGAAGCCACAAGGAGGAGTCCAGGCGCCTTCTGTGCATCTTCCCTGCAGCCGGGGGAATGGGCGGCTTCCCGTGTAACGGAGGATCACATCCCGGAGCTGGGATTATGACGGGTGTGTGCTCGACCTATAGTCACTGCCAAGAAGGTCCAAGGCTGCTTAACCCTTTCATCTCCCTGGTCTGAAGATCCAAGCAGCAGCTGTAGAATAATGGATGTGAATAGGGACCAAATGGAAGGGTCATGGAGGAGTCATAGGACACAACCCAAGGGGCAAAGAGCAGAAGTAATGTTCCTTAGAGGGGACATGTCACCAGGTGTTACCCCACTAGACTACAAGCCCCTAAGGTCGGGTATGAAATGTCTTTCTATGGGAAATCTCACCCGTTTACCAAAAGAAAAAATCTCCTCCAAAGTCAGGCAAATATGACTCTTTTCACCTCATTTTCCCATGAGATGAGTTAAGTTTAGTGGTTGCAGCGGGGGCGTCACTTCACAAGACTCTATCTGGTTCTATAGCATCTAGAAAGAAGGTGCTGGTGTCATATTAAAGATAAGAATATCATCTCTCAGATCGCATCAGGCTGGTCTCTCTGTTTTACTGAACATATGGGCAGTGTGTATTAACATCACGTTTACATATGTGTTTTGTTAACGCATGTGTTATACAGAGAAGTTATGCAAAAGATCTAAACAAAGAGACAATAACAAAGTTGAGGCAGCGGTCACCTGTGGTGTTTTGGTTGCGTTTTGTAAATGTGAATGTTAACAGTAAAGTAATTAAGCAAATCCCCTCCTCAGCTGTAGGAATGCTATGAAAACGCAACCATAACGCAACGTGTGACCGAACACTCAATTTTGTTATTGTCTCTTTGTTTACACCTTCTGCATCACTTCTCTGTCCATTGTCTATAAGATCTGTGTCCCCAGTGCTCCTGTGATCCCTGCCTGATGAAGGGGACCTAGTTGTCCCGAAAGCTTCTAACATCTTATATATCAGCCATTGGAAGGTCTCACAATCTCAGGACTTTATTTCACCTCATCAAAAGCTGCAGGAGTTTTCTCTCCCCACCAGGACGACTAATCCTTATCCAGGATCCGCTGGGGCTGGAATTGTCACAGTGAGGATCAGGATTGAGCTCCCTGTAGGTTTGTGCCTATAATGTTGTCCTCCTGCTTATCAGACTCCTGCTTTCTGGGACCTACTTTCTGTGGGTATTGTCTCTTCCCCCTGGGGTCCTCTGCTTTCTGTCCTGGTGTTCGCCTGGTGGGGCTCGTGTAATCTCCCCAGCATCATCCCAAAAACCTCTGAGAAACTGGATCTCCGGATCTTACCCTGCACAATGTGGCTATATGGGGTCATATACCAAGGGCCCGATTCTCGTTTCCCCGATGTGTTGTCCGATTTGCGCCGATTTTCCCTGTATTGCCCTGGGATTTGGGCGCACGCGATCGGATTTTGGCGCATCGGCACCGGCATGCACGCGACGGAAATCGGGGGGCGTGGCCAAACGAAAACCCAACGGATTCGAAAAAACCGCCGCTTTTAAAAAAAAAAAAGTGTTGCGGAGCTTGCACTTACCTTCACTAGGAATAGGCCGGTGTACTTGAGTGCGTTCCGATGCTCTTCAGCGCAGCAGCGACACCTGGTGGACGTCGGAGGAACTACCTTAATAAATCCCGGCCGGACCCGAATCCACCGCAGAGAAAGCGCCGCTGGATCGCGAATGGACCAGGTAAGTAAATCTGCCCCTATATGTCACCTGCGTATACTGCGGAGACTGATCTCATGATTGTCTTTGGTTTGTTGTGGTTCCTTGTTTTTTACTGGATTATTTACATAAATCTCAATCATTTTAACATGTTTACTTAATACATTTGTGATATTTTTAAAATATTACAATATTGTTGTCTGTTGTCTTTATATTGGATGCTATGAGATCCAGTGCAGACCCCTGCTCCATGTCCTCCCTCTGCTACTACTGTTCTCCAGATAGAGGAGCTGCAGCATGGAGCTCCCCTGCACCATGAGCCAGGACCTGTCACCTGCACCGGGAGTGCCCCAGGGGGAACCTTGTTACCCCCCTGTGGCCCTGACCGGTGTGGATGAGGCTGCACCAGGACTCAGCCGCCCTGATACCTGCGTCTGGGCCACTACAAATCGACCACTCATCCCCTGTATCCAGCTGCCCCCAAATACTGTCAGCACCCGGTGGGGAGTGTTATACACATAAGATGAGTGTCTGCAGGACCGGCCAGCAATCTCATGTGTATGGGGATGTCCTGAATCTTCTGACACCAGATCCCTGGGATACACCAGTCAGATTGATTGTTCTCCAAAGGATCTGGAGGCTGCTTATTCCCCTCATCCCACTGAGTGAGCACTCACCCCGATGCAAGTGTATGGGGGTCCGGAGAAAACAATGAACCATCCCATTATATGACAACAAGCGGAGATATTGCAAAACCAAGATAAATCAATGTAAGAAATTTATTGTAAAATTGTTCAATCCTCAGACGGTGCAGGAAACTGATGTTCTGTGATCACCTTTAACACTTATTGAGGATTTATTTTGTTTTAAAATTGGAAAAGTGACCTCACAAGTTGTCTGGGTCCCCTGTGTCCCATCATCCTATATGTGCGTTTTCATGTAATTACGTAGGTGCGAGAGCAGCCCCCCCACCTCCGCATGTTATCATTGTATCTAGAAACAGACAAGTTGATTGATACAAAGTTATCAAGTTCTTTCAGATACAGATTCAGCCCCTTTCATTGATGCAATTCCTCTCTCCTCCACTGGAGGCAGTGTAGTGTCTGGTATCATTCTGTATCACAGCTTTGGGTTGGGCAGCTGCTGGTTATGGGGACGTCGAGTTCCTAATGTTAAATTTACACTGAAACACTTTGCACAGTAAGCAGTGGACCAGGTCGGTCTGGCTCTGGTTCTGGCTCATGCTGGCGAATAGGGGGTCATGAGGCCCCCAGCGCCGGGGTCCATGGGAATGGTTTCCTGAGGTCGTGGTGTTCACCTAGAAGAAGAAAAATGAGGGTCCGATTCAGGACATTTATTACACCAGTGCATTGCAAAAGGCTTCACACCCTAGAACTTTTTCTCAATTTCAAACATTACAGCCACAAACCTCCAGGAATTTTATTGATATTTTTATTTGAAAACACAAAGTATCAAATATTTGTGAAGTAGAAATAAAATAACAGCTGCTTCTCCAAATATTTACTAATGAAAGCACAATCCAGCATCTGTAACTGGAAGGAGTATAATACAACTACTAACCTACCAAGACATGGCGCCCACCATTCACTGACACACCAGACAAGAGGAGGAGGCCTGAAGGAGGACAGAGGAGTCTGGAGGAGGAGGAGGACAGAGGAGTCTGGAGGAGGAGGAGGACAGAGGAGTCTAGAGGAGGAGGAGGACAGAGGAGTCTGGAGGAGGAGGAGGACAGAGAAGTCTGGAGGAGGAGGACAGAGGAGTCTGGAGGAGGAGGAGGACAGAGGAGTCTGGAGGAGGAGGAGGACAGAGAAGTCTGGAGGAGGAGGACAGAGGAGTCTGGAGGAGGGGACAGAGGAGTCTGGAGGAGGAGGGGGACAGAGGAGTCTGGAGGAGGAAGGGGACAGAGGAGTCTGGAGGAGGAGGAGGACAGAGGGGTCTGGAGGAGGAGGACAGAGGAGTCTGGAGGAGGAGGAGGACAGAGGAGTCTGGAGGAGGAGGAGGACAGAGGAGTCTGGAGGAGGAGGAGGACAGAGGAGTCTGTAGTAGGAGGAGGACAGAGGAGTCTGTAGGATGAGGAGGACAGAGGAGTCTGGAGGAGGAGGAGGACAGAGGAGTCTGGAAGAGGAGGACAGAGGAGTCTGGAGGAGGAGGATGACCGAGGAGTCTGGAGGAGGAGGATGACAGAGGAGTCTGGAGGAGGAGGAGGACAGAGGAGTCTGGAGGAGGAGGAGGACAGAGGAGTCTGGAGGAGGAGGAGGAGGACAGAGGAGTCTGGAGGAGAAGGACAGAGGAGTCTGGAGGAGGAGGAGGACAGAGGAGTCTGGAGGAGGATGAAGACAGAGGGGTCTGGAGGAGGAGGAGGACAGGGGAGTCTGTAGGAGGAGGAGGACAGAGGAGTCTGTAGGAGGAGGAGGACAGAGGATTCTGGAGGAGGAGTACAGAGGAGTCTGGAGGAGGATGAAGACAGAGGGGTCTGGAGGAGGAGGACAGAGGACACTGGAGGAGGAGGAGGACAGAGGGGTCTGTAGGAGGAGGAGGACAGAGGAGTCTGGAGGAGGACATAGGGGTCTGGAGGAGGAGGAGGACAGAGGAGTCTGGTGGAGGAGGAGGACAGGGGAGTCTGGAGGAGGACAGAAGAGTCTGGAGGAGGAGGACGGAGAAGTCTGGAGGAGGAGGACAGAGGGTCTGGAGGAGGACAGAGGAGTCTGGAGGTGGAGGACAGGGGAGTCTGGAGGAGGAGGAGGACAGAGGAGTCTGGAGGAGGAGGACAGAGGAATCTGGAGGAGGAGGAGGACAGAGGGGTCGGGGGGAGGAGGACAGAGGAATCTGTAGGAGGAGGAGGACAGAGGAGACTGCAGGAGGAGGAGGAGGAAAGAGGAGTCTGGGGGAGGAGGACAGAGGAATCTGTAGGAGGAGGAGGACAGAGGAGACTGCAGGAGTAGGAGGGCAGAGTAGTGTGGAGGAGGACAGAGGAGTCTGGAGGAGGAGGACAAAGGGGTCTGGAGGAGGAGGACAGAGGAGTGAGGAGGACAGAGGATTGTGGAGGAGGACAGAGGAGCCTGGAAGAGGAGGACAGAGGCGTCTGGAGAAGGAGGAGGAGGACAGAGGAGTCTGGAGGAGGAGGACAGAGGAGTCTGGAGGAGGAGGACAGAGGGGTCTGGAGGAGGAGGAGGTCAGAGGAGTCTGGAGGAGGAGGAGGACAGAGGAGTCTGGAGGAGGGGGACAGAGGAGTCTGGAGGTGGAGGTGGAGGACAGAGGAGTCTGGAGGAGGAGGAGGACAGAGGAGTCTGTAGGAGGAGGAGGACAGAGGAGTCTGGAGGAGGAGGACAGAGGAGTCTGGAGGAGGAGGAGGACAGGGGAGTCTGGAGGAGGAGGACAGGGGAGTCTGGAGGAGGAGGAGGACAGAGGAGTCTGGAGGAGGACAGAGGAGTCTGGAGGAGGAGGACAGAGGGGTCTGGAGGAGGAGGAGGACAGGGGAGTCTGGAGGAGGAGGAGGACAGAGGAGTCTGAATGAGGAGGAGGACAGAGGAGTCTGGAGGAGGAGGAGGACAGAGGAGTCTGGAGGAGGACAAAGGAGTCTGGAAGAGGAGGAGGGCAGAGGAGTCTGGAGGAGGAGGAGGACAGAGGAGTCTGTAGGAGGACAGAAGAGTCTGGAGGAGGAGGAGGGCAGAGGAGTCTGGAGGAGGAGGAGGACAGAGGAGTCTGGAGGAGGAGGAGGACAGAGGAGTCTGGAGGAGGAGGAGGGCAGAGGAGTCTGGAGGAGGACAGAGGAGTCTGGAGGAGGAGGAGGGCAGTGGAGTCTGGAGGAGGAGGAGGACAGAGGAGTCTGTAGGAGGAGGAGGACAGAGGAGTCTGGAGGAGGAGGAGGACAGAGGAGTCTGGGGGAGGAGGACAGAGGAGTCTGGAGGAGGAGGAGGGCAGAGGAGTCTGGAGGAGGAGGAGGACAGAGGAGTCTGGAGGAGGAGGAGGGTAGAGGAGTCTGGAGGAGGAGGAGGACAGAGGAGTCTGGAGGAGGAGGAGGACAGAGGAGTCTGGAGGAGGAGGAGGAGGACAGAGGAGTCTGGGGGAGGAGGACAGAGGAGTCTGGAGGAGGAGGAGGGCAGAGGAGTCTGGAGGAGGAGGAGGACAGAGGAGTCTGGAGGAGGAGGACAGAGGAGTCTGGAGGAGGAGGAGGGCAGAGGAGTCTGGAGGAGGAGGAGGACAGAGGACTCTGGAGGAGGAGGAGGACAGAGGAGTCTGGAGGAGGAGGAGGGTAGATGGGTTCCCTCTGGTTCTCTTCCTGAAGATAAGACATAGGACAGGACATGGGGGACTTACCAGGTGACTTATATTTCGGCACTCGCAGCCCCCGCAGCCGGGATTGTTACAGCACAAGGTGGGATCTTCCTGCGGAATAATAGAAAGAGCCGAGACAGAGAAAGCTGCAGCAGCCACGGCCATGACCAGGACTATGTCCCACCACTTCATGCTGCAGAGGAGTCCTGGACCAGCGGATGGTCTGTCCCCTGCACTCACCTGCTTTATAGGTGACCCACCCCACCCCATCACCGGGTGACACAGCGCACAACCTGCCCATAAATCCTGGTGACTGAGGCTTCTCTCTATAGATGATGAACCATAATTACTAAATTAGTCTTGAAGATGTTGGAGGAGTTTCCTGGCTCCTTATGACTGTACATGGACCTGGAACCTGCAGATCTGCTCCTATTAATGGAGTTCAGTCACTAAGCTCATAGATTGTAAGCTTGCAACATCCCCCACCGGGGCCTTTTCTTGGGGCCTGGAGTCAGCCGGGGCCCAGAATACCGGGGTGGCTGGCTGTTGCGGCCTAGGCACGCTGTGGTCCCGGTGCTTGGTATGGGGACCGGAGGGCTGTTCTACAGTCTGGCAGATCTCCAGCAGGTGGTGTGTGCTAGAAATATGGAGGGAGAGGCTAATGTACTGGTTCTCCCTGGGGCAGCCCTTAGAGTCTGTAGTGTGTGTCCCTGGTAGATAGATGGGGCAGCCCTTAGAGTCCGTAGTGTGTGTCCCTGGTAGATAGATGGGGCAGCCCTTAGTGTCTGTAGTGTGTGTCCCTGGTAGATAGATGGGACAGCCCTTAGTGTCTGTAGTATGTGTCCCTGGTAGATAGATGGGGCAGCCCTTAGAGTCCGTAGTGTGTGTCCCTGGTAGATGGATGGGGCAGCCCTTAGTGTCTGTAGTGTGTGTCCCTGGTAGATAGATGGGGCAGCCCTTAGTGTCTGTAGTGTGTGTCCCTGGTAGGTGGATGGGGCAGTCCTTAGAGTCTGTAATATGTGTCCCTGGTAGGTGGATGGGGCAGTCCTTAGAGTCTGTAATATGTGTCCCTGGTAGATAGATGGGGCAGCCCTTGGTGTTACAGCTGTAGCACGGACCAGCTGGAGGCAACGTTGTTCAAAAATAAGTTACAGTTCTTTGTTTAAACCAACAGCGACAGCAGGAAACGTGCCAAACGATTCCTTACAGAGGTAGGATACTGGGAGTGATCTTGGAGAGGGAACCTCAGGAGTTGGGTCACCAGCCTGGATGCAGGGGCAGGCTGGGATGAAGCTGTGTCCAATGCTGGAAGCTGCAGCTTTTGATCCTGAGTATCTTCAGTATCAGCCCTGAAGGTGGACTGACACCCTGTAGCTCTGTAATGAGGGCTGAGGCCTAGGAGGCCTGTAGTAAGAGCAGGTGCTCTAAGAGATGATGCTCCTCGGTCAGAAGCTGGGTCCTAAGACCCCCTGTCACTTCCTGTCCAGGGGTTTTGTTACTCCCTGTGGTCAGGTGGTGGTTCACTCCCCAATCACACTCCAGTTCACAATTAAGTGCAATGAGATATATCATTGGATGATAATAATAAATAATATTAACCCTTGAATATCCAGGCAGTATCTACCGCTGCACAATTACCTCTTTATCTACTGCATGGTACAAGAGGCTTATTCGCAACTACTCCATTGCCATGCACATTGGCCAGGACGTTGTATACCACCAGGGCAATTGAAAGAGCCCCCCACGGCTCAACTATGGACCGGATGGGAGTAAAGAGAACCCACGCTGTCCAGCAGCAGATGGCCTCCGGAGGGTCCAGGTGTGTCACAGCCGATAGGTGTAACAGCTGGAATAGTTTGCACTCTCGAGGAAGTGCTGGCTATGTGCAGTGTAGGGGACAAACCGCCCATGGTCCTGGAGACAGGCACCTGGGTTGGTGTTGGACTAAGTACATAAATACATATGAGACAGTTGGTAGCTAACGCCCTTAAACCAACTGTGTAGCAAGGAAAGGTGTGGTGTCATGTCCTGTAATCCACTCCTTACACCAAGGCCTGACTATTTGTTCGAAAACTCTTCTTCCTTGGCGACAAATAGTAATACACTTAAGTGTTACAAGTAATCTCAGCTCCTACCGCGTGAAGGCGTCTGGCGGGGGAGAGCCCGGAGCTCACTTCACCTGAATGTAACGAGTGTACAAGACAAACTTTTTTCCAGCTCAAATCCACCAATGTTCATACGATGTTGAAGGAACTTGGTCTTTATTTAAAAGCACGGACAGGTACATCATGAAATCCAACGTGTTTCAGACGCTTAGTGCGTCCTTAGTCATGGATAACAAAATATTGTGAAATGCAACAATTTATATCAAAAGCCACAGCCCGTTATGGTCAATAGGAGGGGCTTGTGGTCAGATGATGTCAGCCACCATCAACGTCCTCCTAGCAACCAAGTCACGTGAGAGGGAGAGAGGCGTGGTCACACATGTCAGCTGACCGCAGCATCTCCGGGGCAACACAATCGCACAGAAAAAGCAGGAAATATGCAGAAAAAACCCGGACAGCATGCGCAGGTAAGTAAAATGAAGGAAAACCTGTTATATTGCAAAGTGGAGCCTCTGAAGGGATGCGATCATGATAGAAACCAGGTCAAAAACATATCAGCAGATAAAACAATGAATAAACAGTAAAATCGTATACATGGATGTGAGCATGGTAAGTAACAAGGCATACAAAAATACCTAAAGGAACAATAATGGGGAGAGAAAAAAACATGAATACAAAGACAACAAGGACATATTTGGTAGGTGTAATAAAAGTACAGGAGCGACATCTGAAACCCCCACATTATGTAGCCAATGACGTTGTTTTTTATCCTCTTTGATCATGGAGGGGGACAGCATGTGCCCCTTCTAGAGACAACTTTACATCCCTCACCGAGTATGTTTTCCAGTTTGTCATCATGAAATAAAATGGGAAGATATTTAAGAACTGTCTGGTTGATTTTGTAAAATTGGGAACTATATTGTAAAGAAAGGACTGGTATGTCTTTTTGGGAAAGGTTTCTTGTGAAGTAGGGAGTTACGATCCTTTTTGTGGGCAATATTTTTGGCTCTATTTAGTGACCACTCCCACTAAGTGTTAGTCTCTGGGAAATGAGTCCAGACTAAAGTTTCTCCTGCTACAAATCTTCTCACCCACTGGAATTTAAAGTGTGTTTGGGGTGTTGGCCAGGGTAATGGAGAATGGTATTGCCTGCCGTGGGTTTCCTGAATGTATTAGTGGTTACCGTTTCACCAACCACCCCACGCAATCCGCGGTCCAAAAATGTGACCTCAGACGAATAGGAGTGCTGTGTGAACCGTAGGTTGCAGTCTTTAGGGGTCATTTACTAAGGGCCCGATTCGCGTTTTTGTGACGGGTTAACCAAATTTTTCCTTGAACTCCAGTGCGTTCCGATGCTCAGTAATTGGGCCAGATTTACTTACCCGGTCCATTCGCGATCCAGCGCCGCGTTCTCTGCGCTGAATTTGGGTCCGGCCGGGATTTATTAAGGCATTTGCGCTGAAAAGCATCGGAACGCGCTGGAGTTCACCGGCTCGGGCTGAGTGAAGGTAAGTGCAAGCTCCGCAACAGATTTTTTTTTTTTAAATGCGGCGGTTTTTCCGAATCAGTCAGGTTTTCGTTCGGCCACCCCCCCCGATTTCCGTCGTGTGCATGCCAGCGCCGATGCGCCACAATCCGATCGCGTGCGCCAAAATCCTGGGGAAATTCAGGGAGAATCGGCGCAAATCGGAAATATTCGGGTAACATGTCGGGAAAACGCGAATCGGGCCCTTAGTAAATGACCCCCAATGTGTGACATGAGGTGAAATGTAACCTGCAAAACGTATTCTTTGAAATCAGGTGTGTAATGGCTGTAGGTGTTTAAATGAAATTCCAGTGCCGTCATTGCAATGTTATAGGGAATGGATGTGTATAATGAGATGACATCGCAGCCCAACCACATGTGCTCAGGACCCAGGTATATTTGGTGAGAATTCGCAAAACATCCGATGAATCTTGTAAATAACCGGGGACACAAGTGGCTGGAGCAGCCTATCAAGCCATGCGCAGAGCCTCCCACTTACTGAACCCAGACCCGAGATAATGGGGGTCATTTACTAAGGGCCCAATTCGCGTTTTCCCAACGTGTTACCTGAATATTTCCGATTTGCACGCGACGGAAATGGGGGAGCGTGGCGGAACGAAAACCTGACGAATTCGGAAAAAACGCCGCATTTTTAAAAAAAAATCTGTCGCGGAGCTTGCACTTACCTGCACTCAGCCCGAGCCGGTGAACTCCAGCGCGTTCCGATGCTTTTCAGCGCAGCAGCGCCACCTGGTGGACGGCGGAGGAACTGCCTTAATGAATCCCGGCCGGACCCGAATCCACCGCAGAGAACGCGCCGCTGGATCGTGAATGGACCGGGTAAGTAAATCTGCCCCAATGGGTCTCATAGGGGGTGGGAGGATCCCCTTGTGTGTTTTTGGTAAACCATGAATGATGGGGATAACCGGATTGTGGACCTGCAGACAGTCCCTCTGTTTGGTAGTAACAATATGAAATATTTTTTGGTTGAATATTGAGGTGGGATTGGTTGTGGGTTCTCAATACACCGTGGAGTCAGAGAGCGCAGTGTGGATATCTTTGTCCATGAGCACTACCGTGCCCCCCTTGTCCGACATTTTGATAATCAAGTTTGTGAGATTTTTTAATTTGGACAGGGCACGGGACTGCCCCATGGACACATTTTTGTTGTGTGTTGGGCAGTTCTCTTATGTAAATCACATAGATCACACGTGACCTTGTATTGAATCAGAGCCATGGAAGAAGTGCGCGATTCTAAAGGGTAAAAATTTTGGTTACTGACCCTAAGATCACAAGACGGATTCATTAAGCATTCTTGACTGTGCACAAGAGTATCAAGTGATGAAAGATTCAACAAAAGCAACTGTGCTGGAAAGTTAAAGTCACGAAAAATATTATTATTGGTTGCAGTATCAAGGGACATGTTTGCATTAGTACCCACATTATGATATTCCTGAAGGGAAACAAAAGGGTCTTTTAACAGTTGGGTTACGAATGAATTTGTTAATGTCACATAATGTAGAAAAAAGATTAAATTGGTTGGTGGGCACAAAGTTCAAGCCCATAGAAAGTACCTCAATTTGTTCTTTTGTAAGTTTATGTGATGACAGGTTCAAGACGTCTACGGAATTACCCGTTATTTCAGGCCCGGCTCCAGCACCCGGCATACCTGGGCAAGTGCCGGGGCCCAGAGAGCTGCCGGGGGCCCACAATTGCTGTGCACGTCTTCACTCTTTACTTCCTGTGAGGACGAGCTGTGTCCTGCACTGTTCCTCTTCTCTGGGACAAGGCACAGCACAGGCAGAGGCTGCAGAGCTGCCTGTGTGGTGCAGCACATTATGGGTTAACCCCCCCTTCCCTCAATCTCCTCTTTACACAGAGCTCCAGTAAAGCAGAAATCTGTCAGCTCAGAGATTGGGACGAGGAGAAGCCTGAAGACTCCTCTATGTGATACCAGGGCTGCTGCAGACACCACATGGTATGTGACATGTATGGATGTGTATTACTGATCCATACAGTGAGTGTATTGTATGTGTGATGATGTGTTTGCTTGCATGTGTGTCTGCATGTATCTGTCTGTCAGTGTGTGTGTTTGCCTGCATGCTTGTCTGTAGCTGTCTGCATGTATCTGTAGCTGTCTGCCTGTATATATGTCTTGCTGCTTGTGTGACTGCCTGTATATATGTCTTGCTGCTTTTGTGACTGCCTGTATATATGTCTTGCTGCATGTATCTGTAGCTCTCTGCCTGTATATATGTCTTGCTGCATGTATCTGTAGCTGTCTGCCTGCATATATGTCTTGCTGCTTGTGTGACTGCCTGTATATATGTCTTGCTGCTTGTGTGACTGCCTGTATATATGTCTTGCTGCATGTATCTGTAGCTGTCTGCCTGTATTTGCTGCTTGTGTGACTGCCTGTATATATGTCTTGCTCCATGTATCTGTAGCTGTCTGCCTGTATATATGTCTTGCTGCTTGTGTGACTGCCTGTATATATGTCTTGCTCCATGTATCTGTAGCTGTCTGCCTGTATATATGTCTTGCTGCATGTGTGGATGTGTGAATGATATGAATCATCCAAATATACATGAGAAGCAGAGAGGGTTTTGTGTCAGTGATGTTTATTATGAGGTTCTGCAGCAGCAAAGTTTTGCATTATTAGGTTCCGTGGCAGCTCAGGTGTGTATTATGAGGTTCCGCAGCAGCTCAGGTCTGTATTATGAGGTTCTGCAGAATATGAGGTGTGTAGCATGAGGTTCTGCAGCAGCTGAGGTGTGTATTATGAGGTTCTGCAGCAGCAGTGATGTGTATTATGAGGTTCCGCAGCAGCTAAGGTGTGTATTATGAGGTTCTGCAGCAGCAGTGATGTGTATTATGAGGATCCGCAGCAGCTGAGGTGTGTATTATGAGGTTCCGCAGCAGCTAAGGTGTGTATTATGAGGTTCTGCAGCAGCAGTGATGTGTATTATGAGGATCTGCAGCAGCTGAGGTGTGTATTATGAGGTTCTGCAGTGTTGAGGTATGTATTATGAGGTTCTGCAATGTTGAGGTGTGTATTATGAGGTTCTGCAATGTTGAGGTGTGTATTATGAGGTTCTGCAGCAGTTGAGGTGTGTATTATGAGGTTCTGTAGCAGCAGTGATGTGTATTATGAGGTTCCGCAGCAGCTAAGGTGTGTATAATGAGGTTCTGCAGCAGAAGTAATGTGTATTATGAGGTTCCGCAGCAGCTGAGGTGTGTATTATGGGGTTCTGCAATATTGAGGTGTGTATTATGAGGTTCTGCAGTGTTGAGGTATGTATTATGAGGTTCTGCAATGTTGAGGTGTGTATTATGAGGTTCTGCAATGTTGAGGTGTGTATTATGAGGTTCTGCAGCAGTTGAGGTGTGTATTATGAGGTTCTGTAGCAGCAGTGATGTGTATTATGAGGTTCCGCAGCAGCTAAGGTGTGTATAATGAGGTTCTGCAGCAGAAGTAATGTGTATTATGAGGTTCCGCAGCAGCTGAGGTGTGTATTATGGGGTTCTGCAATATTGAGGTGTGTATTATGAGGTTCTGCAGCAGCTGAGGGGTGTATTATGAGGTTCTGCAGCAGTTGAGGTGTGTATTATGAGGTTCTGCAGCAGTTGAGGTGTGTATTATGAGGTTCTGCAGCAGTTGAGGTGTGTATTATGAGGTCATACAACAGCTGAATTGCAGTTTCAGTTTTATTACTTGGCAGAGTGGAGGAGCACACATTTTTAGGTTCGCCCTGTTGGTTAAATGACCGCAAAACTGCCCTGACCGTGACACAGCTGTTTGGGATGATAAACTGAGGAATATTTCAGGGAACAGGAGACCATTTTAGTTTTTGAATTTTTAATGCTGGCACTGCAAAGGGGCCCACTGAGGCACTGTCGCTCCGGGGCCTACTGAAACCTGGAGCCGGCCCTGCGTTATTTGGTGCTCCACAGTTTCCTTGTTACAGGATCCGCGGTGTTTGTGTTTGCGACCACTTCTTCGTCTTTTGATGACTGTGAACTGGAAGCCTCAGATGTGGATTTCTTATGACCTCTTTTGTTTTTCTTGTAATAAGATGGCTTTCTTTGTGGAGTGTCAACAGATGATAAATCCGTGGTGCCGTCAGAAGAGTCAACTTTGGATGAGGTGAAACTGCGGTGACCCCTGGAATTGGAACGATTATTGCTCTTTTTCAAAATTGATTTGGGTCTCTGGGGCAAACGTTCCCACCGTCCCCACTCAATAACTTGATTCTGTGAGTAATCAAAAGTGTCCCTCTGGAATTTTCTTCCTTTTGGTGATCATGATCTCATCCTCCACTTTAAACACAGAATTTTTAATTTTGTTGAGTGCTTCATCAAAGTTGTTAATGTCATTTTTTAAGTCCTTTTCGAGTCCTGCGTGTCTTAGATTTCTTTGCGGAGTCAATTTGTCCTCTTCATATTTCATGATCAATTGCATCAAAGAAAAGGAGCAGTCCGATAATTTGTTTTTCAACTCAGTAATAAATTCAGTGCAGTAAATATAAGTGGGAATCTTTTTCAACCACTACCCTCTGGGTATCAACCGTGGGTATCATGCGTTTTGTAGTATATGTTTGTAAAATGGTAAAGTCCCACCAAATTTTGGTCTCCTGGATTTGGATTTTTTTCAACAATTTAAGTGATAAATCCACAGTTACTTGTAGTGAAGTGGTGGCGTTATGATCCGCAAAGAGCGATTCAGCTTTCGCATGTCGGGTGCATTCGTCAGGTTCCATGTTGAAACGAAAGTGATGTAGTGTCTAATGTAAAATAATAGGTTTGATGTTCCGCGGGAGCACGAAGAAGCGAAGAAAATCCAAAATGATACAAGTAATCTCAGCTCCTACCGCGTGAAGGCGTCTGGCGGGGGAGAGCCCGGAGCGTAACAAGTGTACAAGACAAACTTTTTTCCAGCTCAAATCCACCAATGTTCAGACGATGTTGAAGAAACTTGGTCTTTATTTAGTTCATATTAAAAACATGGACAGATACATCCAACGCGTTTCAGTCGCTTAGTGCGTCCTTAGTCATGGATAACAAAAAATGGTGAAACGCAACAATTTATGTCAGCTGTGACCAATGGTTCAAAAGCCACAGCCCGTCAATGGGAGGAGTGTGTGGTCAGACTATGTCAGCCACCGTGACTATGTAATACACTTAAGTACATGTTATACATACAGTACATTTTACCTGCCATCTGACAGTCTTACCCTGAGTGTATGGCATCTAGGTGTTTCTAAGTTGAACACCCCTGGTCCCCTAAAGACCCACGGTTTACAGACTATCACACTGTACGGAGCTCCAATTCTAGGTGTAAGCCTGCGGTCAGGTCCAACATAGTCTCACTACAATCCTGCAAAGCCTATAAAAATGGTTAAGTGCAAACTCACTGTCAATAAATGACGTGCAAACATGGTAACACACATCGGCTTTTCAGCCCAATGGGTAAATTGCTTGAACGTTACAAACGTTACTGAAACTGACTACTCAAGGTAGCATGAGCAAAGTGCCACAATGTCCATTTTCCTGTGGAGAAAAAGGCTTAGGAAATGCAAACAGAATGTCCATTCCTGCAAATAAAAAGCATTCAGTGCAATACAAAGTCATTGGCAACTTTTTCCTTGTAGCGAATGGCTAAAAGTCTCTCAGACGGCTTTTAAAGCAAAGTCCATCTTCTGGGCGCAGCCCTTGATGTGGGGAAGAGTGCAGATAAACAAAGGGTCTCCTCTTCCATGGAGGGACAGAATCCTTTGTGGATGTCTCTGCGTCAGCAGAGATTGGTGCCAACATAGCATATAACAACGGTGAGCAGTTCAAGGAGAGTCTCTTGACTGTAGTATAAATAGGGGGAAAGAGTCGCAGGATAGTCTCTGGCTCTATGAGATAGATGTGGGGCTCAGCCCAACTGGGAGTAGCAGGAAAATGTCATATATACAATATATACAATAGATAAAGTACCTGGTAAGGGCTTCAGCCCCTCAGGGGTTACTCTGTATCTTCCTTTTCAGCAACTGGAGGATCTGAAATTAGAGCAGGATCCTGTGTAGGGGAATCAATAGGAGCCGGCTGGGGACATCCGGTGGCAGATTCAGGAACTGCAGGCTCCTTGTCCTCCTGACATTCAGGGGGAGAGGCACTGTCCTCCGGGATGTCGGCTGTTCCAGCCGGGGGCTCCACAGACCCTGGGACCATTGAGGGGTCCAAGAACAAGTAAATAGCAGCTTGCAGCAGTGCCGCAGCTCCCTCCAGCTCCAGATTTTCTGGTAGCCGGCTGCCCGGGGTGATGTTCCTGTCGGAGGTCCCGGGTAAAGCTCATCAGCCGGACCATCCTCTGCCACGGAGGACCCTCGGGATCCAGCTGCACTCCCTGCAGTAGAGGCGGTGGGGGTGCTCCCCTGGACCATGCCCAGCCCATGGATGGCAATGGGACCCGTGCTTATGATGACAGTGGATGGAGCATTAACATGGGTCACAACCTGGGGGCTTACCGCAGGTGAATAAGAGGAAGTCGGAGACTCCGGCCACTCATCATCCTCGAAGAAATCCTCACAGGACTGGTAGCGCTCCTCCTCTGGATCAGGATGACAACAGCCGCAAAGGGTCCGCAGGGTCCTTCCTGCAGGGAGAATTCAATATACTCCCCTGACTTCAAGTTGTGAAGCCGCTCCGGCAGATCAGGCCTCTTGACGGACCGGCGGGGAATGAAGACCTCCCATCCGGTGTAGTCCTGGGTGGCGAAGCCGAAGCCCCACTGTCGGTCGAAGTAATGGACCACCCCGGTGATCCGATTCTGCTTGACCCAAGCGCCTTCCTTGGATCGTCCTGCCATGAACCGCTGGGCCTCCAGAGGGCCTCACCTCGGCCCCAAGGCTTCGGGGGTGCAGGTGCTGCAGGTCGTCTTTTCAAAGCAGGCTCAGGCTTTGCAGGTGGTCGGGCAGGTGCCGGAACTGGAGCAGGAGCAGAGGATTGGGAACCACAACAGGAACCGCAGGATGTTCATCAGCTAAAATAGGCCCAGGTGCTGACTTGGTGGGAGTCGTAGTAGGTTCAGGCGCTGGCCCGGCAGGAGTCGGGGCCTCCCAATGTGGCGCCTCCACATGGGCCCGTGGTACCAGCATGGTAGCCAGGAGAGGCAGCAGGAACCGCCCGGGTGGAGCATGGGGCTCCGTCACTGACTGTCGGTAGGCCCTTATGACAGAGGCCCAGGTCAACCCGCGATGCAGCCGGTGCCCAGCGAAGGGCCTCCGGGCCGGCTGTGCGGAGACCACAATGACAGTCTCCAAGGCTTGTAAGACCTCTGGTGCCTCGGCTGAGGGCAGAGGCATAGGACCTCACATGGTGTTGACCTCTCTGTTCAAAGTCCAAAGAAGTTCTCGCACAGGGATTAACCTCCGGAGTGCTGGAGCGGAGCTCAACAGCATGTGGCAGTGCAGTAACACAGTCAATGTGGAAAAATACAAAGTCACTTGGGCCTAAACCCGGATGGCAGCAGGGTTAGGCAGCACAGTAGTTTTTCAATAAAGGACAGTCTATAGTGCCAGCATAAGGCACAGAAGTAGAAATCCTGTTCGTGACGCCACTTGCAACATTCCACACCAGGGCCTAGCCTTTTCTTGGGGCCTGGAGGCAGCCGGGGCCCAGAATACCGGAGTGGCTGGTGGTTGTGGCCTAGGCATGCTTGTGTCACGGTACTTGGTATGGGGAGCAGAGGGCTGTTCCACAGCCTGGCAATCTCCAGCGTGTGGTGTGTGCAAGAAATATGATATTGAGGGAGAGGCTGATGTACTGGTTCTCCCTGGGGCAGCCCTTAGAGTCTGTAGTATGTGTCCCTGGTAAATGGATGGGGCGCCCTTGATGTTACAACTGTAGCAGGGACCAGCCAGAGGCAACGTGCCCAACGATTCCTTACAGAGGTAGGATACTGGAAATGCTCTTGGAGAGGGAACCTCAGGAGTTGGGTCACCAGCCTGGATACAGGGGCTGGCTGGATGGAGCTGTGTCCAATGCTGGAAGCTGCAGCTTTTATCCTAAGTATCTTCAGTATCAGCCCTGAAGGTGGACTGACACCCTGTAGCTCTGTAGCTCTGTAATGAGGGCTGAGGCCTAGGAGGCCTGTAGTAAGAGCATGTGCTCTAAGAGATGATGCTCCCCTGTCAGAAGCTGGAACCTAAGACCCCCTGTCACTTCCTGTCCAGGGGTTTTGTTACTCCCTCTGGTCAGGTGGTGGTTCACTCCCCAATCACACTCCAGTTCACAATTAAGTGCAATGAGATATATCATTGGATGATAACAATAAATAATATTAACCCTTGTCTATCCAGGCAGTATCTACCGCTGCACAATTACCTCTTTATGTACTGTATGGTATAAGAGGCTTATTCGCAACTACTCCTCTGCCATGCGCATTGGCAGGGACGTTGCAAGCTCTTGTGGACATGGTCCTCACTCATCTGACCGTCTTATTGCTCTCTAATGTTTGATTTTGTATATATGAAGCCCCTGACCTGTGTATTGTAATGGCACATGGCGCCGTCTTTCAAGCAGGACTCTCTATATTGATTTTGGGACCATATTCAGAAGGAATCATCTGATTTGTGGGGGTCGATACTGTCGGACTCTCATCAAGTGGGATTTATTAAGTTATTAAGTTATGTGTCAGGAGGCCCCAGATGTTATGTGTGAGGAGGCCCTAGATGTTATGTGTGAGGAGGCCCCAGATGTTGTGTGTGAGGAGGCCCCAGATGTTGTGTGTGAGGAGGCCCCAGATGTTATGTGTGAGGAGGCCCCAGATGTTATGTGTGAGGAGGCCCTAGATGTTACGTGTGAGGAGGCCCTAGATGTTATGTGTGAGGAGGCCCCAGATGTTATTTGTGAGGAGGCCCCAGATGTTATGTGTGAGGAGGCCCTAGATGTTATGTGTGAGGAGGCCCAGATGTTATGTGTGAGGAGGCCCTAGATGTTATGTGTGAGGAGGCCCTAGATGTTACGTGTGAGGAGGCCCTAGATGTTACGTGTGAGGAGGCCCCAGATGTTATGTGTGAGGAGGCCCCAGATGTTATGTGTGAGGAGGCCCTAGATGTTATGTGTGAGGAGGCCCCAGATGTTATGTGTGAGGAGGCCCTAGATGTTATGTGTGAGGAGGCCCCAGATGTTATGTGTGAGGAGGCTCTAGATGTTGTGTGTGAGGAGGCCCCAGATGTTAATAAAATATATACAGCGTGATGCCATGTATAATAAAATATATACAGTGTGCTGCCATGTAAAATAAAATATATACAGCGTGCCGCCATGTATAATAAAATATATACAGCGCTCCGCCATGTATAATAAAAAATATACAGCATGCTGCCATGTATAATAAAATAGATACAGCGTGCTGCCATGTATAATAAAATATATACAGCATGCCGCCATGTATAATAAAATATATACAGCATTCCGCCATGTATAATAAAATAGATACAGCGTGCTGCCATGTATAATAAAATATATACAGCGTGCTGCCATGTATAATAAAATAGATACAGCGTGCTGCCGTGTATAATAAAATATATACAGCATGCTAACATGTATAATAAAATATATACAGCGTTCCGCCATGTATAATAAAATATATACAGCATGCTAACATGTATAATAAAATATATACAGCGTTCCGCCATGTAAAATAAAATATATACAGCGTTCCTCCATGTATAATAAAATATATACAGCATGCTGCCATGTATAATAAAATATATACAACGTGCCGCCATGTATAATAAAATATATACAGCGTTCCGCCATGTATAATAAAATATATACAGCATGCCGCCATGTATATCAAAATATATACATCGTTTCGCCATGTATAATAAAATATATACAGCGTGCCGCCATGTATAATAAAATATATACAGCGCTCCGCCATGTATAATAAAATATATACAGCATGCTGCCATGTATAATAAAATAGATACAGCATGCAGCCATGTAAAATAAAATATATATAGCGTTCCGCCATGTATAATAAAATATATACAGCATGTTGCCATGTATAATAAAACATATACAGCGTTCCGCCATGTATAATAAAAAATATACACCATTCCTCCATGTATTATAAAATATATAAAGCATGCTGCCATGTATAATAAAATATATACAGCATGCTGCCATGTATAATAAAATATATACAGTGTTCCGCCATGTATAATAAAATATATACAGCGTGCCGCTATGTATAATAAAATATATAAAGCATGTTGCCATGTATAATAAAATATATACAGCGTTCCACCATGTATAATAAAATATATACAGCATGCTGCCATGTATAATAAAATAGATACAGCGTTCCGCCATGTAAAATAAAATATATACAGCATGCTGCCATGTATAATAAAATAGATACAGCGAGCTGCCATGTATAATAAAATAGATACAGCGTTCGGCCATGTATAATAAAATATATACAGCGTTCGGCCATGTATAATAAAATATATACAGTGTGTCGCCATGTATAATAAAATATATACAGCAAGCCGCCATGTATAATAAAATAGATACAGCGAGCCGCCATGTATAATAAAATATATACAGCGTGCTGCCATGTATAATAAAATATATACAGCGTTCCGCCATGTATAATAAAATATATAAAGCGTGCCGCCATGCTTAATAAAATATACAGCGTTCAGCCATGTATAATAAAATATATACAGCGTTCCGCCATGTATAATAAAATATATACAGCGTTACGCCATGTATAATAAAATATATACAGCATGCTGCCATGTATAATAAAATATATACAGCGTGCTGCCATGTATAATAAAATATATACAGCTGGCCGCCATGTATAATAAAATATATACAGCATGCTACCATGTGTAATAAAATAGATACAGCGTGCTGCCATGTATAATAAAATAGATACAGCATGCTGCCATGTATAATAAAATATATACAGCGTACTGCCATGTATAACAAAATATATACAGCGTGCTGCCATGTATAATAAAATATATACAGCGTGCTGCCATGTATAATAAAAAAGATACAGCATGCTGCCATGCATAATAAAATATATACAGCTGGCCGCCATGTATAATAAAATATATACAGCATGCTACCATGTGTAATAAAATAGATACAGCGTGCTGCCATGTATAATAAAATAGATACAGCATGCTGCCATGTATAATAAAATATATACAGCGTACTGCCATGTATAACAAAATATATACAGCGTGCTGCCATGTATAATAAAATATATACAGCGTTCCGCCATGTATAATAAAATATATACAGCGTGCTGCCATGTATAATAAAATAGATACAGCGTTCCGCCATGTGTAATAAAATATATACAGCATGCTGCCATGTATAATAAAATATATACAGCGTTCCGCCATGTATAATAAAATATATACAGCATGCTGCCATGTATAATAAAATAGATACAGCAAGCGACCATGTATAATAAAATTTATACAGCATGCTGCCATGTATAATAATATATATACAGCGTTCCGCCATGTATGAAAAAATATATACAGCGTGCCGCCATGTATAATAAAATAGATACAGCATGCTGCCATGTATAATAAAATATATACAGCGTGAAGCCATGTATAATAAAATATATACAGTGTGCTGCCATGTAAAATAAAATATATACAGCATGCTGCCATGTATAATAGAATATATACAGCGTTCCGCCATGTATAATAAAATATATACAGCGTGCCGCCATGTATAATAAAATATATACAGCATGCCGCCATGTATAATAAAATATATACAGCATGCTGCCATGTATAATAAAATATATACAGAGTACCGCCATGTATAATAAAATATATACAGCATGCTGCCATGTATAATAAAATATATACAGCATTCTGCCATGTATCATTAAATATATACAGCGTTTCGCCATGTATAATAAAATATATACAGCATGCTGCCATGTATAATAAAATATATACAGCGTGAAGCCATGTATAATAAATTATATACAGTGTGCTGCCATGTAAAATAAAATATATACAGCATGCTGCCATGTATAATAAAATATATACAGCATTCCGCCATGTATAATAAAATATATACAGCGTGCCGCCATGTATAATAAAATATATACAGCGCTCCGCCATGTATAATAAAATATATACAGCATGCTGCCATGTATAATAAAATAGATACAGCAAGCGACCATGTATAATAAAATTTATACAGCATGCTGCCATGTATAATAATATATATACAGCGTTCCGCCATGTATGAAAAAATATATACAGCGTGCCGCCATGTATAATAAAATAGATACAGCATGCTGCCATGTATAATAAAATATATACAGCGTGAAGCCATATATAATAAAATATATACAGTGTGCTGCCATGTAAAATAAAATATATACAGCATGCTGCCATGTATAATAAAATATATACAGCGTTCCGCCATGTATAATAAAATATATACAGCGTGCCGCCATGTATAATAAAATATATACAGCGTGCCGCCATGTATAATAAAATATATACAGCATGCCGCCATGTATAATAAAATATATACAGCATGCTGCCATGTATAATATAATATATACAGCGTTCCGCCATGTATAAAAAAATATATACAGCGTGCCGCCATGTATAATAAAATATATACAGCATGCTGCCATGTATAATAAAATATATACAGCATTCTGCCATGTATCATTAAATATATACAGCGTTTCGCCATGTATAATAAAATATATACAGCATGCTGCCATGTATAATAAAATATATACAGCGTGAAGCCATGTATAATAAAATATATACAGTGTGCTGCCATGTAAAATAAAATATATACAGCATGCTGCCATGTATAATAAAATATATACAGCATTCCGCCATGTATAATAAAATATATACAGCGTGCCGCCATGTATAATAAAATATATACAGCGCTCCGCCATGTATAATAAAATATATACAGCATGCTGCCATGTATAATAAAATAGATACAGCATGCAGCCATGTAAAATAAAATATATATAGCGTTCCGCCATGTATAATAAAATATATACAGCATGTTGCCATGTATAATAAAATATATACAGCGTTCCGCCATGTATAATAAAATATATGCAGTGTGCCGCCATGTATAATAAAATATATACAGCGCTCCGCCATGTATAATAAAATATATACAGCATGCTGCCATGTATAATAAAATATATACAGCGTTCCGCCATGTATAATAAAATATGTACAGCATGCTGCCATGTGTAATAAAATATATACAGCGTGACGCCATTTATAATAAAATATATACAGCGTTCTGCCATGTATAATAAAATATATACAGCGTTCCGCCATGTATCATAAAATATATACAGCATGCTGCCATGTATAATAAAATATATACAGCATGCTGCCATGTATAATAAAATATATACAGCGTTTCGCCATGTATAATAAAATATATACAGCATGCTGCCATGTATAATAAAATATATACAGCGTTCCGCCATGTATAATAAAATATATACAGCGCTCCGCCATGTATAATAAAATTTATACAGCATGCTGCCATGTATAATAATATATATACAGCGTTCCGCCATGTATGAAAAAATATATACAGCGTGCCGCCATGTATAATAAAATAGATACAGCATGCTGCCATGTATAATAAAATATATACAGCGTGAAGCCATGTATAATAAAATATATACAGTGTGCTGCCATGTAAAATAAAATATATACAGCATGCTGCCATGTATAATAAAATATATACAGCGTTCCGCCATGTATAATAAAATATATACAGCGTGCCGCCATGTATAATAAAATATATACAGCGCGCCGCCATGTATAATAAAATATATACAGCATGCCGCCATGTATAATAAAATATATACAGCATGCTGCCATGTATAATAAAATATATACAGAGTACCGCCATGTATAATAAAATATATACAGCATGCTGCCATGTATAATAAAATATATACAGCATTCTGCCATGTATCATTAAATATATACAGCGTTTCGCCATGTATAATAAAATATATACAGCATGCTGCCATGTATAATAAAATATATACAGCGTGAAGCCATGTATAATAAAATATATACAGTGTGCTGCCATGTAAAATAAAATATATACAGCATGCTTCCATGTATAATAAAATATATACAGCATTCCGCCATGTATAATAAAATATATACAGCGTGCCGCCATGTATAATAAAATATATACAGCGCTCCGCCATGTATAATAAAATATATACAGCATGCTGCCATGTATAATAAAATAGATACAGCATGCAGCCATGTATAATAAAATATATACAGCGTTCCGCCATGTATAATAAAATATATACAGCATGCTGCCATGTGTAATAAAATATATACAGCGTGACGCTATTTATAATAAAATATATACAGCGTTCTGCCATGTATAATAAAATATATACAGCGTTCCGCCATGTATAATAAAATATATACAGCATGCTGCCATGTATAATAAAATATATACAGCATGCTGCCATGTATAATAAAATATATACAGCGTTTCGCCATGTATAATAAAATATATACAGCATGCTGCCATGTATAATAAAATATATACAGCGTTCCGCCATGTATAATAAAATATATACAGCGTGCCGCCATGTATAATAAAATATATACAGCGCTCCGCCATGTATAATAAAATTTATACAGCATGCTGCCATGTATAATAATATATATACAGCGTTCTGCCATGTATGAAAAAATATATACAGCGTGCCGCCATGTATAATAAAATAGATACAGCATGCTGCCATGTATAATAAACTATATACAGCGTGAAGCCATGTATAATAAAATATATACAGTGTGCTGCCATGTAAAATAAAATATATACAGCATGCTGCCATGTATAATAAAATATATACAGCGTTCCGCCATGTATAATAAAATATATACAGCGTGCCGCCATGTATAATAAAATATATACAGCGTGCCGCCATGTATAATAAAATATATACAGCATGCCGCCATGTATAATAAAATATATACAGCATGCTGCCATGTATAATAAAATATATACAGAGTACCGCCATGTATAATAAAATATATACAGCATGCTGCCATGTATAATAAAATATATACAGCATGCTGCCATGTATAATAAAATATATACAGCATTCTGCCATGTATCATTAAATATATACAGCGTTTCGCCATGTATAATAAAATATATACTGCATGCTGCCATGTATAATAAAATATATACAGCGTGAAGCCATGTATAATAAAATATATACAGTGTGCTGCCATGTAAAATAAAATATATACAGCATGCTGCCATGTGTAATAAAATATATACAGCATTCCGCCATGTATAATAAAATATATACAGCGTGCCGCCATGTATAATAAAATATATACAGCGCTCCGCCATGTATAATAAAATATATACAGCATGCTGCCATGTATAATAAAATAGATACAGCATGCAGCCATGTAAAATAAAATTCATATAGCGTTCCGCCATGTATAATAAAATATATACAGCATGTTGCCATGTATAATAAAATATATACAGCGTTCCGCCATGTATAATAAAATATATACAGTGTGCCGCCATGTATAATAAAATATATACAGCGCTCCGCCATGTATAATAAAATATATACAGCATGTTGCCATGTATAATAAAATAGATACAGCATGCTGCCATGTATAATAAAATATATACAGCGTGACGCCATTTATAATAAAATATATACAGCGTTCTGCCATGTATAATAAAATATATACAGCGTTCCGCCATGTATAATAAAATATATACAGCATGCTGCCATGTATAATAAAATATATACAGCATGCTGCCATGTATAATAAAATATATACAGCGTGAAGCCATGTATAATAAAATATATACAGTGTGCCGCCATGTATAATAAAATATATACAGTGTGCCGCCATGTAAAATAAAATATATACAGCATGCTGTCATGTATAATAAAATATATACAGCGTTCCGCCATGTATAATAAAATATATGCAGCGTTCCGCCATGTATAATAAAAAATATACACCGTTCCTCCATGTATTATAAAATATATAAAGCATGCTGCCATGTATAAAAAAATATATACAGCATGCTGCCATGTATAATAAAATATATACAGTGTTCCGCCATGTATAATAAAATATATACAGCGTGCCGCCATGTATAATAAAATATATACAGTGTGCTGCCATGTAAAATAAAATATATACAGCATGCTGCCATGTATAATAAAATATATACAGCGTTCCGCCATGTATAATAAAATATATACAGCGTGCCGCCATGTATAATAAAATATATACAGCGTGCCGCCATGTATAATAAAATATATACAGCATGCCGCCATGTATAATAAAATATATACAGCATGCTGCCATGTATAATAAAATATATACAGAGTACCGCCATGTATAATAAAATATATACAGCATGCTGCCATGTATAATAAAATATATACAGCATGCTGCCATGTATAATAAAATATATACAGCATTCTGCCATGTATCATTAAATATATACAGCGTTTCGCCATGTATAATAAAATATATACTGCATGCTGCCATGTATAATAAAATATATACAGCGTGAAGCCATGTATAATAAAATATATACAGTGTGCTGCCATGTAAAATAAAATATATACAGCATGCTGCCATGTGTAATAAAATATATACAGCATTCCGCCATGTATAATAAAATATATACAGCGTGCCGCCATGTATAATAAAATATATACAGCGCTCCGCCATGTATAATAAAATATATACAGCATGCTGCCATGTATAATAAAATAGATACAGCATGCAGCCATGTAAAATAAAATTCATATAGCGTTCCGCCATGTATAATAAAATATATACAGCATGTTGCCATGTATAATAAAATATATACAGCGTTCCGCCATGTATAATAAAATATATACAGTGTGCCGCCATGTATAATAAAATATATACAGCGCTCCGCCATGTATAATAAAATATATACAGCATGTTGCCATGTATAATAAAATAGATACAGCATGCTGCCATGTATAATAAAATATATACAGCGTTCCGCCATGTATAATAAAATATATACAGCATGCTGCCATGTGTAATAAAATATATACAGCGTGACGCCATTTATAATAAAATATATACAGCGTTCTGCCATGTATAATAAAATATATACAGCGTTCCGCCATGTATAATAAAATATATACAGCATGCTGCCATGTATAATAAAATATATACAGCATGCTGCCATGTATAATAAAATATATACAGCGTTTCGCCATGTATAATAAAATATATACAGCATGCTGCCATGTATAATAAAATATATACAGCGTTCCGCCATGTATAATAAAATATATACAGCGTGCCGCCATGTATAATAAAATATATACAGCGCTCCGCCATGTATAATAAAATATATACAGCATGCTGCCATGTATAATAAAATATATACAGCATGTTGCCATGTATAATAAAATATATACAGCGTTCCGCCATGTATAATAAAATATATACAGTGTGCCGCCATGTATAATAAAATATATACAGCGCTCCGCCATGTATGATAAAATATATACAGCATGCTGCCATGTATAATAAAATAGATACAGCATGCTGCCATGTATAATAAAATATATACAGCGTTCCGCCATGTATAATAAAATATATACAGCATGCTGCCATGTGTAATAAAATATATACAGCGTGACGCCATTTATAATAAAATATATACAGCGTTCTGCCATGTATAATAAAATATATACAGCGTTCCGCCATGTATAATAAAATATATACAGCATGCTGCCATGTATAATAAAATATATACAGCATGCTGCCATGTATAATAAAATATATACAGCGTGAAGCCATGTATAATAAAATATATACAGTGTGCCGCCATGTAAAATAAAATATATACAGCATGCTGTCATGTATAATAAAATATATACAGCGTTCCGCCATGTATAATAAAATATATGCAGCGTTCCGCCATGTATAATAAAAAATATACACCGTTCCTCCATGTATTATAAAATATATAAAGCATGCTGCCATGTATAAAAAAATATATACAGCATGCTGCCATGTATAATAAAATATATACAGTGTTCCGCCATGTATAATAAAATATATACAGCGTGCCGCTATGTATAATAAAATATATACAGCATGTTGCCATGTATAATAAAATATATACAGCGTTCCACCATGTATAATAAAATATATACAGCATGCTGCCATGTATAATAAAATAGATACAGCGAGCTGCCATGTATAATAAAATAGATACAGCGTTCGGCCATGTATAATAAAATATATACAGCGTTCGGCCATGTATAATAAAATATATACAGTGTGTCGCCATGTATAATAAAATATATACAGCAAACCGCCATGTATAATAAAATAGATACAGCGAGCCGCCATGTATAATAAAATATATACAGCGTGCTGCCATGTATAATAAAATATATACAGCGTTCCGCCATGTATAATAAAATATATAAAGCGTGCCGCCATGCTTAATAAAATATACAGCGTTCAGCCATGTATAATAAAATATATACAGCATGCTGCCATGTATAATAAAATATATACAGTTTGCTGCCATGTATAATAAAATATATACAGCGTTCAGCCATGTATAATAAAATATATACAGCGTTCCGCCATGTATAATAAAATTTATACAGCGTTCCGCCATGTATAATAAAATATATACAGCATGCTGCCATGTATAATAAAATATATACAGCGTGCTGCCATGTATAATAAAATATATACAGCTGGCCGCCATGTATAATAAAATATATACAGCATGCTACCATGTGTAATAAAATAGATACAGCGTGCTGCCATGTATAATAAAATAGATACAGCATGCTGCCATGTATAATAAAATATATACAGCGTACTGCCATGTATAACAAAATATATACAGCGTGCTGCCATGTATAATAAAATATATACAGCGTGCTGCCATGTATAATAAAAAAGATACAGCATGCTGCCATGCATAATAAAATATATACAGCTGGCCGCCATGTATAATAAAATATATACAGCATGCTACCATGTGTAATAAAATAGATACAGCGAGCTGCCATGTATAACAAAATATATACAGCGTGCTGCCATGTATAATAAAATATATACAGCGTTCCGCCATGTATAATAAAATATATACAGCGTGCTGCCATGTATAATAAAATAGATACAGCGTTCCTCCATGTGTAATAAAATATATACAGCATGCTGCCATGTATAATAAAATATATACAGCGTTCCGCCATGTATAATAAAATATATACAGCATGCTGCCATGTATAATAAAATAGATACAGCAAGCGACCATGTATAATAAAATTTATACAGCATGCTGCCATGTATAATAATATATATACAGCGTTCCGCCATGTATGAAAAAATATATACAGCGTGCCGCCATGTATAATAAAATAGATACAGCATGCTGCCATGTATAATAAAATATATACAGCGTGAAGCCATGTATAATAAAATATATACAGTGTGCTGCCATGTAAAATAAAATATATACAGCATGCTGCCATGTATAATAAAATATATACAGCGTTCCGCCATGTATAATAAAATATATACAGCGTGCCGCCATGTATAATAAAATATATACAGCGTGCCGCCATGTATAATAAAATATATACAGCATGCCGCCATGTATAATAAAATATATACAGCATGCTGCCATGTATAATAAAATATATACAGAGTACCGCCATGTATAATAAAATATATACAGCATGCTGCCATGTATAATAAAATATATACAGCATTCTGCCATGTATCATTAAATATATACAGCGTTTCGCCATGTATAATAAAATATATACAGCATGCTGCCATGTATAATAAAATATATACAGCGTGAAGCCATGTATAATAAAATATATACAGTGTGCTGCCATGTAAAATAAAATATATACAGCATGCTGCCATGTATAATAAAATATATACAGCATTCCGCCATGTATAATAAAATATATACAGCGTGCCGCCATGTAAAATAAAATATATACAGCGCTCCGCCATGTATAATAAAATATATACAGCATGCTGCCATGTATAATAAAATAGATACAGCATGCAGCCATGTAAAATAAAATATATATAGCGTTCCGCCATGTATAATAAAATATATACAGCATGCTGCCATGTATAATAAAATATATACAGCGTTCCGCCATGTATAATAAAATATATACAGCGTGCCGCCATGTATAATAAAATATATACAGCGCTCCGCCATGTATAATACAATATATACAGCATGCTGCCATGTATAATAAAATATATACAGCATGTTGCCATGTATAATAAAATATATACAGCGTTCCGCCATGTATAATAAAATATATACAGTGTGCCGCCATGTATAATAAAATATATACAGCGCTCCGCCATGTATGATAAAATATATACAGCATGCTGCCATGTATAATAAAATAGATACAGCATGCTGCCATGTATAATAAAATATATACAGCGTTCCGCCATGTATAATAAAATATATACAGCATGCTGCCATGTGTAATAAAATATATACAGCGTGACGCCATTTATAATAAAATATATACAGCGTTCTGCCATGTATAATAAAATATATACAGCGTTCCGCCATGTATAATAAAATATATACAGCATGCTGCCATGTATAATAAAATATATACAGCATGCTGCCATGTATAATAAAATATATACAGCGTTTCGCCATGTATAATAAAATATATACAGCATGCTGCCATGTATAATAAAATATATACAGCGTGAAGCCATGTATAATAAAATATATACAGTGTGCCGCCATGTAAAATAAAATATATACAGCATGCTGCCATGTATAATAAAATATATACAGCGTTCCGCAATGTATAATAAAATATATACAGCGTGCTGCCATGTATAATAAAATATATACAGCGCTCCGCCATGTATAATAAAATATATACAGCATGCTGCCATGTATAATAAAATAGATACAGCATGCAGCCATGTAAAATAAAATATATATAGCGTTCCGCCATGTATAATAAAATATATACAGCATGTTGCCATGTATAATAAAACATATACAGCGTTCCGCCATGTATAATAAAATATATACAGTGTGCCGCCATGTATAATAAAATATATACAGCGCTCCGCCATGTATAATAAAATATATACAGCATGCTGCCATGTATAATAAAATAGATACAGCATGCTGCCATGTATAATAAAATATATACAGCGTTCCGCCATGTATAATAAAATATATACAGCATGCTGCCATGTGTAATAAAATATATACAGCGTGACGCCATGTATAATAAAATATATACAGCGTTCTGCCAAGTATAATAAAATATATACAGCGTTCCGCCATGTATAATAAAATATATACAGCATGCTGCCATGTATAATAAAATATATACAGCATGCTGCCATGTATAATAAAATATATACAGTGTTCCACCATGAATAATAAAATATATACATCGTGCCGCCATGTATAATAAAATATACACAGCATGCTGCCATGAATATAAAAATATATACAGCATGCTGCCATGTATAATAAAACATATACAACATTCCGCCATGTATAATAAAATATATACAGCATGTCGCCATGTATTTTAAAATAGATACAGCGTTCCGCCATGTATAATAAAATATATACAGCATGCTAACATGTATAATAAAATATATACAGCGTGCCGCCATGTATAATAAAATATATACAGCATGCTGCCATGTATAATAAAATATATACAGCGTGAAGCCATGTATAATAAAATATATACAGTGTGCTGCCATGTATAATAAAATATATACAGCGTGCTGCCATGTATAATAAAATATATACAGCGCTCCGCCATGTATAATAAAATATATACAGCATGCTGCCATGTATAATAAAATAGATACAGCATGCAGCCATGTAAAATAAAATATATATAGCGTTCCGCCATGTATAATAAAATATATACAGCATGTTGCCATGTATAATAAAACATATACAGCGTTCCGCCATGTATAATAAAATATATACAGTGTGCCGCCATGTATAATAAAATATATACAGCGCTCCGCCATGTATAATAAAATATATACAGCATGCTGCCATGTATAATAAAATAGATACAGCATGCTGCCATGTATAATAAAATATATACAGCGTTCCGCCATGTATAATAAAATATATACAGCATGCTGCCATGTGTAATAAAATATATACAGCGTGACGCCATGTATAATAAAATATATACAGCGTTCTGCCATGTATAATAAAATATATACAGCGTTCCGCCATGTATAATAAAATATATACAGCATGCTGCCATGTATAATAAAATATATACAGCATGCTGCCATGTATAATAAAATATATATGGTGTTCCACCATGAATAATAAAATATATACATCGTGCCGCCATGTATAATAAAATATACACAGCATGCTGCCATGAATATAAAAATATATACAGCATGCTGCCATGTATAATAAAACATATACAACATTCCGCCATGTATAATAAAATATATACAGCATGTCGCCATGTATTTTAAAATAGATACAGCGTTCCGCCATGTATAATAAAATATATACAGCATGCTAACATGTATAATAAAATATATACAGCGTGCCGCCATGTATAATAAAATATATACAGCGTTCCGCCATGTATAATAAAATATATACAGCGTTCCGCCATGTATAATAAAATATATACAGCATGCTGCCATGTGTAATAAAATATATACAGCGTGACGCCATTTAATATAAAATATATACAGCGTTCTGCCATGTATAATAAAATATATACAGCGTTCCGCCATGTATAATAAAATATATACAGCATGCTGCCATGTATAATAAAATATATACAGCATGCTGCCATGTATAATAATATATATACAGCGTTTCGCCATGTATAATAAAATATATACAGCATGTTGCCATGTATAATAAAATATATACAGCGTTCCGCCATGTATAATAAAATATATACAGTGTGCCGCCATGTATAATAAAATATATACAGCGCTCCGCCATGTATGATAAAATATATACAGCATGCTGCCATGTATAATAAAATAGATACAGCATGCTGCCATGTATAATAAAATATATACAGCGTTCCGCCATGTATAATAAAATATATACAGCATGCTGCCATGTGTAATAAAATATATACAGCGTGACGCCATTTATAATAAAATATATACAGCGTTCTGCCATGTATAATAAAATATATACAGCGTTCCGCCATGTATAATAAAATATATACAGCATGCTGCCATGTATAATAAAATATATACAGCATGCTGCCATGTATAATAAAATATATACAGCGTGAAGCCATGTATAATAAAATATATACAGTGTGCCGCCATGTAAAATAAAATATATACAGCATGCTGTCATGTATAATAAAATATATACAGCGTTCCGCCATGTATAATAAAATATATGCAGCGTTCCGCCATGTATAATAAAAAATATACACCGTTCCTCCATGTATTATAAAATATATAAAGCATGCTGCCATGTATAAAAAAATATATACAGCATGCTGCCATGTATAATAAAATATATACAGTGTTCCGCCATGTATAATAAAATATATACAGCGTGCCGCTATGTATAATAAAATATATACAGCATGTTGCCATGTATAATAAAATATATACAGCGTTCCACCATGTATAATAAAATATATACAGCATGCTGCCATGTATAATAAAATAGATACAGCGAGCTGCCATGTATAATAAAATAGATACAGCGTTCGGCCATGTATAATAAAATATATACAGCGTTCGGCCATGTATAATAAAATATATACAGTGTGTCGCCATGTATAATAAAATATATACAGCAAACCGCCATGTATAATAAAATAGATACAGCGAGCCGCCATGTATAATAAAATATATACAGCGTGCTGCCATGTATAATAAAATATATACAGCGTTCCGCCATGTATAATAAAATATATAAAGCGTGCCGCCATGCTTAATAAAATATACAGCGTTCAGCCATGTATAATAAAATATATACAGCATGCTGCCATGTATAATAAAATATATACAGTTTGCTGCCATGTATAATAAAATATATACAGCGTTCAGCCATGTATAATAAAATATATACAGCGTTCCGCCATGTATAATAAAATTTATACAGCGTTCCGCCATGTATAATAAAATATATACAGCATGCTGCCATGTATAATAAAATATATACAGCGTGCTGCCATGTATAATAAAATATATACAGCTGGCCGCCATGTATAATAAAATATATACAGCATGCTACCATGTGTAATAAAATAGATACAGCGTGCTGCCATGTATAATAAAATAGATACAGCATGCTGCCATGTATAATAAAATATATACAGCGTACTGCCATGTATAACAAAATATATACAGCGTGCTGCCATGTATAATAAAATATATACAGCGTGCTGCCATGTATAATAAAAAAGATACAGCATGCTGCCATGCATAATAAAATATATACAGCTGGCCGCCATGTATAATAAAATATATACAGCATGCTACCATGTGTAATAAAATAGATACAGCGAGCTGCCATGTATAACAAAATATATACAGCGTGCTGCCATGTATAATAAAATATATACAGCGTTCCGCCATGTATAATAAAATATATACAGCGTGCTGCCATGTATAATAAAATAGATACAGCGTTCCTCCATGTGTAATAAAATATATACAGCATGCTGCCATGTATAATAAAATATATACAGCGTTCCGCCATGTATAATAAAATATATACAGCATGCTGCCATGTATAATAAAATAGATACAGCAAGCGACCATGTATAATAAAATTTATACAGCATGCTGCCATGTATAATAATATATATACAGCGTTCCGCCATGTATGAAAAAATATATACAGCGTGCCGCCATGTATAATAAAATAGATACAGCATGCTGCCATGTATAATAAAATATATACAGCGTGAAGCCATGTATAATAAAATATATACAGTGTGCTGCCATGTAAAATAAAATATATACAGCATGCTGCCATGTATAATAAAATATATACAGCGTTCCGCCATGTATAATAAAATATATACAGTGTGCCGCCATGTATAATAAAATATATACAGCGCTCCGCCATGTATGATAAAATATATACAGCATGCTGCCATGTATAATAAAATAGATACAGCATGCTGCCATGTATAATAAAATATATACAGCGTTCCGCCATGTATAATAAAATATATACAGCATGCTGCCATGTGTAATAAAATATATACAGCGTGACGCCATTTATAATAAAATATATACAGCGTTCTGCCATGTATAATAAAATATATACAGCGTTCCGCCATGTATAATAAAATATATACAGCATGCTGCCATGTATAATAAAATATATACAGCATGCTGCCATGTATAATAAAATATATACAGCGTTTCGCCATGTATAATAAAATATATACAGCATGCTGCCATGTATAATAAAATATATACAGCGTGAAGCCATGTATAATAAAATATATACAGTGTGCCGCCATGTAAAATAAAATATATACAGCATGCTGCCATGTATAATAAAATATATACAGCGTTCCGCAATGTATAATAAAATATATACAGCGTGCTGCCATGTATAATAAAATATATACAGCGCTCCGCCATGTATAATAAAATATATACAGCATGCTGCCATGTATAATAAAATAGATACAGCATGCAGCCATGTAAAATAAAATATATATAGCGTTCCGCCATGTATAATAAAATATATACAGCATGTTGCCATGTATAATAAAACATATACAGCGTTCCGCCATGTATAATAAAATATATACAGTGTGCCGCCATGTATAATAAAATATATACAGCGCTCCGCCATGTATAATAAAATATATACAGCATGCTGCCATGTATAATAAAATAGATACAGCATGCTGCCATGTATAATAAAATATATACAGCGTTCCGCCATGTATAATAAAATATATACAGCATGCTGCCATGTGTAATAAAATATATACAGCGTGACGCCATGTATAATAAAATATATACAGCGTTCTGCCAAGTATAATAAAATATATACAGCGTTCCGCCATGTATAATAAAATATATACAGCATGCTGCCATGTATAATAAAATATATACAGCATGCTGCCATGTATAATAAAATATATACAGTGTTCCACCATGAATAATAAAATATATACATCGTGCCGCCATGTATAATAAAATATACACAGCATGCTGCCATGAATATAAAAATATATACAGCATGCTGCCATGTATAATAAAACATATACAACATTCCGCCATGTATAATAAAATATATACAGCATGTCGCCATGTATTTTAAAATAGATACAGCGTTCCGCCATGTATAATAAAATATATACAGCATGCTAACATGTATAATAAAATATATACAGCGTGCCGCCATGTATAATAAAATATATACAGCATGCTGCCATGTATAATAAAATATATACAGCGTGAAGCCATGTATAATAAAATATATACAGTGTGCTGCCATGTATAATAAAATATATACAGCGTGCTGCCATGTATAATAAAATATATACAGCGCTCCGCCATGTATAATAAAATATATACAGCATGCTGCCATGTATAATAAAATAGATACAGCATGCAGCCATGTAAAATAAAATATATATAGCGTTCCGCCATGTATAATAAAATATATACAGCATGTTGCCATGTATAATAAAACATATACAGCGTTCCGCCATGTATAATAAAATATATACAGTGTGCCGCCATGTATAATAAAATATATACAGCGCTCCGCCATGTATAATAAAATATATACAGCATGCTGCCATGTATAATAAAATAGATACAGCATGCTGCCATGTATAATAAAATATATACAGCGTTCCGCCATGTATAATAAAATATATACAGCATGCTGCCATGTGTAATAAAATATATACAGCGTGACGCCATGTATAATAAAATATATACAGCGTTCTGCCATGTATAATAAAATATATACAGCGTTCCGCCATGTATAATAAAATATATACAGCATGCTGCCATGTATAATAAAATATATACAGCATGCTGCCATGTATAATAAAATATATATGGTGTTCCACCATGAATAATAAAATATATACATCGTGCCGCCATGTATAATAAAATATACACAGCATGCTGCCATGAATATAAAAATATATACAGCATGCTGCCATGTATAATAAAACATATACAACATTCCGCCATGTATAATAAAATATATACAGCATGTCGCCATGTATTTTAAAATAGATACAGCGTTCCGCCATGTATAATAAAATATATACAGCATGCTAACATGTATAATAAAATATATACAGCGTGCCGCCATGTATAATAAAATATATACAGCGTTCCGCCATGTATAATAAAATATATACAGCGTTCCGCCATGTATAATAAAATATATACAGCATGCTGCCATGTGTAATAAAATATATACAGCGTGACGCCATTTAATATAAAATATATACAGCGTTCTGCCATGTATAATAAAATATATACAGCGTTCCGCCATGTATAATAAAATATATACAGCATGCTGCCATGTATAATAAAATATATACAGCATGCTGCCATGTATAATAATATATATACAGCGTTTCGCCATGTATAATAAAATATATACAGCATGTTGCCATGTATAATAAAATATATACAGCGTTCCGCCATGTATAATAAAATATATACAGTGTGCCGCCATGTATAATAAAATATATACAGCGCTCCGCCATGTATGATAAAATATATACAGCATGCTGCCATGTATAATAAAATAGATACAGCATGCTGCCATGTATAATAAAATATATACAGCGTTCCGCCATGTATAATAAAATATATACAGCATGCTGCCATGTGTAATAAAATATATACAGCGTGACGCCATTTATAATAAAATATATACAGCGTTCTGCCATGTATAATAAAATATATACAGCGTTCCGCCATGTATAATAAAATATATACAGCATGCTGCCATGTATAATAAAATATATACAGCATGCTGCCATGTATAATAAAATATATACAGCGTGAAGCCATGTATAATAAAATATATACAGTGTGCCGCCATGTAAAATAAAATATATACAGCATGCTGTCATGTATAATAAAATATATACAGCGTTCCGCCATGTATAATAAAATATATGCAGCGTTCCGCCATGTATAATAAAAAATATACACCGTTCCTCCATGTATTATAAAATATATAAAGCATGCTGCCATGTATAAAAAAATATATACAGCATGCTGCCATGTATAATAAAATATATACAGTGTTCCGCCATGTATAATAAAATATATACAGCGTGCCGCTATGTATAATAAAATATATACAGCATGTTGCCATGTATAATAAAATATATACAGCGTTCCACCATGTATAATAAAATATATACAGCATGCTGCCATGTATAATAAAATAGATACAGCGAGCTGCCATGTATAATAAAATAGATACAGCGTTCGGCCATGTATAATAAAATATATACAGCGTTCGGCCATGTATAATAAAATATATACAGTGTGTCGCCATGTATAATAAAATATATACAGCAAACCGCCATGTATAATAAAATAGATACAGCGAGCCGCCATGTATAATAAAATATATACAGCGTGCTGCCATGTATAATAAAATATATACAGCGTTCCGCCATGTATAATAAAATATATAAAGCGTGCCGCCATGCTTAATAAAATATACAGCGTTCAGCCATGTATAATAAAATATATACAGCATGCTGCCATGTATAATAAAATATATACAGTTTGCTGCCATGTATAATAAAATATATACAGCGTTCAGCCATGTATAATAAAATATATACAGCGTTCCGCCATGTATAATAAAATTTATACAGCGTTCCGCCATGTATAATAAAATATATACAGCATGCTGCCATGTATAATAAAATATATACAGCGTGCTGCCATGTATAATAAAATATATACAGCTGGCCGCCATGTATAATAAAATATATACAGCATGCTACCATGTGTAATAAAATAGATACAGCGTGCTGCCATGTATAATAAAATAGATACAGCATGCTGCCATGTATAATAAAATATATACAGCGTACTGCCATGTATAACAAAATATATACAGCGTGCTGCCATGTATAATAAAATATATACAGCGTGCTGCCATGTATAATAAAAAAGATACAGCATGCTGCCATGCATAATAAAATATATACAGCTGGCCGCCATGTATAATAAAATATATACAGCATGCTACCATGTGTAATAAAATAGATACAGCGAGCTGCCATGTATAACAAAATATATACAGCGTGCTGCCATGTATAATAAAATATATACAGCGTTCCGCCATGTATAATAAAATATATACAGCGTGCTGCCATGTATAATAAAATAGATACAGCGTTCCTCCATGTGTAATAAAATATATACAGCATGCTGCCATGTATAATAAAATATATACAGCGTTCCGCCATGTATAATAAAATATATACAGCATGCTGCCATGTATAATAAAATAGATACAGCAAGCGACCATGTATAATAAAATTTATACAGCATGCTGCCATGTATAATAATATATATACAGCGTTCCGCCATGTATGAAAAAATATATACAGCGTGCCGCCATGTATAATAAAATAGATACAGCATGCTGCCATGTATAATAAAATATATACAGCGTGAAGCCATGTATAATAAAATATATACAGTGTGCTGCCATGTAAAATAAAATATATACAGCATGCTGCCATGTATAATAAAATATATACAGCGTTCCGCCATGTATAATAAAATATATACAGCGTGCCGCCATGTATAATAAAATATATACAGCGTGCCGCCATGTATAATAAAATATATACAGCATGCCGCCATGTATAATAAAATATATACAGCATGCTGCCATGTATAATAAAATATATACAGAGTACCGCCATGTATAATAAAATATATACAGCATGCTGCCATGTATAATAAAATATATACAGCATTCTGCCATGTATCATTAAATATATACAGCGTTTCGCCATGTATAATAAAATATATACAGCATGCTGCCATGTATAATAAAATATATACAGCGTGAAGCCATGTATAATAAAATATATACAGTGTGCTGCCATGTAAAATAAAATATATACAGCATGCTGCCATGTATAATAAAATATATACAGCATTCCGCCATGTATAATAAAATATATACAGCGTGCCGCCATGTAAAATAAAATATATACAGCGCTCCGCCATGTATAATAAAATATATACAGCATGCTGCCATGTATAATAAAATAGATACAGCATGCAGCCATGTAAAATAAAATATATATAGCGTTCCGCCATGTATAATAAAATATATACAGCATGCTGCCATGTATAATAAAATATATACAGCGTTCCGCCATGTATAATAAAATATATACAGCGTGCCGCCATGTATAATAAAATATATACAGCGCTCCGCCATGTATAATACAATATATACAGCATGCTGCCATGTATAATAAAATATATACAGCATGTTGCCATGTATAATAAAATATATACAGCGTTCCGCCATGTATAATAAAATATATACAGTGTGCCGCCATGTATAATAAAATATATACAGCGCTCCGCCATGTATGATAAAATATATACAGCATGCTGCCATGTATAATAAAATAGATACAGCATGCTGCCATGTATAATAAAATATATACAGCGTTCCGCCATGTATAATAAAATATATACAGCATGCTGCCATGTGTAATAAAATATATACAGCGTGACGCCATTTATAATAAAATATATACAGCGTTCTGCCATGTATAATAAAATATATACAGCGTTCCGCCATGTATAATAAAATATATACAGCATGCTGCCATGTATAATAAAATATATACAGCATGCTGCCATGTATAATAAAATATATACAGCGTTTCGCCATGTATAATAAAATATATACAGCATGCTGCCATGTATAATAAAATATATACAGCGTGAAGCCATGTATAATAAAATATATACCGTGTGCCGCCATGTAAAATAAAATATATACAGCATGCTGCCATGTATAATAAAATATATACAGCGTTCCGCAATGTATAATAAAATATATACAGCGTGCTGCCATGTATAATAAAATATATACAGCGCTCCGCCATGTATAATAAAATATATACAGCATGCTGCCATGTATAATAAAATAGATACAGCATGCAGCCATGTAAAATAAAATATATATAGCGTTCCGCCATGTATAATAAAATATATACAGCATGTTGCCATGTATAATAAAACATATACAGCGTTCCGCCATGTATAATAAAATATATACAGTGTGCCGCCATGTATAATAAAATATATACAGCGCTCCGCCATGTATAATAAAATATATACAGCATGCTGCCATGTATAATAAAATAGATACAGCATGCTGCCATGTATAATAAAATATATACAGCGTTCCGCCATGTATAATAAAATATATACAGCATGCTGCCATGTGTAATAAAATATATACAGCGTGACGCCATGTATAATAAAATATATACAGCGTTCTGCCAAGTATAATAAAATATATACAGCGTTCCGCCATGTATAATAAAATATATACAGCATGCTGCCATGTATAATAAAATATATACAGCATGCTGCCATGTATAATAAAATATATACAGTGTTCCACCATGAATAATAAAATATATACATCGTGCCGCCATGTATAATAAAATATACACAGCATGCTGCCATGAATATAAAAATATATACAGCATGCTGCCATGTATAATAAAACATATACAACATTCCGCCATGTATAATAAAATATATACAGCATGTCGCCATGTATTTTAAAATAGATACAGCGTTCCGCCATGTATAATAAAATATATACAGCATGCTAACATGTATAATAAAATATATACAGCGTGCCGCCATGTATAATAAAATATATACAGCATGCTGCCATGTATAATAAAATATATACAGCGTGAAGCCATGTATAATAAAATATATACAGTGTGCTGCCATGTATAATAAAATATATACAGCGTGCTGCCATGTATAATAAAATATATACAGCGCTCCGCCATGTATAATAAAATATATACAGCATGCTGCCATGTATAATAAAATAGATACAGCATGCAGCCATGTAAAATAAAATATATATAGCGTTCCGCCATGTATAATAAAATATATACAGCATGTTGCCATGTATAATAAAACATATACAGCGTTCCGCCATGTATAATAAAATATATACAGTGTGCCGCCATGTATAATAAAATATATACAGCGCTCCGCCATGTATAATAAAATATATACAGCATGCTGCCATGTATAATAAAATAGATACAGCATGCTGCCATGTATAATAAAATATATACAGCGTTCCGCCATGTATAATAAAATATATACAGCATGCTGCCATGTGTAATAAAATATATACAGCGTGACGCCATGTATAATAAAATATATACAGCGTTCTGCCATGTATAATAAAATATATACAGCGTTCCGCCATGTATAATAAAATATATACAGCATGCTGCCATGTATAATAAAATATATACAGCATGCTGCCATGTATAATAAAATATATATGGTGTTCCACCATGAATAATAAAATATATACATCGTGCCGCCATGTATAATAAAATATACACAGCATGCTGCCATGAATATAAAAATATATACAGCATGCTGCCATGTATAATAAAACATATACAACATTCCGCCATGTATAATAAAATATATACAGCATGTCGCCATGTATTTTAAAATAGATACAGCGTTCCGCCATGTATAATAAAATATATACAGCATGCTAACATGTATAATAAAATATATACAGCGTGCCGCCATGTATAATAAAATATATACAGCGTTCCGCCATGTATAATAAAATATATACAGCGTTCCGCCATGTATAATAAAATATATACAGCATGCTGCCATGTGTAATAAAATATATACAGCGTGACGCCATTTAATATAAAATATATACAGCGTTCTGCCATGTATAATAAAATATATACAGCGTTCCGCCATGTATAATAAAATATATACAGCATGCTGCCATGTATAATAAAATATATACAGCATGCTGCCATGTATAATAATATATATACAGCGTTTCGCCATGTATAATAAAATATATACAGCATGCTGCCATGTATAATAAAATATATACAGCGTTTCGCAATGTATAATAAAATATATACAGTGTGCCGCCATGTAAAATAAAATATATACAGCATGCTGCCATGTATAATAAAATATATACAGCGTTCCGCCATGCATAATAAAATATATACAGCGTGCCGCCATGTATAATAAAATATATACAGCGCTCCGCCATGTATAATAAAATATATGCAGCATGCTGCCATGTATAATAAAATAGATACAGCATGCAGCCATGTAAAATAAAATATATATAGCGTTCCGCCATGTATAATAAAATATATACAGCATGTTGCCATGTATAATAAAACATATACAGCGTTCCGCCATGTATAATAAAATATATACAGTGTGCCGCCATGTATAATAAAATATATACAGCGCTCCGCCATGTATAATAAAATATATACAGCATGCTGCCATGTATAATAAAATATATACATCGTGCCGCCATGTATAATAAAATATACACAGCATGCTGCCATGAATATAAAAATATATACAGCATGCTGCCATGTATAATAAAACATATACAACATTCCGCCATGTATAATAAAATATATACAACATGCCGCCATGTATTTTAAAATAGATACAGCGCTCCGCCATGTATAATAAAATATATACAGCATGCTAACATGTATAATAAAATATATACAGCGTGCCGCCATGTATAATAAAATATATACAGCGTTCCGCCATGTATAATAAAATATAAACAGCGTGCCGCCATGTATAATAAAAAAGATACAGTGTGCCGCCATGTAAAATAAAATATATACAGCATGCTGCCATGTATAATAAAATATATACAGCGTTCCGCCATGTATAATAAAATATATACAGCGTGCCGCCATGTAAAATAAAATATATACAGCGCTCCGCCATGTATAATAAAATATATACAGCATGCTGCCATGTATAATAAAATAGATACAGCATGCAGCCATGTAAAATAAAATATATATAGCGTTCCGCCATGTATAATAAAATATATACAGCATGCTGCCATGTATAATAAAATATATACAGCGCTCCGCCATGTATAATACAATATATACAGCATGCTGCCATGTATAATAAAATATATACAGCATGTTGCCATGTATAATAAAATATATACAGCGTTCCGCCATGTATAATAAAATATATACAGTGTGCCGCCATGTATAATAAAATATATACAGCGCTCCGCCATGTATGATAAAATATATACAGCATGCTGCCATGTATAATAAAATAGATACAGCATGCTGCCATGTATAATAAAATATATACAGCGTTCCGCCATGTATAATAAAATATATACAGCATGCTGCCATGTGTAATAAAATATATACAGCGTGACGCCATTTATAATAAAATATATACAGCGTTCTGCCATGTATAATAAAATATATACAGCGTTCCGCCATGTATAATAAAATATATACAGCATGCTGCCATGTATAATAAAATATATACAGCATGCTGCCATGTATAATAAAATATATACAGCGTTTCGCCATGTATAATAAAATATATACAGCATGCTGCCATGTATAATAAAATATATACAGCGTGAAGCCATGTATAATAAAATATATACAGTGTGCCGCCATGTAAAATAAAATATATACAGCATGCTGCCATGTATAATAAAATATATACAGCGTTCCGCAATGTATAATAAAATATATACAGCGTGCTGCCATGTATAATAAAATATATACAGCGCTCCGCCATGTATAATAAAATATATACAGCATGCTGCCATGTATAATAAAATAGATACAGCATGCAGCCATGTAAAATAAAATATATATAGCGTTCCGCCATGTATAATAAAATATATACAGCATGTTGCCATGTATAATAAAACATATACAGCGTTCCGCCATGTATAATAAAATATATACAGTGTGCCGCCATGTATAATAAAATATATACAGCGCTCCGCCATGTATAATAAAATATATACAGCATGCTGCCATGTATAATAAAATAGATACAGCATGCTGCCATGTATAATAAAATATATACAGCGTTCCGCCATGTATAATAAAATATATACAGCATGCTGCCATGTGTAATAAAATATATACAGCGTGACGCCATGTATAATAAAATATATACAGCGTTCTGCCAAGTATAATAAAATATATACAGCGTTCCGCCATGTATAATAAAATATATACAGCATGCTGCCATGTATAATAAAATATATACAGCATGCTGCCATGTATAATAAAATATTTACAGTGTTCCACCATGAATAATAAAATATATACATGGTGCCGCCATGTATAATAAAATATACACAGCATGCTGCCATGAATATAAAAATATATACAGCATGCTGCCATGTATAATAAAACATATACAACATTCCGCCATGTATAATAAAATATATACAGCATGTCGCCATGTATTTTAAAATAGATACAGCGTTCCGCCATGTATAATAAAATATATACAGCATGCTAACATGTATAATAAAATATATACAGCGTGCCGCCATGTATAATAAAATATATACAGCATGCTGCCATGTATAATAAAATATATACAGCGTGAAGCCATGTATAATAAAATATATACAGTGTGCTGCCATGTATAATAAAATATATACAGCGTGCTGCCATGTATAATAAAATATATACAGCGCTCCGCCATGTATAATAAAATATATACAGCATGCTGCCATGTATAATAAAATAGATACAGCATGCAGCCATGTAAAATAAAATATATATAGCGTTCCGCCATGTATAATAAAATATATACAGCATGTTGCCATGTATAATAAAACATATACAGCGTTCCGCCATGTATAATAAAATATATACAGTGTGCCGCCATGTATAATAAAATATATACAGCGCTCCGCCATGTATAATAAAATATATACAGCATGCTGCCATGTATAATAAAATAGATACAGCATGCTGCCATGTATAATAAAATATATACAGCGTTCCGCCATGTATAATAAAATATATACAGCATGCTGCCATGTGTAATAAAATATATACAGCGTGACGCCATGTATAATAAAATATATACAGCGTTCTGCCATGTATAATAAAATATATACAGCGTTCCGCCATGTATAATAAAATATATACAGCATGCTGCCATGTATAATAAAATATATACAGCATGCTGCCATGTATAATAAAATATATATGGTGTTCCACCATGAATAATAAAATATATACATCGTGCCGCCATGTATAATAAAATATACACAGCATGCTGCCATGAATATAAAAATATATACAGCATGCTGCCATGTATAATAAAACATATACAACATTCCGCCATGTATAATAAAATATATACAGCATGTCGCCATGTATTTTAAAATAGATACAGCGTTCCGCCATGTATAATAAAATATATACAGCATGCTAACATGTATAATAAAATATATACAGCGTGCCGCCATGTATAATAAAATATATACAGCGTTCCGCCATGTATAATAAAATATATACAGCGTTCCGCCATGTATAATAAAATATATACAGCATGCTGCCATGTGTAATAAAATATATACAGCGTGACGCCATTTAATATAAAATATATACAGCGTTCTGCCATGTATAATAAAATATATACAGCGTTCCGCCATGTATAATAAAATATATACAGCATGCTGCCATGTATAATAAAATATATACAGCATGCTGCCATGTATAATAATATATATACAGCGTTTCGCCATGTATAATAAAATATATACAGCATGCTGCCATGTATAATAAAATATATACAGCGTTTCGCAATGTATAATAAAATATATACAGTGTGCCGCCATGTAAAATAAAATATATACAGCATGCTGCCATGTATAATAAAATATATACAGCGTTCCGCCATGCATAATAAAATATATACAGCGTGCCGCCATGTATAATAAAATATATACAGCGCTCCGCCATGTATAATAAAATATATGCAGCATGCTGCCATGTATAATAAAATAGATACAGCATGCAGCCATGTAAAATAAAATATATATAGCGTTCCGCCATGTATAATAAAATATATACAGCATGTTGCCATGTATAATAAAACATATACAGCGTTCCGCCATGTATAATAAAATATATACAGTGTGCCGCCATGTATAATAAAATATATACAGCGCTCCGCCATGTATAATAAAATATATACAGCATGCTGCCATGTATAATAAAATATATACATCGTGCCGCCATGTATAATAAAATATACACAGCATGCTGCCATGAATATAAAAATATATACAGCATGCTGCCATGTATAATAAAACATATACAACATTCCGCCATGTATAATAAAATATATACAACATGCCGCCATGTATTTTAAAATAGATACAGCGCTCCGCCATGTATAATAAAATATATACAGCATGCTAACATGTATAATAAAATATATACAGCGTGCCGCCATGTATAATAAAATATATACAGCGTTCCGCCATGTATAATAAAATATAAACAGCGTGCCGCCATGTATAATAAAAAAGATACAGTGTGCCGCCATGTAAAATAAAATATATACAGCATGCTGCCATGTATAATAAAATATATACAGCGTTCCGCCATGTATAATAAAATATATACAGCATGCTGCCATGTATAATAAAATATATACAACGTGCCGCCATGTAAAATAAAATATATACAGCGTTCCGCCATGTATAATAAAATATATACAGCATGCCGCCATGTATATCAAAATATATACAGCGTTTCGCCATGTATAATAAAATATATACAGCGTGCTGCCATGTATAATAAAATATATACAGCATGCCGCCATGTATAATAAAATATATACAGCATGCTGCCATGTATAATAAAATATATACAGCGTTCCGCCATGTATAATAAAATTTATACAGCATGCTGCCGTGTATAATAAAATAGATACAGCGTGCTGCCATGTATAATAAAATATATACAGCATTCCGCTGTGTATAATACAATCTATACAGCATTCCACCATGTATAATAATATATATACAGCGTTCCGCCATGTATAATAAAATATATACAGCATGATGCCATGTGTAATAAAATATATACAGCGTTCTGCCATGTATAATAAAATATATATAGCGTTCTGCCATGTATAATAAAATATATACAGCGTTCCGCCATGTATAATAAAATATATACAGCATGCTGCCATGTATAATAAAATATATACAGTGTGCTGCCATGTATAATAAAATATATACAGCGCTCCGCCATGTATAATAAAATATATACAGCATGCTGCCATGTATAATAAAATAGATACAGCATGCAGCCATGTAAAATAAAATATATATAGCGTTCCGCCATGTATAATAAAATATATACAGCATGTTGCCATGTATAATAAAACATATACAGCGTTCCGCCATGTATAATAAAATATATACAGTGTGCTGCCATGTATAATAAAATATATACAGCGCTCCGCCATGTATAATAAAATATATACAGCATGCTGCCATGTATAATAAAATAGATACAGCATGCAGCCATGTAAAATAAAATATATATAGCGTTCCGCCATGTATAATAAAATATATACAGCATGTTGCCATGTATAATAAAACATATACAGCGTTCCGCCATGTATAATAAAATATATACAGTGTGCCGCCATGTATAATAAAATATATACAGCATGCTGCCATGTATAATAAAATAGATACAGCATGCTGCCATGTATAATAAAATAGATACAGCATGCTGCCATGTATAATAAAATATATACAGCGTTCCGCCATGTATAATAAAAAATATACAGCATGCTGCCATGTGTAATAAAATATATACAGCATGCTGCCATGTATAATAAAATAGATACAGCATGCTGCCATGTATAATAAAATATATACAGCGTTCCGCCATGTATAATAAAATATATACAGCATGCTGCCATGTGTAATAAAATATATACAGCGTGACGCCATGTATAATAAAATATATACAGCATGCTGCCATGTATAATAAAATATATACAGCATGCTGCCATGTATAATAAAATATATACAGTGTTCCACCATGAATAATAAAATATATACATCGTGCCGCCATGTATAATAAAATATACACAGCATGCAGCCATGAATATAAAAATATATACAGCATGCTGCCATGTATAATAAAACATATACAACATTCCGCCATGTATAATAAAATATATACAGCATGTCGCCATGTATTTTAAAATAGATACAGCGTTCCGCCATGTATAATAAAATATATACAGCATGCTAACATGTATAATAAAATATATACAGCGTGCCGCCATGTATAATAAAATATATACAGCATGCTGCCATGTATAATAAAATATATACAGCGTGAAGCCATGTATAATAAAATATATACAGTGTGCCGCCATGTAAAATAAAATATATACAGCATGCTGCCATGTATAATAAAATATATACAGCGTTCCGCCATGTATAATAAAATATATACAGCGTGCTGCCATGTATAATAAAATATATACAGCGCTCCGCCATGTATAATAAAATATATACAGCATGCTGCCATGTATAATAAAATAGATACAGCATGCAGCCATGTAAAATAAAATATATATAGCGTTCCGCCATGTATAATAAAATATATACAGCATGCTGCCATGTGTAATAAAATATATACAGCGTGACGCCATTTATAATAAAATATATACAGCGTTCTGCCATGTATAATAAAATATATACAGCGTTCCGCCATGTATAATAAAATATATACAGCATGCTGCCATGTATAATAAAATATATACAGCATGCTGCCATGTATAATAAAATATATACAGCGTTTCGCCATGTATAATAAAATATATACAGCATGCTGCCATGTATAATAAAATATATACAGCGTGAAGCCATGTATAATAAAATATATACAGTGTGCCGCCATGTAAAATAAAATATATACAGCATGCTGCCATGTATAATAAAATATATACAGCGTTCCGCAATGTATAATAAAATATATACAGCGTGCTGCCATGTATAATAAAATATATACAGCGCTCCGCCATGTATAATAAAATATATACAGCATGCTGCCATGTATAATAAAATAGATACAGCATGCAGCCATGTAAAATAAAATATATATAGCGTTCCGCCATGTATAATAAAATATATACAGCATGTTGCCATGTATAATAAAACATATACAGCGTTCCGCCATGTATAATAAAATATATACAGTGTGCCGCCATGTATAATAAAATATATACAGCGCTCCGCCATGTATAATAAAATATATACAGCATGCTGCCATGTATAATAAAATAGATACAGCATGCTGCCATGTATAATAAAATATATACAGCGTTCCGCCATGTATAATAAAATATATACAGCATGCTGCCATGTGTAATAAAATATATACAGCGTGACGCCATGTATAATAAAATATATACAGCGTTCTGCCAAGTATAATAAAATATATACAGCGTTCCGCCATGTATAATAAAATATATACAGCATGCTGCCATGTATAATAAAATATATACAGCATGCTGCCATGTATAATAAAATATATACAGTGTTCCACCATGAATAATAAAATATATACATCGTGCCGCCATGTATAATAAAATATACACAGCATGCTGCCATGAATATAAAAATATATACAGCATGCTGCCATGTATAATAAAACATATACAACATTCCGCCATGTATAATAAAATATATACAGCATGTCGCCATGTATTTTAAAATAGATACAGCGTTCCGCCATGTATAATAAAATATATACAGCATGCTAACATGTATAATAAAATATATACAGCGTGCCGCCATGTATAATAAAATATATACAGCATGCTGCCATGTATAATAAAATATATACAGCGTGAAGCCATGTATAATAAAATATATACAGTGTGCTGCCATGTATAATAAAATATATACAGCGTGCTGCCATGTATAATAAAATATATACAGCGCTCCGCCATGTATAATAAAATATATACAGCATGCTGCCATGTATAATAAAATAGATACAGCATGCAGCCATGTAAAATAAAATATATATAGCGTTCCGCCATGTATAATAAAATATATACAGCATGTTGCCATGTATAATAAAACATATACAGCGTTCCGCCATGTATAATAAAATATATACAGTGTGCCGCCATGTATAATAAAATATATACAGCGCTCCGCCATGTATAATAAAATATATACAGCATGCTGCCATGTATAATAAAATAGATACAGCATGCTGCCATGTATAATAAAATATATACAGCGTTCCGCCATGTATAATAAAATATATACAGCATGCTGCCATGTGTAATAAAATATATACAGCGTGACGCCATGTATAATAAAATATATACAGCGTTCTGCCATGTATAATAAAATATATACAGCGTTCCGCCATGTATAATAAAATATATACAGCATGCTGCCATGTATAATAAAATATATACAGCATGCTGCCATGTATAATAAAATATATATGGTGTTCCACCATGAATAATAAAATATATACATCGTGCCGCCATGTATAATAAAATATACACAGCATGCTGCCATGAATATAAAAATATATACAGCATGCTGCCATGTATAATAAAACATATACAACATTCCGCCATGTATAATAAAATATATACAGCATGTCGCCATGTATTTTAAAATAGATACAGCGTTCCGCCATGTATAATAAAATATATACAGCATGCTAACATGTATAATAAAATATATACAGCGTGCCGCCATGTATAATAAAATATATACAGCGTTCCGCCATGTATAATAAAATATATACAGCGTTCCGCCATGTATAATAAAATATATACAGCATGCTGCCATGTGTAATAAAATATATACAGCGTGACGCCATTTAATATAAAATATATACAGCGTTCTGCCATGTATAATAAAATATATACAGCGTTCCGCCATGTATAATAAAATATATACAGCATGCTGCCATGTATAATAAAATATATACAGCATGCTGCCATGTATAATAATATATATACAGCGTTTCGCCATGTATAATAAAATATATACAGCATGCTGCCATGTATAATAAAATATATACAGCGTTTCGCAATGTATAATAAAATATATACAGTGTGCCGCCATGTAAAATAAAATATATACAGCATGCTGCCATGTATAATAAAATATATACAGCGTTCCGCCATGCATAATAAAATATATACAGCGTGCCGCCATGTATAATAAAATATATACAGCGCTCCGCCATGTATAATAAAATATATGCAGCATGCTGCCATGTATAATAAAATAGATACAGCATGCAGCCATGTAAAATAAAATATATATAGCGTTCCGCCATGTATAATAAAATATATACAGCATGTTGCCATGTATAATAAAACATATACAGCGTTCCGCCATGTATAATAAAATATATACAGTGTGCCGCCATGTATAATAAAATATATACAGCGCTCCGCCATGTATAATAAAATATATACAGCATGCTGCCATGTATAATAAAATATATACATCGTGCCGCCATGTATAATAAAATATACACAGCATGCTGCCATGAATATAAAAATATATACAGCATGCTGCCATGTATAATAAAACATATACAACATTCCGCCATGTATAATAAAATATATACAACATGCCGCCATGTATTTTAAAATAGATACAGCGCTCCGCCATGTATAATAAAATATATACAGCATGCTAACATGTATAATAAAATATATACAGCGTGCCGCCATGTATAATAAAATATATACAGCGTTCCGCCATGTATAATAAAATATAAACAGCGTGCCGCCATGTATAATAAAAAAGATACAGTGTGCCGCCATGTAAAATAAAATATATACAGCATGCTGCCATGTATAATAAAATATATACAGCGTTCCGCCATGTATAATAAAATATATACAGCATGCTGCCATGTATAATAAAATATATACAACGTGCCGCCATGTAAAATAAAATATATACAGCGTTCCGCCATGTATAATAAAATATATACAGCATGCCGCCATGTATATCAAAATATATACAGCGTTTCGCCATGTATAATAAAATATATACAGCGTGCTGCCATGTATAATAAAATATATACAGCATGCCGCCATGTATAATAAAATATATACAGCATGCTGCCATGTATAATAAAATATATACAGCGTTCCGCCATGTATAATAAAATTTATACAGCATGCTGCCGTGTATAATAAAATAGATACAGCGTGCTGCCATGTATAATAAAATATATACAGCATTCCGCTGTGTATAATACAATCTATACAGCATTCCACCATGTATAATAATATATATACAGCGTTCCGCCATGTATAATAAAATATATACAGCATGATGCCATGTGTAATAAAATATATACAGCGTTCTGCCATGTATAATAAAATATATATAGCGTTCTGCCATGTATAATAAAATATATACAGCGTTCCGCCATGTATAATAAAATATATACAGCATGCTGCCATGTATAATAAAATATATACAGTGTGCTGCCATGTATAATAAAATATATACAGCGCTCCGCCATGTATAATAAAATATATACAGCATGCTGCCATGTATAATAAAATAGATACAGCATGCAGCCATGTAAAATAAAATATATATAGCGTTCCGCCATGTATAATAAAATATATACAGCATGTTGCCATGTATAATAAAACATATACAGCGTTCCGCCATGTATAATAAAATATATACAGTGTGCTGCCATGTATAATAAAATATATACAGCGCTCCGCCATGTATAATAAAATATATACAGCATGCTGCCATGTATAATAAAATAGATACAGCATGCAGCCATGTAAAATAAAATATATATAGCGTTCCGCCATGTATAATAAAATATATACAGCATGTTGCCATGTATAATAAAACATATACAGCGTTCCGCCATGTATAATAAAATATATACAGTGTGCCGCCATGTATAATAAAATATATACAGCATGCTGCCATGTATAATAAAATAGATACAGCATGCTGCCATGTATAATAAAATAGATACAGCATGCTGCCATGTATAATAAAATATATACAGCGTTCCGCCATGTATAATAAAAAATATACAGCATGCTGCCATGTGTAATAAAATATATACAGCATGCTGCCATGTATAATAAAATAGATACAGCATGCTGCCATGTATAATAAAATATATACAGCGTTCCGCCATGTATAATAAAATATATACAGCATGCTGCCATGTGTAATAAAATATATACAGCGTGACGCCATGTATAATAAAATATATACAGCATGCTGCCATGTATAATAAAATATATACAGCATGCTGCCATGTATAATAAAATATATACAGTGTTCCACCATGAATAATAAAATATATACATCGTGCCGCCATGTATAATAAAATATACACAGCATGCTGCCATGAATATAAAAATATATACAGCATGCTGCCATGTATAATAAAACATATACAACATTCCGCCATGTATAATAAAATATATACAGCATGTCGCCATGTATTTTAAAATAGATACAGCGTTCCGCCATGTATAATAAAATATATACAGCATGCTAACATGTATAATAAAATATATACAGCGTGCCGCCATGTATAATAAAATATATACAGCATGCTGCCATGTATAATAAAATATATACAGCGTGAAGCCATGTATAATAAAATATATACAGTGTGCCGCCATGTAAAATAAAATATATACAGCATGCTGCCATGTATAATAAAATATATACAGCGTTCCGCCATGTATAATAAAATATATACAGCGTGCTGCCATGTATAATAAAATATATACAGCGCTCCGCCATGTATAATAAAATATATACAGCATGCTGCCATGTATAATAAAATAGATACAGCATGCAGCCATGTAAAATAAAATATATATAGCGTTCCGCCATGTATAATAAAATATATACAGCATGTTGCCATGTATAATAAAACATATACAGCGTTCCGCCATGTATAATAAAATATATACAGTGTGCCGCCATGTATAATAAAATATATACAGCGCTCCGCCATGTATAATAAAATATATACAGCATGCTGCCATGTATAATAAAATAGATACAGCATGCTGCCATGTATAATAAAATATATACAGCGTTCCGCCATGTATAATAAAATATATACAGTGTGTCGCCATGTATATTAAAATATATACAGCAAACCGCCATGTATAATAAAATAGATACAGCGAGCCGCCATGTATAATAAAATATATACAGCGTGCTGCCATGTATAATAAAATATATACAGCGTTCCGCCATGTATAATAAAATATATAAAGCGTGCCGCCATGCTTAATAAAATATACAGCGTTCAGCCATGTATAATAAAATATATACAGCATGCTGCCATGTATAATAAAATATATACAGTTTGCTGCCATGTATAATAAAATATATACAGCGTTCAGCCATGTATAATAAAATATATACAGCGTTCCGCCATGTATAATAAAATTTATACAGCGTTCCGCCATGTATAATAAAATATATACAGCATGCTGCCATGTATAATAAAATATATACAGCGTGCTGCCATGTATAATAAAATATATACAGCTGGCCGCCATGTATAATAAAATATATACAGCATGCTACCATGTGTAATAAAATAGATACAGCGTGCTGCCATGTATAATAAAATAGATACAGCATGCTGCCATGTATAATAAAATATATACAGCGTACTGCCATGTATAACAAAATATATACAGCGTGCTGCCATGTATAATAAAATATATACAGCGTGCTGCCATGTATAATAAAAAAGATACAGCATGCTGCCATGCATAATAAAATATATACAGCTGGCCGCCATGTATAATAAAATATATACAGCATGCTACCATGTGTAATAAAATAGATACAGCGAACTGCCATGTATAACAAAATATATACAGCGTGCTGCCATGTATAATAAAATATATACAGCGTTCCGCCATGTATAATAAAATATATACAGCGTGCTGCCATGTATAATAAAATAGATACAGCGTTCCGCCATGTGTAATAAAATATATACAGCATGCTGCCATGTATAATAAAATATATACAGCGTTCCGCCATGTATAATAAAATATATACAGCATGCTGCCATGTATAATAAAATAGATACAGCAAGCGACCATGTATAATAAAATTTATACAGCATGCTGCCATGTATAATAATATATATACAGCGTTCCGCCATGTATGAAAAAATATATACAGCGTGCCGCCATGTATAATAAAATAGATACAGCATGCTGCCATGTATAATAAAATATATACAGCGTGAAGCCATGTATAATAAAATATATACAGTGTGCTGCCATGTAAAATAAAATATATACAGCATGCTGCCATGTATAATAAAATATATACAGCGTTCCGCCATGTATAATAAAATATATACAGCGTGCCGCCATGTATAATAAAATATATACAGCGTGCCGCCATGTATAATAAAATATATACAGCATGCCGCCATGTATAATAAAATATATACAGCATGCTGCCATGTATAATAAAATATATACAGAGTACCGCCATGTATAATAAAATATATACAGCATGCTGCCATGTATAATAAAATATATACAGCATTCTGCCATGTATCATTAAATATATACAGCGTTTCGCCATGTATAATAAAATATATACAGCATGCTGCCATGTATAATAAAATATATACAGCGTGAAGCCATGTATAATAAAATATATACAGTGTGCTGCCATGTAAAATAAAATATATACAGCATGCTGCCATGTATAATAAAATATATACAGCATTCCGCCATGTATAATAAAATATATACAGCGTGCCGCCATGTATAATAAAATATATACAGCGCTCCGCCATGTATAATAAAATATATACAGCATGCTGCCATGTATAATAAAATAGATACAGCATGCAGCCATGTAAAATAAAATATATATAGCGTTCCGCCATGTATAATAAAATATATACAGCATGCTGCCATGTATAATAAAATATATACAGCGTTCCGCCATGTATAATAAAATATATACAGCGTGCCGCCATGTATAATAAAATATATACAGCGCTCCGCCATGTATAATAAAATATATACAGCATGCTGCCATGTATAATAAAATATATACAGCATGTTGCCATGTATAATAAAATATATACAGTGTGCCGCCATGTATAATAAAATATATACAGCGCTCCGCCATGTATAATAAAATATATACAGCATGCTGCCATGTATAATAAAATAGATACAGCATGCTGCCATGTATAATAAAATATATACAGCGTTCCGCCATGTATAATAAAATATATACAGCATGCTGCCATGTGTAATAAAATATATACAGCGTGACGCCATTTATAATAAAATATATACAGCGTTCTGCCATGTATAATAAAATATATACAGCGTTCCGCCATGTATAATAAAATATATACAGCATGCTGCCATGTATAATAAAATATATACAGCATGCTGCCATGTATAATAATATATATACAGCGTTTCGCCATGTATAATAAAATATATACAGCATGCTGCCATGTATAATAAAATATATACAGCGTTTCGCCATGTATAATAAAATATATACAGTGTGCCGCCATGTAAAATAAAATATATACAGCATGCTGCCATGTATAATAAAATATATACAGCGTTCCGCCATGCATAATAAAATATATACAGCGTGCCGCCATGTATAATAAAATATATACAGCGCTCCGCCATGTATAATAAAATAGATACAGCATGCAGCCATGTAAAATAAAATATATATAGCGTTCCGCCATGTATAATAAAATATATACAGCATGTTGCCATGTATAATAAAACATATACAGCGTTCCGCCATGTATAATAAAATATATACAGTGTGCCGCCATGTATAATAAAAAATATACAGCGTGCCGCCATGTATAATAAAATATATACAGCGCTCCGCCATGTATAATAAAATATATACAGCATGCTGCCATGTATAATAAAATATATACAGTGTTCCACCATGAATAATAAAATATATACATCGTGCCGCCATGTATAATAAAATATATACAGCGTGCCGCCATGTATAATAAAATATATACAGCGTTCCGCCATGTATAATAAAATATATACAGCGTGCCGCCATGTATAATAAAAAAGATACAGTATGCTGCTATGTATAATAAAATATATACAGCGTTCCGCCATGTATAATAAAATATATACAGCATGCTGCCATGTATAATAAAATATATACAACGTGCCGCCATGTAAAATAAAATATATACAGCGTTCCGCCATGTATAATAAAATATATACAGCATGCCGCCATGTATATCAAAATATATACAGCGTTTCGCCATGTATAATAAAATATATACAGCGTGCTGCCATGTATAATAAAATATATACAGCATGCTGCCATGTATAATAAAATATATACATCGTTCCGCCATGTATAAAAAAATTTATACAGCATGCTGCCGTGTATAATAAAATAGATACAGCGTGCTGCCATGTATAATAAAATATATACAGCATTCCGCTGTGTATAATAAAATCTATACAGCATTCCACCATGTATAATAATATATATACAGCGTGTCGCCATGTATAATAAAATAGATACAGCATGCTGCCATGTATAATAAAATATATACAGCGTTCCGCCTTGTATAATAAAATATATACAGCGTTCCGCCATGTATAATAAAATATATACAGCGTTCCGCCATGTATAATAAAATATATACAGCATGATGCCATGTGTAATAAAATATATACAGCGTTCTGCCATGTATAATAAAATATATATAGCGTTCTGCCATGTATAATAAAATATATACAGCGTTCCGCCATGTATAATAAAATATATATACAGCATGCTGCCATGTATAATAAAATATATACAGCATGCTGCCATGTATAATAAAATATATACAGCGTTTCGCCATGTATAATAAAATATATACAGCATGCTGCCATGTATAATAAAATATATACAGCGTGAAGCCATGTATAATAAAATATATACAGTGTGCCGCCATGTAAAATAAAATATATACAGCATGCTGCCATGTATAATAAAATAGATACAGCGTTCCGCAATGTATAATAAAATATATACAGTGTGCTGCCATGTATAATAAAATATATACAGCGCTCCGCCATGTATAATAAAATATATACAGCATGCTGCCATGTATAATAAAATAGATACAGCATGCAGCCATGTAAAATAAAATTTATACAGCATGCTGCCGTGTATAATAAAATAGATACAGCGTGCTGCCATGTATAATAAAATATATACAGCATTCCGCTGTGTATAATAAAATCTATACAGCATTCCACCATGTATAATAATATATATACAGCGTGTCGCCATGTATAATAAAATAGATACAGCATGCTGCCATGTATAATAAAATATATACAGCGTTCCGCCATGTATAATAAAATATATACAGCATGCTGCCATGTGTAATAAAATATATACAGCATGCTGCCATGTATAATAAAATAGATACAGCATGCTGCCATGTATAATAAAATATATACAGCGTTCCGCCATGTATAATAAAATATATACAGCATGCTGCCATGTGTAATAAAATATATACAGCGTGACGCCATGTATAATAAAATATATACAGCGTTCTGCCATGTATAATAAAATATATACAGCGTTCCGCCATGTATAATAAAATATATACAGCATGCTGCCATGTATAATAAAATATATACAGCATGCTGCCATGTATAATAAAATATATACAGTGTTCCACCATGAATAATAAAATATATACATCGTGCCGCCATGTATAATAAAATATACACAGCATGCTGCCATGAATATAAAAATATATACAGCATGCTGCCATGTATAATAAAACATATACAACATTCCGCCATGTATAATAAAATATATACAGCATGCTGCCATGTATAATAAAATAGATACAGCATGCAGCCATGTAAAATAAAATATATATAGCGTTCCGCCATGTATAATAAAATATATACAGCATGTTGCCATGTATAATAAAACATATACAGCGTTCCGCCATGTATAATAAAATATATACAGTGTGCCGCCATGTATAATAAAATATATACAGCGCTCCGCCATGTATAATAAAATATATACAGCATGCTGCCATGTATAATAAAATAGATACAGCATGCTGCCATGTATAATAAAATATATACAGCGTTCCGCCATGTATAATAAAATATATACAGTGTGTCGCCATGTATATTAAAATATATACAGCAAACCGCCATGTATAATAAAATAGATACAGCGAGCCGCCATGTATAATAAAATATATACAGCGTGCTGCCATGTATAATAAAATATATACAGCGTTCCGCCATGTATAATAAAATATATAAAGCGTGCCGCCATGCTTAATAAAATATACAGCGTTCAGCCATGTATAATAAAATATATACAGCATGCTGCCATGTATAATAAAATATATACAGTTTGCTGCCATGTATAATAAAATATATACAGCGTTCAGCCATGTATAATAAAATATATACAGCGTTCCGCCATGTATAATAAAATTTATACAGCGTTCCGCCATGTATAATAAAATATATACAGCATGCTGCCATGTATAATAAAATATATACAGCGTGCTGCCATGTATAATAAAATATATACAGCTGGCCGCCATGTATAATAAAATATATACAGCATGCTACCATGTGTAATAAAATAGATACAGCGTGCTGCCATGTATAATAAAATAGATACAGCATGCTGCCATGTATAATAAAATATATACAGCGTACTGCCATGTATAACAAAATATATACAGCGTGCTGCCATGTATAATAAAATATATACAGCGTGCTGCCATGTATAATAAAAAAGATACAGCATGCTGCCATGCATAATAAAATATATACAGCTGGCCGCCATGTATAATAAAATATATACAGCATGCTACCATGTGTAATAAAATAGATACAGCGAACTGCCATGTATAACAAAATATATACAGCGTGCTGCCATGTATAATAAAATATATACAGCGTTCCGCCATGTATAATAAAATATATACAGCGTGCTGCCATGTATAATAAAATAGATACAGCGTTCCGCCATGTGTAATAAAATATATACAGCATGCTGCCATGTATAATAAAATATATACAGCGTTCCGCCATGTATAATAAAATATATACAGCATGCTGCCATGTATAATAAAATAGATACAGCAAGCGACCATGTATAATAAAATTTATACAGCATGCTGCCATGTATAATAATATATATACAGCGTTCCGCCATGTATGAAAAAATATATACAGCGTGCCGCCATGTATAATAAAATAGATACAGCATGCTGCCATGTATAATAAAATATATACAGCGTGAAGCCATGTATAATAAAATATATACAGTGTGCTGCCATGTAAAATAAAATATATACAGCATGCTGCCATGTATAATAAAATATATACAGCGTTCCGCCATGTATAATAAAATATATACAGCGTGCCGCCATGTATAATAAAATATATACAGCGTGCCGCCATGTATAATAAAATATATACAGCATGCCGCCATGTATAATAAAATATATACAGCATGCTGCCATGTATAATAAAATATATACAGAGTACCGCCATGTATAATAAAATATATACAGCATGCTGCCATGTATAATAAAATATATACAGCATTCTGCCATGTATCATTAAATATATACAGCGTTTCGCCATGTATAATAAAATATATACAGCATGCTGCCATGTATAATAAAATATATACAGCGTGAAGCCATGTATAATAAAATATATACAGTGTGCTGCCATGTAAAATAAAATATATACAGCATGCTGCCATGTATAATAAAATATATACAGCATTCCGCCATGTATAATAAAATATATACAGCGTGCCGCCATGTATAATAAAATATATACAGCGCTCCGCCATGTATAATAAAATATATACAGCATGCTGCCATGTATAATAAAATAGATACAGCATGCAGCCATGTAAAATAAAATATATATAGCGTTCCGCCATGTATAATAAAATATATACAGCATGCTGCCATGTATAATAAAATATATACAGCGTTCCGCCATGTATAATAAAATATATACAGCGTGCCGCCATGTATAATAAAATATATACAGCGCTCCGCCATGTATAATAAAATATATACAGCATGCTGCCATGTATAATAAAATATATACAGCATGTTGCCATGTATAATAAAATATATACAGTGTGCCGCCATGTATAATAAAATATATACAGCGCTCCGCCATGTATAATAAAATATATACAGCATGCTGCCATGTATAATAAAATAGATACAGCATGCTGCCATGTATAATAAAATATATACAGCGTTCCGCCATGTATAATAAAATATATACAGCATGCTGCCATGTGTAATAAAATATATACAGCGTGACGCCATTTATAATAAAATATATACAGCGTTCTGCCATGTATAATAAAATATATACAGCGTTCCGCCATGTATAATAAAATATATACAGCATGCTGCCATGTATAATAAAATATATACAGCATGCTGCCATGTATAATAATATATATACAGCGTTTCGCCATGTATAATAAAATATATACAGCATGCTGCCATGTATAATAAAATATATACAGCGTTTCGCCATGTATAATAAAATATATACAGTGTGCCGCCATGTAAAATAAAATATATACAGCATGCTGCCATGTATAATAAAATATATACAGCGCTCCGCCATGTATAATAAAATAGATACAGCATGCAGCCATGTAAAATAAAATATATATAGCGTTCCGCCATGTATAATAAAATATATACAGCATGTTGCCATGTATAATAAAACATATACAGCGTTCCGCCATGTATAATAAAATATATACAGTGTGCCGCCATGTATAATAAAATATATACAGCGTGCCGCCATGTATAATAAAATATATACAGCGCTCCGCCATGTATAATAAAATATATACAGCATGCTGCCATGTATAATAAAATATATACAGTGTTCCACCATGAATAATAAAATATATACATCGTGCCGCCATGTATAATAAAATATATACAGCGTGCCGCCATGTATAATAAAATATATACAGCGTTCCGCCATGTATAATAAAATATATACAGCGTGCCGCCATGTATAATAAAAAAGATACAGTATGCTGCTATGTATAATAAAATATATACAGCGTTCCGCCATGTATAATAAAATATATACAGCATGCTGCCATGTATAATAAAATATATACAACGTGCCGCCATGTAAAATAAAATATATACAGCGTTCCGCCATGTATAATAAAATATATACAGCATGCCGCCATGTATATCAAAATATATACAGCGTTTCGCCATGTATAATAAAATATATACAGCGTGCTGCCATGTATAATAAAATATATACAGCATGCTGCCATGTATAATAAAATATATACATCGTTCCGCCATGTATAAAAAAATTTATACAGCATGCTGCCGTGTATAATAAAATAGATACAGCGTGCTGCCATGTATAATAAAATATATACAGCATTCCGCTGTGTATAATAAAATCTATACAGCATTCCACCATGTATAATAATATATATACAGCGTGTCGCCATGTATAATAAAATAGATACAGCATGCTGCCATGTATAATAAAATATATACAGCGTTCCGCCTTGTATAATAAAATATATACAGCGTTCCGCCATGTATAATAAAATATATACAGCGTTCCGCCATGTATAATAAAATATATACAGCATGATGCCATGTGTAATAAAATATATACAGCGTTCTGCCATGTATAATAAAATATATATAGCGTTCTGCCATGTATAATAAAATATATACAGCGTTCCGCCATGTATAATAAAATATATATACAGCATGCTGCCATGTATAATAAAATATATACAGCATGCTGCCATGTATAATAAAATATATACAGCGTTTCGCCATGTATAATAAAATATATACAGCATGCTGCCATGTATAATAAAATATATACAGCGTGAAGCCATGTATAATAAAATATATACAGTGTGCCGCCATGTAAAATAAAATATATACAGCATGCTGCCATGTATAATAAAATAGATACAGCGTTCCGCAATGTATAATAAAATATATACAGTGTGCTGCCATGTATAATAAAATATATACAGCGCTCCGCCATGTATAATAAAATATATACAGCATGCTGCCATGTATAATAAAATAGATACAGCATGCAGCCATGTAAAATAAAATATATATAGCGTTCCGCCATGTATAATAAAATATATACAGCATGTTGCCATGTATAATAAAACATATACAGCGTTCCGCCATGTATAATAAAATATATACAGTGTGCCGCCATGTATAATAAAATATATACACCATGCTGCCATGTATAATAAAATAGATACAGCATGCTGCCATGTATAATAAAATATATACAGCGTTCCGCCATGTATAATAAAATATATACAGCATGCTGCCATGTGTAATAAAATATATACAGCATGCTGCCATGTATAATAAAATAGATACAGCATGCTGCCATGTATAATAAAATATATACAGCGTTCCGCCATGTATAATAAAATATATACAGCATGCTGCCATGTGTAATAAAATATATACAGCGTGACGCCATGTATAATAAAATATATACAGCGTGACGCCATGTATAATAAAATATATACAGCGTTCGGCCATGTATAATAAAATATATACAGCATGCTGCCATGTATAATAAAATATATACAGCATGCTGCCATGTATAATAAAATATATACAGTGTTCCACCATGAATAATAAAATATATACATCGTGCCGCCATGTATAATAAAATATACACAGCATGCTGCCATGAATATAAAAATATATACAGCATGCTGCCATGTATAATAAAACATATACAACATTCCGCCATGTATAATAAAATATATACAGCATGTCGCCATGTATTTTAAAATAGATACAGCGTTCCGCCATGTATAATAAAATATATACAGCATGCTAACATGTATAATAAAATATATACAGCGTGCCGCCATGTATAATAAAATATATACAGCATGCTGCCATGTATAATAAAATATATACAGCGTGAAGCCATGTATAATAAAATATATACAGTGTGCCGCCATGTAAAATAAAATATATACAGCATGCTGCCATGTATAATAAAATATATACAGCGTTCCGCCATGTATAATAAAATATATACAGTATGCTGCCATGTATAATAAAATAGATACAGCATGCAGCCATGTAAAATAAAATATATATAGCGTTCCGCCATGTATAATAAAATATATACAGCATGTTGCCATGTATAATAAAACATATACAGCGTTCCGCCATGTATAATAAAATATATACAGTGTGCCGCCATGTATAATAAAATATATACAGCGCTCCGCCATGTATAATAAAATATATACAGCATGCTGCCATGTATAATAAAATAGATACAGCATGCTGCCATGTATAATAAAATATATACAGCGTTCCGCCATGTATAATAAAATATATACAGCATGCTGCCATGTGTAATAAAATATATACAGCGTGACGCCATGTATAATAAAATATATACAGCGTTCTGCCATGTATAATAAAATATATACAGCGTTCCGCCATGTATAATAAAATATATACAGCGTTCCGCCATGTATAATAAAAGATATACAGCATGCTGCCATGTATAATAAAATATATACAGCATGCTGCCATGTATAATAAAATATATACAGTGTTCCACCATGAATAATAAATATATACATCGTGCCGCCATGTATAATAAAATATACACAGCATGCTGCCATGAATATAAAAATATATACAGCATGCTGCCATGTATAATAAAACATATACAACATTCCGCCATGTATAATAAAATATATACAGCATGTCGCCATGTATTTTAAAATAGATACAGCGTTCCGCCATGTATAATAAAATATATACAGCATGCTAACATGTATAATAAAATATATACAGCGTGCCGCCATGTATAATAAAATATATACAGCGTTCCGCCATGTATAATAAAATATATACAGCGTTCCGCCATGTATAATAAAATATATACAGCATGCTGCCATGTGTAATAAAATATATACAGCGTGACGCCATTTATAATAAAATATATACAGCGTTCTGCCATGTATAATAAAATATATACAGCGTTCCGCCATGTATAATAAAATATATACAGCATGCTGCCATGTATAATAAAATATATACAGCATGCTGCCATGTATAATAATATATATATAGCGTTTCGCCATGTATAATAAAATATATACAGCATGCTGCCATGTATAATAAAATATATACAGCGTTTCGCCATGTATAATAAAATATATACAGTGTGCCGCCATGTAAAATAAAATATATACAGCATGCTGCCATGTATAATAAAATATATACAGCGTTCCGCCATGCATAATAAAATATATACAGCGTGCCGCCATGTATAATAAAATATATACAGCGCTCCGCCATGTATAATAAAATATATACAGCATGCTGCCATGTATAATAAAATATATACAGTGTGCCGCCATGTATAATAAAATATATACAGCGCTCCGCCATGTATAATAAAATATATACAGCATGCTGCCATGTATAATAAAATATATACAGTGTTCCACCATGAATAATAAAATATATACATCGTGCCGCCATGTATAATAAAATATACACAGCATGCTGCCATGAATATAAAAATATATACAGCATGCTGCCATGTATAATAAAACATATACAACATTCCGCCATGTATAATAAAATATATACAGCATGCCGCCATGTATTTTAAAATAGATACAGCGCTCCGCCATGTATAATAAAATATATACAGCATGCTAACATGTATAATAAAATATATACAGCGTGCCGCCATGTATAATAAAATATATACAGCGTTCCGCCATGTATAATAAAATATATACAGCGTTCCGCCATGTATAATAAAATATATACAGCATGCTGCCATGTGTAATAAAATATATACAGCGTGACGCCATTTATAATAAAATATATACAGCGTTCTGCCATGTATAATAAAATATATACAGCGTTCCGCCATGTATAATAAAATATATACAGCATGCTGCCATGTATAATAAAATATATACAGCATGCTGCCATGTATAATAATATATATACAGCGTTTCGCCATGTATAATAAAATATATACAGCATGCTGCCATGTATAATAAAATATATACAGCGTTTCGCCATGTATAATAAAATATATACAGTGTGCCGCCATGTAAAATAAAATATATACAGCATGCTGCCATGTATAATAAAATATATACAGCGTTCCGCCATGCATAATAAAATATATACAGCGTGCCGCCATGTATAATAAAATATATACAGCGCTCCGCCATGTATAATAAAATATATACAGCATGCTGCCATGTATAATAAAATATATACAGTGTGCCGCCATGTATAATAAAATATATACAGCGCTCCGCCATGTATAATAAAATATATACAGCATGCTGCCATGTATAATAAAATATATACAGTGTTCCACCATGAATAATAAAATATATACATCGTGCCGCCATGTATAATAAAATATACACAGCATGCTGCCATGAATATAAAAATATATACAGCATGCTGCCATGTATAATAAAACATATACAACATTCCGCCATGTATAATAAAATATATACAGCATGCCGCCATGTATTTTAAAATAGATACAGCGCTCCGCCATGTATAATAAAATATATACAGCATGCTAACATGTATAATAAAATATATACAGCGTGCCGCCATGTATAATAAAATATATACAGCGTTCCGCCATGTATAATAAAATATATACAGCGTGCCGCCATGTATAATAAAAAAGATACAGTATGCTGCTATGTATAATAAAATATATACAGCGTTCCGCCATGTATAATAAAATATATACAGCATGCTGCCATGTATAATAAAATATATACAACGTGCCGCCATGTAAAATAAAATATATACAGCGTTCCGCCATGTATAATAAAATATATACAGCATGCCGCCATGTATATCAAAATATATACAGCGTTTCGCCATGTATAATAAAATATATACAGCGTGCTGCCATGTATAATAAAATATATACAGCATGCCGCCATGTATAATAAAATATATACAGCATGCTGCCATGTATAATAAAATATATACATCGTTCCGCCATGTATAATAAAATTTATACAGCATGCTGCCGTGTATAATAAAATAGATACAGCGTGCTGCCATGTATAATAAAATATATACAGCATTCCGCTGTGTATAATAAAATCTATACAGCATTCCACCATGTATAATAATATATATACAGCGTGTCGCCATGTATAATAAAATAGATACAGCATGCTGCCATGTATAATAAAATATATACAGCGTTCCGCCTTGTATAATAAAATATATACAGCGTTCCGCCATGTATAATAAAATATATACAGCATGATGCCATGTGTAATAAAATATATACAGCGTTCTGCCATGTATAATAAAATATATATAGCGTTCTGCCATGTATAATAAAATATATACAGCGTTCCGCCATGTATAATAAAATATATATACAGCATGCTGCCATGTATAATAAAATATATACAGCATGCTGCCATGTATAATAAAATATATACAGCGTTTCGCCATGTATAATAAAATATATACAGCATGCTGCCATGTATAATAAAATATATACAGCGTGAAGCCATGTATAATAAAATATATACAGTGTGCCGCCATGTAAAATAAAATATATACAGCATGCTGCCATGTATAATAAAATAGATACAGCGTTCCGCAATGTATAATAAAATATATACAGTGTGCTGCCATGTATAATAAAATATATACAGCGCTCCGCCATGTATAATAAAATATATACAGCATGCAGCCATGTAAAATAAAATATATATAGCGTTCCGCCATGTATAATAAAATATATACAGCATGTTGCCATGTATAATAAAACATATACAGCGTTCCGCCATGTATAATAAAATATATACAGTGTGCCGCCATGTATAATAAAATATATACAGCATGCTGCCATGTATAATAAAATAGATACAGCATGCTGCCATGTATAATAAAATAGATACAGCATGCTGCCATGTATAATAAAATATATACAGCGTTCCGCCATGTATAATAAAATATATACAGCATGCTGCCATGTGTAATAAAATATATACAGCATGCTGCCATGTATAATAAAATAGATACAGCATGCTGCCATGTATAATAAAATATATACAGCGTTCCGCCATGTATAATAAAATATATACAGCATGCTGCCATGTGTAATAAAATATATACAGCGTGACGCCTTGTATAATAAAATATATACAGCGTTCTGCCATGTATAATAAAATATATACAGCGTTCCGCCATGTATAATAAAATATATACAGCATGCTGCCATGTATAATAAAATATATACAGCATGCTGCCATGTATAATAAAATATATACAGTGTTCCACCATGAATAATAAAATATATACATCGTGCCGCCATGTATAATAAAATATACACAGCATGCTGCCATGAATATAAAAATATATACAGCATGCTGCCATGTATAATAAAACATATACAACATTCCGCCATGTATAATAAAATATATACAGCATGTCGCCATGTATTTTAAAATAGATACAGCGTTCCGCCATGTATAATAAAATATATACAGCATGCTAACATGTATAATAAAATATATACAGCGTGCCGCCATGTATAATAAAATATATACAGCATGCTGCCATGTATAATAAAATATATACAGCGTGAAGCCATGTATAATAAAATATATACAGTGTGCCGCCATGTAAAATAAAATATATACAGCATGCTGCCATGTATAATAAAATATATACAGCGTTCCGCCATGTATAATAAAATATATACAGCATGCTGCCATGTATAATAAAATATATACTGCATGCTGCCATGTATAATAAAATATATACAGCGTGCTGCCATGTATAATAAAATATATACAGCGCTCCGCCATGTATAATAAAATATATACAGCATGCTGCCATGTATAATAAAATATATACAGCATGCTGCCATGTTTAATAAAATAGATACAGTGTGCTGCCATGTATAATAAAAGTTGACGCACGATGCCTATCTGCAAAGATGGTTCACAGTTATTCGTACAATTTGTCATGCAAGAGACATAGTGATCATATCAACAGAACAATACCGCCAGATGTGTCTGGATCTACTGAAGGACACTGACAATTATGCCATTTTACCCAGTAATCCCACTCACATTTTTCTATCAGAACTCAAGAAAATACTTCAAACTGCCCTCTCCAACGACCTCATAAGTAAAGATGAGTTTGATTTTCTTTTGCCCAAATATCCGAGAACAGCTACCTTTTATGGGCTCCCAAAAATTCATAAAGGTCTAACCCCCTTAAAAGGCAGACCAATTGTGTCAGGTGTTGGATCTCTCTGTCAAAATGCAGGTATTTACATTGATAAAATATTGGCTCCCTTTGTCGCTGCCCTTCCCTCCCATACTAGAGACACCACTGATCTTCTTAAAAGACTAGACGGGCTCTCTATTGGTCCTGATACTCATCTAGCCAGCATTGACGTTGAGTCACTCTACTCCTCTATTCCCCACCATCTAGGATTAAAAGCTGTCCAATTCTACCTGAGTACTCGTGGTAACCAGTGCAGCGCACATAATAACTTTGTTCTCCAGCTACTGGAATTTTCTCTCACGCATAACTATTTTTTATTTGACGGGGTTGTGTACCACCAGCTCAGGGGCACGGCAATGGGGAGCTCATGTGCCCCCACCTACGCCAACCTGTTCCTGGGCTGGTGGGAACACTCCCTCGTTTTCTGTGAAGACCGTGCCCCCCGCCACATCGACATGGCGAGCCTTTGGGCTCGCTACATTGATGATATTTTTATCACGTGGGAAGGATCAGAGAGTCAATTCAAGATCCTCTTAGAGGACCTCAACCTGAACTCCTTAGGACTCAGGTTTACATACGAGAAACATCAATTTAGCATACCGTTTCTTGACATCCTTATTAAGAAGAAACACAGTGGAGAGATAGAGACGACTCTCTATAGGAAACCTACCTCGACTAACTCCCTCCTACGATGGGAATCCTACCACCCACCAGCATTAAAGAGAGGTATACCCTATGGACAGTACCTTAGAATACGTCGGAACTGTTCATCCCTGGAAGAGTTTAAACACAAAGCTAAAGAGCTTAAATTTCGCTTCTTGGCCCGGGGATACCCTGAGCAAACTCTCAGACTAGCTTACCAGAGAGCATTAAGAACCAACAGGACAGACCTACTTACCCCACATACCAACCCGCCCTCCGCACCCATAATCAGACTGATAGGCACATTCGATGAGGGATCACAACAGGTTCGCCAAGTTCTTTCAAAATTCTGGCACATACTTAAAATGGATCCAGATGTTTCGGAGGTTCTACATGACTACCCTACAATTACATTCAGAAAAGGACGTCATTTAAGAGACAGGCTTGTCCACAGCCATTTTACTAGACCGGAACCCACTAGGACTTGGCTACGATCAGACATCAAAGGCTGCTATCGGTGCAGTGGGTGCATTGCATGTAAAGTAATACAGAGCTGTAAAATCTTCCATTGCTCGGTCACCAACAAAGACTACTGTATTCAACACTTCATTAATTGCAAAACCAAAGGCATTATTTACCTAGCCACCTGTGAGTGTGGTCTACAGTATGTGGGCAAGACATACCGTGAATTTCGACGGAGAATAGGGGAGCACTTAGGGGACATTAGACACAACCGTGACAAACCCCTTGCCAGACACATACAAGAAAAACATAGAGGCAGTACCAATAAATTAACCTTTGTGGGTATCGACCTTGTTAAACCCCCAGACAGAGGAGGAGACTGGGACCGGATTTTGAGGCAAAAAGAGTCGCAATGGATCTTTAGACTCAAGACAGAGTCCCCACTAGGTCTCAACGAACAACAGAGTTTTGCCTGTTTTCTATGATGTTTTTTTTTTACACCTTGTATACTGCCTCTATTTTGTTCCTTTTTACCACCTTTTACTTTATCAGATGATGACTGTCTATATTTTGTCATCGGCCTCTTCACTGGCCTCTGTATTCCGCGTGGATATCAGGGCCCCTAGTTAAATCCCCACCTATTTATAACAGGGACATGTGCATAAATGTAACCTTACAATGCACAGGTCCATTTGCTTAATTACCCCCATAACTATTTATGGCTCTCTAAGCGCACCTAAGTACATTCTATTATTTTCTTTACCAAGTACCTAGTCTCCAGTTTTTGCCCTCTCCGTTTTGACCTCGGCGAGCGCCTCTGCGCATGCGCCACTTGCCTGCCTTGGAGGTTCGTCTGGGCATCGTCGTATGACATGCGCAGTGGATCTTCGGGGCGGCCTGGTGGGTGGGCACTTTCCCTGCCCTCTCCGCCTTTTCTGGCGCATGCGCACGCAGCGCCCGCTGCCGGCCACGTCTCCGCACCAATGAGAGTGGCCGTGCAGACGGGCCCCTAGCGTGAGGGGCGGTACTATCACTTAATGGTGCGTGTATATCTGAGGCGCACGCCGCACTTATCAGTACCCACTGGTTGTGAACGGGGCTGTGCGCATTGCACCCCCGCAGCATCACATCTCTTAACCGGCTATCTCCTTCAGGTAAGACAGTTAACTAGTGGGATCAATACACAGATGCCCCGGTCCTCCTGAAGGTATTATGCTGAAGCTTCACCAACCCACCATCTTTTTTCTCACTAGGACAATTATGGCTATACATAACTCCTAGTGAACAAGGGAGATCCTCATCACCCCAGCACTTATTATCTAGCAGTGTAGCGCAAGGTAAGAGTACATTACCTACACCACATTGAGTTTTTTGCTGTCTTTAGGACACAAACACCTTATAGTTTGTATTAATCACACTTTGTGTCAAGATATTTTTGTTTGGTTGTTTCCAATAGGGTTTCTTTTCCCACGCGGACCGCATTATCCCCTGATGAGCCCAAAAGGGTGAAACAGGCCCTGTCGGGATTTTGGCTGCGCATTTGGGATTTGACTGCGCAATTACCCTTATGACACACCTTTTTCCCTTTTTTTCGTCTTTTTAGACGCACAACTGACTGGGACGTTACCTCTAGACTAGGACCATTGACAGGGCTATTTATCTAGGGTAAGGTTCCGGTCGGGGCTCGTGGTTAATTAGGGCCACAACCCCGAGGTTAGGCTAACAGGGTGTTCTAGACCTTCATCTAGGGCATTAACAGGGAGAGTTATAGTTACCTCTGACCCTTGCCTTACAGGTCCATAATCACAGCACCCTGTTTCTTCCTCCGTTCTTTCTTTCTACACTCTATACGGATGCATGTTGTTCACAATTACTGACTTTTTCCGTATGGCACATCCATGAATGGATAACCGAATACCTGAGTGTAGATCCTTTATTTCGTTTATCAAGACGTACAGCCTACAGAGGTGAGCTTTCTTCTCTCTTGCATGACAAATTGTACGAATAACTGTGAACCATTATAGAAGGCCACTTGGCTCACACTCGTTATATTCTCCCTTTGTTGCATCTTTGCAGATGGGCATCGTGCGTCAACATTACCATCTTTGAAGCCAGTTTACTGTATGTTTACTTTCAAACGATTCCAGTAAAAACTACTTATTTAACCACTATTTGTATTCTTTTGCATAAACCATAGTGAGTTTAATCCTTTCCTTCTAGTACATCTAGTTGAAACTTTTTTGGATATTTTGCCATGTATAATAAAATAGATACAGCGTTCCGCCATGTATAATAAAATATATACAGCGTGCTGCCATGTATAATAAAATAGCTACAGCGTGCTGCCATGTATAATAAAATAGATACAGCGTGCCGCCATGTATAATAAAATATATACAGCGTGCCGCCATGTATAATAAAATATATACAGCATGCTGCCATGTATAATAAAATATATACAGCATTCCGCCATGTATAAAAAAATATATACAGCCTGCCGCCATGTATAATAAAATCGATACAGCATGCTGCCATGTATAATAAAAAATATACAGCGTGCTGCCATGTATAATAAAATATATACAGCGTTCCACCATGTATAATAAAATATATACAGCGTTCCACCATGTATAATAAAATATTTTCAGCATGCCGCCATGTATAATAAAATATATACAGCAAGCGGCCATGTATAATACAATAGATACAGCATGCTGCCATGTGTAATAAAATAGATACAGCGTGCTGCCATGTATAGTAAAATAGATACAGCGTTCCGCCATGTATAATAAAATATATACAGCGTGCTGCCATGTATAATAAAATAGATACAGCGTGCTGCCATGTATAATAAAATAGATAAAGCGTGCCGCCATGTATAATGAAATATATACAGCGTTCCGCCATGTATAATAAAATATATACAGCATGCTGCCATGTATAATAAAATATATACAGCGTTCCGCCATGTATAATAAAATATATACAGCGTTCCACCATGTATAATAAAATAGATACAACATGCTGCCATGTGTTATAAAATATATACAGCGTTCCGCCATGTATAAAAAACATATGTACAGCGTGCCGCCATGTATAATAAAATAGATAAAGCATGCTGCCATGTATAATAAAATATATACAGCGTGTCGCTATGTATAATAAAATATATACAGCGTTCCGCCATGTATAATAAAATATATACAGCGTGCCGCCATGTATAATAAAATATATACAGCATGCTACCATGTATAATAATATATATACAGCGTTCCGCCATGTATAAAAAAATATGTACAGCGTGCCGCCATGTATAATAAAATAGATAAAGCATGCTGCCATGTATAATAAAAAATATACAGGGTGCTGCCATGTATAATAAAATATATACAGCGTTCCACCATGTATAATAAAATATTTTCAGCATGCCGCCATGTATAATAAAATATATACAGCAAGCGGCCATGTATAATAAAATATATACAGCATGCTGCCATGTATAATAATATATATACAGCGTTCCGCCATGTATAAAAAAATATATACAGTGTGTTGCCATGTAAAATAAAATATATACAGCGTGATGCCATGTATAATAAAATATATACAGTGTGCTGCCATGTATAATAAAATATATACCTCAATCCGCCATGTATAATAAAATATATACAGCGTGCAGCCATGTATAATAAAATATATACATCGCTCCGCCATGTATAATAAAAAATATACAGCATGCTGCCATGTATAATAAAATAGATACAGCATGCTGCCATGTAAAATAAAATATATACAGCGTGATGCCATGTATAATAAAATATATACAGTGTGCTGCCATGTATAATAAAATATATACCTCAATCCGCCATGTATAATAAAATATATACAGCGTGCAGCCATGTATAATAAAATATATACATCGCTCCGCCATGTATAATAAAAAATATACAGCGTGCCGCCATGTATAATAAAATAGATACAGCATGCTGCCATGTATAATAAAATATATACAGCATTCAGCCATGTATAATAAAATATATACAGCATGCTGCCATGTATAATAAAATATATACAGTTTGCTGCCATGTATAATAAAATATATACAGCGTTCCGCCATGTATAATAAAATATATACAGCGTTCCGCCATGTATAATAAAATATATACAGCATGCTGCCATGTGTAATAAAATATATACAGCATGCTGCCATGTGTAATAAAATATATACAGCGTTCCGCCATGTATAATAAAATATATACAGCGTTCCACCATGTATAATAAAATATATACAGCATGCTCCTATGTATAATAAAATATATAAAGCGTTCCGCCATGTATAATAAAATATATACAGCGTGCCGCCATGTATAATAAAATATATACAGCGCTCCGCCATGTATAATAAAAAATATACAGTGTGCTGCCATGTATAATAAAAAAGATACAGCGTTCCGCCATGTATAATAAAATATATACAGCGTTCCGCCATGTATAATAAAATATATGCAGCATGCTGCCATGTGTAATAAAATATATACAGCGTTCCGTTATGTATAATAAAATATATACAGTGTGCTGCCATGTATAATAAAATAGATACAGCGTGCCGCCATGTATAATAAAATATAAACAGCATGCTGGCATATATAATAAAATATATACAGCGTTCCGTCATGTATAATAAAATATATATAGCGTTCCGCCATGTAAAATAAAATATATACAGCGTTCCGCCATGTATAATAAAATATATACAGCGTGCTGCCATGTATAATAAAATAGATACAGCGTGCTGCCATGTATAATAAAATAGATACAGCATGCTCCTATGTCTAATAAAATATATACAGCGTTCCGCCATGTATAATAAAATATATGCAGCATGCTGCCATGTGTAATAAAATATATACAGCGTTCCGTTATGTATAATAAAATATATACAGTGTGCTGCCATGTATAATAAAATAGATACAGCGTGCCGCCATGTATAATAAAATATATACAGCATGCTGGCATATATAATAAAATATATACAGCGTTCCGTCATGTATAATAAAATATATATAGCGTTCCGCCATGTAAAATAAAATATAAACAGCGTTCCGCCATGTATAATAAAATATATGCAGCATGCTGCCATGTGTAATAAAATATATACAGCGTTCCGTTATGTATAATAAAATATATACAGTGTGCTGCCATGTATAATAAAATAGATACAGCGTGCCGCCATGTATAATAAAATATATACAGCATGCTGGCATATATAATAAAATATATACAGCGTTCCGTCATGTATAATAAAATATATATAGCGTTCCGCCATGTAAAATAAAATATATACAGCGTTCCGCCATGTATAATAAAATATATACAGCGTGCTGCCATGTATAATAAAATAGATACAGCGTGCTGCCATGTATAATAAAATAGATACAGCATGCTCCTATGTCTAATAAAATATATAAAGCGTTCCACCATGTCTAATAAAATATATACAGCATGCTGCCATGTATAATAAAATATATACAGCGTTCCGCTATGTATAATAAAATATATACAGCATGCCGCCATGTATATCAAAATATATACATCGTTTCGCCATGTATAATAAAATATATACAGCGTGCCGCCATGTATAATAAAATATATACAGCATGCCGCCTTGTATAATAAAATATATACAGCATGCTGCCATGTATAATAAAATATATACAGAGTACCGCCATGTATAATAAAATATATACAGCATGCTGCCATGTATAATAAAATATATACAGCATGCTGCCATGTATAATAAAATATATACAGCGTTCCGCCATGTATAATAAAATATATACAGCGGGCCGCCATGTATAATAAAATATATACAGCGCTCCGCCATGTATAATAAAATATATACAGCATGCTGCCATGTATAATAAAATATATACAGCATGCTGCCATGTATAATAAAATATATACAGCATGCTGCCATGTATAATAAAATATATACAGCGTTCTGCCATGTATAATAAAATATATATAGCGCTCCGCCATGTATAATAAAATATATACAGCATGCTGCCATGTATAATAAAATAGATACAGCATGCAGCCATGTAAAATAAAATATATATAGCGTTCCGCCATGTATAATAAAATATATACAGCATGTTGCCATGTATAATAAAATATATACAGCGTTCCGCCATGTATAATAAAATATATACAGTGTGCCGCCATGTATAATAAAATATATACAGCGCTCCGCCATGTATAATAAAATATATACAGCATGCTGCCATGTATAATAAAATAGATACAGCATGCTGCCATGTATAATAAAATATATACAGCGTTCCGCCATGTATAATAAAATATATACAGCATGCTGCCATGTGTAATAAAATATATACAGCGTGACGCCATGTATAATAAAATATATACAGCGTTCTGCCATGTATAATAAAATATATACAGCGTTCCGCCATGTATAATAAAAGAGATACAGCCTGCTGCCATGTATAATAAAATATATACAGCGTGCTAACATGTATAATAAAATATATACAGCGTGCTGCCATGTATAATAAAATATATACAGCGTTCCGCCATGTATAACAAAATATATACAGCGTGCTGCCATGTATAATAAAATAGATACAGCATTCCGCCATGTATAATAAAATCTATACAGCATTCCACCATGTATAATAATATATATACAGTGTGTCGCCATGTATAATAAAATATATACAGCATGCCGCCATGTATATCAAAATATATACAGCGTTCCGCCATGTATAATAAAATATATACAGCATGCTGCCATGTATAATAAAATATATACAGCGTGCCGCCATGTATAATAAAATATATACAGAATGCTGCCATGTATAATAAAATATATACAGCGTTCCGCCATGTATAATAAAATATATTCAGCATGCCGCCATGTATAATAAAATATATACAGCAAGCGGCCATGTATAATAAAATATATACAGCATGCTGCCATGTATAATAATATATATACAGCGTTCCGCCATGTATAAAAAAATATATACAGCGTGCCGCCATGAATAATAAAATAGATACAGCATGCTGCCATGTATAATAAAATATATACAGCGTGATGCCATGTATAATAAAATAGATACAGCATGCTGCCATGTGTAATAAAATATATACAGCATGCTGCCATGTGTAATAAAATATATACAGCATGCTGCCATGTGTAATAAAATATATACAGCGTTCCGCCATGTATAATAAAATAGATACAACATGCTGCCATGTATAATTAAATAGATACAGCTTGCCGCCATGTATAATAAAATATATACAGCGTTCCGCCATGTATAATAAAATATATACAGCATGCCGCCATATATATCAAAATATATACAGCGTTCCGCCATGTATAATAAAATATATACAGCGTGCCGCCATGTATAATAAAATATATACAGAATGCTGCCATGTATAATAAAATATATACAGCGTTCCGCCATGTATAATAAAATATATTCAGCATGCCGCCATGTATAATAAAATATATACAGCAAGCGGCCATGTATAATAAAATATATACAGCGTGATGCCATGTATAATAAAATATATACAGCGTGCCGCCATGAATAATAAAATAGATACAGCATGCTGCCATGTATAATAAAATATATACAGCGTGATGCCATGTATAATAAAAATAGATACAGCATGCTGCCATGTATAATAAAATATATACAGCATGCTGCCATGTATAATAAAATAGATACAGCATGCTGCCATGTATAATAAAATATATACAGTGTTCCGCCATGTATAATAAAATATATACAGCATGCTGCCATGTGTAATAAAATATATACAGCATGCTGCCATGTGTAATAAAATATATACAGCATGCTGCCATGTGTAATAAAATATATACAGCGTTCCGCCATGTATAATAAAATATATACAGCGTTCCGCCATGTATAATAAAATATATACAGTGTGCTGCCATGTATAATAAAATATATGCAGCATGCTGCCATGTATAATAAAATATATACAGCGTTCCGCCATTCATAATAAAATATATACAGCTTGCCGCCATGAATAATAAAATAGATACAGCATGCTGCCATGTATAATAAAATATATACAGCGTGATGCCATGTATAATAAAATAGATACAGCATGCTGCCATGTATAATAAAATATATACAGCATGCTGCCATGTATAATAAAATAGATACAGCATGCTGCCATGTATAATAAAATATATACAGTGTTCCGCCATGTATAATAAAATATATACAGCATGCTGCCATGTGTAATAAAATATATACAGCATGCTGCCATGTGTAATAAAATATATACAGCATGCTGCCATGTGTAATAAAATATATACAGCGTTCCGCCATGTATAATATAATATATACAGCGTTCTGCCATGTATAATAAAATATATACAGCGTTCCGCCATGTATAATAAAATATATGCAGCATGCTGCCATGTATAATAAAATATATACAGCGTTCCGCCATTCATAATAAAATATATACAGCTTGCCGACATGTATAATAAAATAGATACAGCGTGCTGCCATGTATAATAAAATAGATACAGCATGCTGCCATGTATAATAAAATATATACAGCGTTCCGCCATGTATAATAAAATATATACAGCATGCTGCCATGTGTAATAAAATATATACAGCATGCTGTCATGTGTAATAAAATATATACAGCGTTCCGCCATGTATAATAAAATATATACAGCGTTCCGCCATGTATAATAAAATATATACAGCATGCTGCCATGTATAATAAAATATATACAGCGTTCCGCCATGTATAATAAAATATATACAGCGTGCCGACATGTATAATAAAATATATACGGCATGCTGCCATGTATAATAAAATATATACAGCGTTCCACCATTTATAATAAAATATATACAGCATGCTGCCATGTGTAATAAAATATATACAGCGTTCCACCATGTATAATAAAATATATACAGCATGCTGCCATGTGTAATAAAATATATACAGCATGCAGCCATGTGTTATAAAATATATACAGCGTTCCGCCATGTATAATAAAATATATACAGCGTTCCGCCATGTATAATAAAATATATACGGCATGCTGCCATGTATAATAAAATATATACAGCGTTCCACCATGTATAATAAAATATATACAGCATGCTGCCATGTGTAATAAAATATATACAGCATGCTGCCATGTGTAATAAAATATATACAGCGTTCCGCCATGTATAATAAAATATATACAGCGTTCCGCCATGTATAATAAAATATATGCAGCGTGCTGCCATGTATAATAAAATAGATACAGCTTGCAGCCATGTAAAATAAAATATATATAGCGTTCCGCCATGTATAATAAAATATATACAGCATGTTGCCATGTATAATAAAATATATACAGCGTTCCGCCATGTATAATAAAATATATACAGTGTGCCGCCATGTATAATAAAATATATACAGCGCTCCGCCATGTATAATAAAATATATACAGCATGCTGCCATGTATAATAAAATAGATACAGCATGCTGCCATGTATAATAAAATAGATACAGCATGCTGCCATGTATAATAAAATATATACAGCGTTCCGCCATGTATAATAAAATATATACAGCATGCTGCCATGTGTAATAAAATATATACAGCGTGACGCCATGTATAATAAAATATATACAGCGTTCTGCCATGTATAATAAAATATATACAGCGTTCCGCCATGTATAATAAAAGAGATACAGCCTGCTGCCATGTATAATAAAATATATACAGCGTGCTAACATGTATAATAAAATATATACAGCGTGCTGCCATGTATAATAAAATATATACAGCGTTCCGCCATGTATAACAAAATATATACAGCGTGCTGCCATGTATAATAAAATAGATACAGCATTCCGCCATGTATAATAAAATCTATACAGCATTCCACCATGTATAATAATATATATACAGTGTGTCGCCATGTATAATAAAATATATACAGCATGCCGCCATGTATATCAAAATATATACAGCGTTCCGCCATGTATAATAAAATATATACAGCATGCTGCCATGTATAATAAAATATATACAGCATGCCGCCATGTATAATAAAATATATACAGAATGCTGCCATGTATAATAAAATATATACAGCGTTCCGCCATGTATAATAAAATATATTCAGCATGCCGCCATGTATAATAAAATATATACAGCAAGCGACCATGTATAATAAAATATATACAGCATGCTGCCATGTATAATAATATATATACAGCGTTCCGCCATGTATAAAAAAATATATACAGCGTGCCGCCATGAATAATAAAATAGATACAGCATGCTGCCATGTATAATAAAATATATACAGCGTGATGCCATGTATAATAAAATAGATACAGCATGCTGCCATGTATAATAAAATATATACAGCATGCTGCCATGTATAATAAAATAGATACAGCATGCTGCCATGTATAATAAAATATATACAGTGTTCCGCCATGTATAATAAAATATATACAGCATGCTGCCATGTGTAATAAAATATATACAGCATGCTGCCATGTGTAATAAAATATATACAGCATGCTGCCATGTGTAATAAAATATATACAGCGTTCCGCCATGTATAATAAAATAGATACAACATGCTGCCATGTATAATTAAATAGATACAGCTTGCCGCCATGTATAATAAAATATATACAGCGTTCCGCCATGTATAATAAAATATATACAGCATGCCGCCATATATATCAAAATATATACAGCGTTCCGCCATGTATAATAAAATATATACAGCGTGCCGCCATGTATAATAAAATATATACAGAATGCTGCCATGTATAATAAAATATATACAGCGTTCCGCCATGTATAATAAAATATATTCAGCATGCCGCCATGTATAATAAAATATATACAGCAAGCGGCCATGTATAATAAAATATATACAGCGTGATGCCATGTATAATAAAATATATACAGCGTGCCGCCATGAATAATAAAATAGATACAGCATGCTGCCATGTATAATAAAATATATACAGCGTGATGCCATGTATAATAAAAATAGATACAGCATGCTGCCATGTATAATAAAATATATACAGCATGCTGCCATGTATAATAAAATAGATACAGCATGCTGCCATGTATAATAAAATATATACAGTGTTCCGCCATGTATAATAAAATATATACAGCATGCTGCCATGTGTAATAAAATATATACAGCATGCTGCCATGTGTAATAAAATATATACAGCATGCTGCCATGTGTAATAAAATATATACAGCGTTCCGCCATGTATAATAAAATATATACAGCGTTCCGCCATGTATAATAAAATATATACAGTGTGCTGCCATGTATAATAAAATATATGCAGCATGCTGCCATGTATAATAAAATATATACAGCGTTCCGCCATTCATAATAAAATATATACAGCTTGCCGCCATGAATAATAAAATAGATACAGCATGCTGCCATGTATAATAAAATATATACAGCGTGATGCCATGTATAATAAAATAGATACAGCATGCTGCCATGTATAATAAAATATATACAGCATGCTGCCATGTATAATAAAATAGATACAGCATGCTGCCATGTATAATAAAATATATACAGTGTTCCGCCATGTATAATAAAATATATACAGCATGCTGCCATGTGTAATAAAATATATACAGCATGCTGCCATGTGTAATAAAATATATACAGCATGCTGCCATGTGTAATAAAATATATACAGCGTTCCGCCATGTATAATATAATATATACAGCGTTCTGCCATGTATAATAAAATATATACAGCGTTCCGCCATGTATAATAAAATATATGCAGCATGCTGCCATGTATAATAAAATATATACAGCGTTCCGCCATTCATAATAAAATATATACAGCTTGCCGACATGTATAATAAAATAGATACAGCGTGCTGCCATGTATAATAAAATAGATACAGCATGCTGCCATGTATAATAAAATATATACAGCGTTCCGCCATGTATAATAAAATATATACAGCATGCCGCCATGTATAATAAAATATATACAGCATGCTGCCATGTAAAATAAAATATATACAGTGTTCCGCCTTGTATAATAAAATATATACAGCGTTCCGCCATGTATAATAAAATATATACAGCGTTCCGCCATGTATAATAAAATATATACAGCGTTCCGCCATGTATAATAAAATATATACAGCGTTCCGCCATGTATAATAAAATATATACAGCGTGCCGCCATGTATAATAAAATATATACAGCATGCTGCCATGTATAATAAAATATATACAGCATTCCGGCATGTATAATAAAATATATACAGCATGCTGCCATGTATAATAAAATAGATACAGCGTGCCGCTTTGTATAATAAAATATATACAGCGTTCCGCCATGTATAATAAAATATATTCAGCATGTCGCCATGTATAATAAAATATATACAGCAATTCCGCCATATATAATAAAATATATACAGCATGCTGCCATGTATAATAAAATGTATACAGCGTGCCGTCATGTATAATAAAATATATACAGCCATGTATAATAAAATAAATACAGCGTGCCGCCATGTATAATAAAATATATACAGCATGCTGCCATGTAAAATAAAATATATACAGAGTTCCGCCTTGTATAATAAAATATATACAGCGTTCCGCCATGTATAAAAAAATATATACAGCCATGTATAATAAAATATATACAGCGTGCCGCCATGTATAATAAAATATATACAGCATGCTGCCATGTAAAATAAAATATATACAGTGTTCCGCCTTGTATAATAAAATATATACAGCGTTCCGCCATGTATAATAAAATATATACAGCGTTTTGCCATGTATAAGTAAATAGATACAGCGTTCCGCTATGTATAATAAAATATATACAGCGTTCCGCCATGTATAATAAAACATATATAGCGCGTCGCAATGTATAATAAAATATATACAGCGTGCCGACATGTATAATAAAATATATACAGCTTGCCGCCATGTATAATAAAATAAATACAACGTGCTGCCATGTATAATAAAATATATACAGCGTGCTGCCATGTATAATAAAATATATACAGCGTTCCGCCATGTATAATAAAATATATACAGCGTTCCGCCATGTATAATAAAATATATATAGCGTGTCGCAATGTATAATAAAATATATACAGCGTGCCGACATGTATAATAAAATATATACAGCATGCTGCCATATATAATAAAATATATACAGCGTTCCGCCATGTATAATAAAATATATATAGCGTGTCGCAATGTATAATAAAATATATACAGCGTGCCGACATGTATAATAAAATATATACAGCATGCTGCCATATATAATAAAATATATACAGCGTGCCGCCATATATAATAAAATATATACAGCCATGTATAATAAAATATATACAGCGTGCCGCCATGTATAATAAAATATATGCAGCGTGCCGCCATGTATAATAAAATATATACAGCATGCTGCAATGTAAAATAAAATATATACAGCGTGACGCCGTGTATAATAAAATATATAAAGCATGCTGCCATGTATAATAAAATATATACAGCATGCTGCCATGTATAATAAAATATATACAGCGTTCTGCCATGTATAATAAAATATATACAGCGTTCTGCTATGTATAATAAAATATATACAGCGTTCCGCCATGTATAATAAAATATATACAGCCGTGTATAATAAAATATATACAGCGTGCCGCCATGTATAATAAAATATATACAGCATGCTGCCATGTATAATAAATTATATACAGTATGCCGCCATGTATAATAAAATATATACAGCGTGCCGCCATGTACAATAAAATATATACACCATGCTGCCATGTATAATAAAATATATACAGCGTGACGCCATGTATAAGAAAATATATACAGCGTTCTGCTATGTATAATAAAATATATACAGCGTTCCGCCATGTATAATAAAATATATACAGCCGTGTATAATAAAATATATACAGCGTGCCGCCATGTATAATAAAATATATACAGCATGCTGCCATGTATAATAAAATATATACAGAGTTCCGCCATGTATAATAAAATATATACAGCATGCTTCCATGTATAATAAAATATATACAGCGTGACGCCATGTATAAGAAAATATATACAGCGTTCCGCCATGTATAATAAAATATATACAGCGTGCCGCCATGTATAATAAAATATATACAGCCATGTATAATAAAATATATACAGCGTGCCGCCATGTTTAAAAAAATATATACAGCGTGCTGCCATGTATAATAAAATATATACAGCGTTCCGCCATGTATAATAAAATATATACAGCGTTTTGCCATGTATAAGAAAATAGATACAGCGTTCCGCCATGTATAATAAAATATATACAGCGTTCCGCCATGTATAATAAAACATATATAGCGCGTCGCAATGTATAATAAAATATATACAGCGTGCCGACATGTATAATAAAATATATACAGCTTGCCGCCATGTATAATAAAATAAATACAGCGTGCTGCCATGTATAATAAAATATATACAGCGTGCTGCCATGTATAATAAAATATATACAGCATGCTGCCATGTATAATAAAATATATACAGCGTTCCGCCATGTATAATAAAATATATACAGCGTTCCGCCATGTATAATAAAATATATATAGCGTGTCGCAATGTATAATAAAATATATACAGCGTGCCGACATGTATAATAAAATATATACAGCATGCTGCCATGTATAATAAAATATATACAGCGTGCCGCCATGTATAATAAAATATATACAGCCATGTATAATAAAATAAATACAGCATGCCGCCATGTATAATAAAATATATGCAGCGTGCCGCCATGTATAATAAAATATATACAGCATGCTGCCATGTAAAATAAAATATATACAGCGTGACGCCGTGTATAATAAAATATATACAGCATGCTGCCATGTATAATAAAATATATACAGCATGCTGCCATGTATAATAAAAGATATACAGCGTTCTGCCATGTATAATAAAATATATACAGCGTTCCGCCATGTATAATAAAATATATACAGCGTTCCGCCATGTATAATAAAATATATACAGCCGTGTATAATAAAATATATACAGCGTGCCGCCATGTATAATAAAATATATACAGCATGCTGCCATGTATAATAAATTATATACAGTATGCCGCCATGTATAATAAAATATATACAGCGTGCCGCCATGTATAATAAAATATATACAGCGTGCCGTCATGTATAATAAAATATATACAGCAAGCTGCCATGTATAATAAAATATATACAGAGTTCCGCCATGTATAATAAAATATATACAGCATGCTTCCATGTATAATAAAATATATACAGCGTGACGCCATGTATAATAAAATATATACAGCGTTCCGCCATGTAAAATAAAATATATACAGCGTGCCGCCATGTATAATAAAATATATACAGCCATGTATGATAAAATATAAACAGCGTGCCGCCATGTATAATAAAATATATACAGCCATGTATAATAAAATATATACAGCGTTCCGCCATGTATAATAAAATAGATACAGCATGCCACAATGTATAATAAAATATATACAGCGTGACGCCATGTATAATAAAATATATACAGCATGCTGCCATGTAAAATAAAATATATACAGTGTTCCGCCATGTATAATAAAATATATACAGCATGCTGCCATGTATAATAAAATATATACAGCATGCTGCCATGTATAATAAAATATATACAGCGTGACGCCATGTATAATAAAATATATATAGCGTTTCGTCATGTATAATAAAATATATACAGCGTTCCGCCATGTATAATAAAATATATATAGCGTGTCGCAATGTATAATAAAATATATACAGCGTGCCGACATGTATAATAAAATATATACAGCATGCTGCCATGTATAATAAAATATATACAGCGTGCCGCCATGTATAATAAAATATATACAGCCATGTATAATAAAATAAATACAGCATGCCGCCATGTATAATAAAATATATGCAGCGTGCCGCCATGTATAATAAAATATATACAGCATGCTGCCATGTAAAATAAAATATATACAGCGTGACGCCGTGTATAATAAAATATATACAGCATGCTGCCATGTATAATAAAATATATACAGCATGCTGCCATGTATAATAAAAGATATACAGCGTTCTGCCATGTATAATAAAATATATACAGGGTTCCGCCATGTATAATAAAATATATACAGCGTTCCGCCATGTATAATAAAATATATACAGCCGTGTATAATAAAATATATACAGCGTGCCGCCATGTATAATAAAATATATACAGCATGCTGCCATGTATAATAAATTATATACAGTATGCCGCCATGTATAATAAAATATATACAGAGTTCCGCCATGTATAATAAAATATATACAGCGTGCCGCCATGTATAATAAAATATATACAGCGTGACGCCATGTATAATAAAATATATACAGCGTTCCGCCATGTATAATAAAATATATACAGCATGCTGCCATGTATAATAAAATATATACAGCAAGCTGCCATGTATAATAAAATATATACAGAGTTCCGCCATGTATAATAAAATATATACAGCATGCTTCCATGTATAATAAAATATATACAGCGTGACGCCATGTATAATAAAATATATACAGCGTTCCGCCATGTAAAATAAAATATATACAGCATGCTGCCATGTATAATAAAATATATACAGCATGCTGCCATGTATAATAAAATATATACAGCGTGACGCCATGTATAATAAAATATATATAGCGTTTCGTCATGTATAATAAAATATATACAGCGTGCCGCCATGTATAATAAAATATATACAGCCATGTATAATAAAATATATACAGCATGCCACAATGTATAATAAAATATATACAGCGTGCCACCATGTATAATAAAATATATACAGCCATGTATAATAAAATATATACAGCGTGACGCCATGTATAATAAAATATATACAGCATGCTGCCATGTAAAATAAAATATATACAGCGTTCCGCCATGTATAATAAAATATATACAGCATGCTGCCATGTATAATAAAATATATACAGCATGCTGCCATGTATAATAAAATATATACAGCGTTCTGCCATGTATAATAAAATATATACAGCCATGTATAATAAAATATATACAGCGTGCCGCCATGTATAATAAAATATATACAGCATGCTGCCATGTAAAATAAAATATATACAGTGTTCTGCCATGTATAATAAAATATATACAGCGTTCCGCCATGTATAATAAAATATATACAGCGTGCCGCCATGTATAATAAAATATATACAGCGTTCTGCCATGTATAATAAAATATATACAGGGTTCCGCCATGTATAATAAAATATATACAGCCATGTATAATAAAATATATACAGCGTGCCGCCATGTATAATAAAATATATACAGCGTGCTGCCATGTAAAATAAAATATATACAGCGTTCCGCCATGTATAATAAAATATATACAGCGTTCGGCCATGTATAATAAAATATATGCAGTGTGCCGCCATGTATAATAAAATATATACAGCATGCTTCCTTGTATAATGAAATATATACAGCGTGACGCCATGTATAATAAAATATATACAGCGTTCCGCCATAATATATACAGCGTGCCCCCATGTATAATAAAATATATACAGCAAGCTGCCATGTATAATAAAATATATACAGCGTGACGCCATGTATAATAAAATATATACAGCGTGCTGCCATGTATGAAAAAAATATATACAGCGTTCTGCCATGTATAATAAAATATATACAGCCTGCTGCCATGTATAATGAAATATATAAAGCGTGACGCCATGTATAATAAAATATATACAGCGTGCCGCCATGTATAATAAAATATATACAGCATGCTGCCATGTAAATAAAATATATACAGCGTTCCGCCATGTATAATAAAATATATACAGCGTTCCGCCATGTATAATAAAATATATACAGCGTTCCGCCATGTATAATAAAATATATACAGCGTTCCGCCATGTATAAAAAAATTAGATACTGTGTGCTGCCATGTATAATAAAATATATACAGCGTGCTGCCATGTATAATGAAATAGATACAGCGTTCCGCCATGTATAATAGAATATATACAGCGTGCCGCCATGTATAATAAAATATATACAGCATGCTGCCATGTAAATAAAATATATACAGCGTTCCGCCATGTATAATAAAATATATACAGCGTTCCGCCATGTATAATAAAATATATACAGCGTTCCGCCATGTATAATAAAATATATACAGCATTCCGGCATGTATAATAAAATATATACAGCAGTTCCGCCATATATAATATGCAGCATGCTGCCATGTGTAATAAAATATATACAGCGGGCTGCCATGTAGAATAAAATATATACAGCATGCTGCCATGTATAATATAATATATACAGCGTTCTGCCATGTATAATAAAATATATACAGCGTGCCGCCATGTATAATAAAATATATACAGCGTTCTGCCATGTATAATAAAATATATACAGAGTTCCGCCATGTATAATAAAATATATACAGCATGCTTCCAGGTATAATAAAATATATACAGCGTGACGCCATGTATAATAAAATATATACAGCGTTCCGCCATGTATAATAAAATATATACAGCGTGCCGCCATGTATAATAAAATATATACAGCAAGCTGCCATGTATAATAAAATATATACAGCGTGCCGCCATGTATAATAAAATATATACAGCGTTCCGCCATGTATAATAAAATATATACAGCGTTCCGCCATGTATAAAAAAATTAGATACTGTGTGCTGCCATGAATAATAAAATATATACAGCGTGCTGCCATGTATAATAAAATACATACAGCGTGCCGCCATGTATAATAAAATATATACAGCGTGCCGCCATGTATAATAAAATATATACAGCGTTCCGCCATGTATAATAAAATATATACAGCGTGCCGCCATGTAGAAAAAAATATATACAGCATGCTGCCATGTATAATAAAATATATACAGCGTTCTGCCATGTATAATAAAATATATATATCGTTCCACCATGTATAATAAAATATATACAGCGTTCCGCCATGTATAATAAAATAAATACAGCGTGCTGCCATGTATAATAAAATATATACAGCGTTCTGCCATGTATAATAAAATATATACAGCGTGCCGTCATGTATAGCAAAATAGATACAGCGTTCCGCCATGTATAATAAAATATATACAGCGTTCCGCCATGTATAATAAAATATATACAGCGTGCCGCCATGTATAGTAAAATATATACAGCATGCTGCCATGTATAATAAATCATATACAGCATTCCGGCATGTATAATAAAATATATACAGCATGCTGCCATGTATAATAAAATATATACAGCATGCTGCCATGTATAATAAAATAGAAACAGCGTGCCGATTTGTATAATAAAATATATACAGCGTTCCGCCATGTATAATAAAATATATTCAGCATGTCGCCATGTATAATAAAATATATACAGCGTTTTGCCATGTATAAGAAAATAGATACAGCGTTCCGCCATGTATAATAAAATATATACAGCGTTCCGCCATGTATAATAAAACATATATAGCGCGTCGCAATGTATAATAAAATATATACAGCGTGCCGCCATGTATAATAAAATATATACAGCCATGTATAATAAAATAAATACAGCGTGCCGCCATGTATAATAAAATATATGCAGCGTGCCGCCATGTATAATAAAATATATACAGCATGCTGCCATGTATAATAAAATATATACAGCTTGACGCCATGTATAATAAAATATATACAGCGTTCCGCCATGTATAATAAAATATATGCAGCGTGCCGCCATGTATAATAAAATATATACAGCATGCTCCAATGTAAAATAAAACATATACAGCGTGACGCCGTGTATAATAAAATATATACAGCATGCTGCCATGTATAATAAAATATATACAGCGTTCTGCCATGTATAATAAAATATATACATCGTTCCGCCATGTATAATAAAATATATACAGCCGTGTATAATAAAATATATACAGCGTGCCGCCATGTATAATAAAATATATACAGCGTTCCGCCATGTATAATAAAATATATACAGCATTCCGGCATGTATAATAAAATATATACAGCAATTCCGCCATATATAATATGCAGCATGCTGCCATGTGTAATAAAATATATACAGCGGGCTGCCATGTATAATAAAATATATACAGCATGCTGCCATGTATAATAAAATATATACAGCGTTCTGCCATGTATAATAAAATATATACAGCGTTCCGCCATGTATAATAAAATATATACAGCCGTGTATAATAAAATATATACAGCGTGCCGCCATGTACAATAAAATATATACACCATGCTGCCATGTATAATAAAATATATAAAGCGTGTAGCCATGTATAATAAAATAGATACAGCATGCTGCCATGTATAATAAAATATATACAGCGTGCCGCCATGTATAATAAAATATATACAGCGTTCCGCCATGTATAATAAAATATATACAGCGTGCCGCCATGTATAATAAAATATATACAGCGTTCCGCCATGTATAATAAAATATATACAGCGTTCCGCCATGTATAAAAAAATTAGATACTGTGTGCTGCCATGAATAATAAAATATATACAGCGTGCTGCCATGTATAATAAAATACATACAGCGTGCCGCCATGTATAATAAAATATATACAGCGTGCCGCCATGTATAATAAAATATATACAGCGTTCCGCCATGTATAATAAAATATATACAGCGTGCCGCCATGTAGAAAAAAATATATACAGCATGCTGCCATGTATAATAAAATATATACAGCGTTCTGCCATGTATAATAAAATATATATATCGTTCCACCATGTATAATAAAATATATACAGCGTTCCGCCATGTATAATAAAATAAATACAGCGTGCTGCCATGTATAATAAAATATATACAGCGTTCTGCCATGTATAATAAAATATATACAGCGTGCCGTCATGTATAGCAAAATAGATACAGCGTTCCGCCATGTATAATAAAATATATACAGCGTTCCGCCATGTATAATAAAATATATACAGCGTGCCGCCATGTATAGTAAAATATATACAGCATGCTGCCATGTATAATAAATCATATACAGCATTCCGGCATGTATAATAAAATATATACAGCATGCTGCCATGTATAATAAAATATATACAGCATGCTGCCATGTATAATAAAATATATACAGCATGCTGCCATGTATAATAAAATAGAAACAGCGTGCCGATTTGTATAATAAAATATATACAGCGTTCCGCCATGTATAATAAAATATATTCAGCATGTCGCCATGTATAATAAAATATATACAGCGTTTTGCCATGTATAAGAAAATAGATACAGCGTTCCGCCATGTATAATAAAATATATACAGCGTTCCGCCATGTATAATAAAACATATATAGCGCGTCGCAATGTATAATAAAATATATACAGCGTGCCGCCATGTATAATAAAATATATACAGCCATGTATAATAAAATAAATACAGCGTGCCGCCATGTATAATAAAATATATGCAGCGTGCTGCCATGTATAATAAAATATATACAGCATGCTGCCATGTATAATAAAATATATACAGCTTGACGCCATGTATAATAAAATATATACAGCGTTCCGCCATGTATAATAAAATATATGCAGCGTGCCGCCATGTATAATAAAATATATACAGCATGCTCCAATGTAAAATAAAACATATACAGCGTGACGCCGTGTATAATAAAATATATACAGCATGCTGCCATGTATAATAAAATATATACAGCGTTCTGCCATGTATAATAAAATATATACATCGTTCCGCCATGTATAATAAAATATATACAGCGTTCCGCCATGTATAATAAAATATATACAGCCGTGTATAATAAAATATATACAGCGTGCCGCCATGTACAATAAAATATATACACCATGCTGCCATGTATAATAAAATATATAAAGCGTGTAGCCATGTATAATAAAATAGATACAGCATGCTGCCATGTATAATAAAATATATACAGCGTGCCGCCATGTATAATAAAATATATACAGCGTTCCGCCATGTATAATAAAATATATACAGCGTGCCGCCATGTATAATAAAATATATACAGCGTTCCGCCATGTATAATAAAATATATACAGCGTTCCGCCATGTATAAAAAAATTAGATACTGTGTGCTGCCATGAATAATAAAATATATACAGCGTGCTGCCATGTATAATAAAATACATACAGCGTGCCGCCATGTATAATAAAATATATACAGCGTGCCGCCATGTATAATAAAATATATACAGCGTTCCGCCATGTATAATAAAATATATACAGCGTGCCGCCATGTAGAAAAAAATATATACAGCATGCTGCCATGTATAATAAAATATATACAGCGTTCTGCCATGTATAATAAAATATATATATCGTTCCACCATGTATAATAAAATATATACAGCGTTCCGCCATGTATAATAAAATAAATACAGCGTGCTGCCATGTATAATAAAATATATACAGCGTTCTGCCATGTATAATAAAATATATACAGCGTGCCGTCATGTATAGCAAAATAGATACAGCGTTCCGCCATGTATAATAAAATATATACAGCGTTCCGCCATGTATAATAAAATATATACAGCGTGCCGCCATGTATAGTAAAATATATACAGCATGCTGCCATGTATAATAAATCATATACAGCATTCCGGCATGTATAATAAAATATATACAGCATGCTGCCATGTATAATAAAATATATACAGCATGCTGCCATGTATAATAAAATAGAAACAGCGTGCCGATTTGTATAATAAAATATATACAGCGTTCCGCCATGTATAATAAAATATATTCAGCATGTCGCCATGTATAATAAAATATATACAGCGTTTTGCCATGTATAAGAAAATAGATACAGCGTTCCGCCATGTATAATAAAATATATACAGCGTTCCGCCATGTATAATAAAACATATATAGCGCGTCGCAATGTATAATAAAATATATACAGCGTGCCGCCATGTATAATAAAATATATACAGCCATGTATAATAAAATAAATACAGCGTGCCGCCATGTATAATAAAATATATGCAGCGTGCCGCCATGTATAATAAAATATATACAGCATGCTGCCATGTATAATAAAATATATACAGCTTGACGCCATGTATAATAAAATATATACAGCGTTCCGCCATGTATAATAAAATATATGCAGCGTGCCGCCATGTATAATAAAATATATACAGCATGCTCCAATGTAAAATAAAACATATACAGCGTGACGCCGTGTATAATAAAATATATACAGCATGCTGCCATGTATAATAAAATATATACAGCGTTCTGCCATGTATAATAAAATATATACATCGTTCCGCCATGTATAATAAAATATATACAGCGTTCCGCCATGTATAATAAAATATATACAGCCGTGTATAATAAAATATATACAGCGTGCCGCCATGTACAATAAAATATATACACCATGCTGCCATGTATAATAAAATATATAAAGCGTGTAGCCATGTATAATAAAATAGATACAGCATGCTGCCATGTATAATAAAATATATACAGCGTGCCGCCATGTATAATAAAATATATACAGCGTTCTGCCATGTATAATAAAATATATACAGCATGCTGCCATGTATAATAAAATATATACAGCGTTCTGCCATGTATAATAAAATATATACAGCCATATATAATAAAATATATAAAGCGTGCCGCCATGTATAATAAAATGTATACAGCATGCTGCCATGTATAATAAAATATATACAGCATGCTGCCATGTATAATAAAATAAATACAGCGTGCTGCCATGTATAATAAAATATATACAGGGTTCCGCCATGTATAATAAAATATATACAGCATGCTTCCAGGTATAATAAAATATATACAGCGTGACGCCATGTATAATAAAATATATACAGCGTTCCGTCATGTATAATAAAATATATACAACGTGCCGCCATGTATAATAAAATATATACAGCAAGCTGCCATGTATAATAAAATATATACAGCGTGATGCCATGTATAATAAAATATATACAGCGTGCCGCCTTGTATAATAAAATATATACAGCATGCTGCCATGTAAATAAAATATATACAGCGTTCCGCCATGTATAATAAAATATATACAGCGTTCCGCCATGCATAATAAAATATATACAGCGTTCCGCCATGTATAATAAAATATATACAGCGTTCCGCCATGTATAAAAAAATTAGATACTGCGTGCTGCCATGTATAATAAAATATATACAGCGTGCTGCCATGTATAATGAAATAGATACAGCGTTCCGCCATGTATAATAGAATATATACAGCGTGCCGCCATGTATAATAAAATATATACAGCGTGCTGCCATGTATAATAAAATATATACAGTGTGCCGCCATGTATAATAAAATATATACAGCCATGTATAATAAAATATATACAGCGTGCCACCATGTATAATAAAATATATACAGCATGCCGCCATGTATAATAAAATATATACAGCATGCTGCCATGTATAATAAAATATATACAGCGTGACGCCATGTTTAATAAAATATTTACAGCGTGCCGCCATGTATAATAAAATATATACAGCATGCTGCCATGTAAATAAAATATATACAGCGTTCCGCCATGTATAATAAAATATATACAGCGTTCCGCCATGTATAATAAAATATATACAACGTTCCGCCATGTATAATAAAATATATGCAGCGTGCCGCCATGTATAATAAAATATATACAGCATGCTTCCATGTATAATAAAATATATACAGCATGCTGCCATGTATAATAAAATATATACAGCGTTCCGCCATGTATAATATGCAGCATGCTGCCATGTGTAATAAAATATATACAGCGGGCTGCCATGTAGAATAAAATATATACAGCATGCTGCCATGTATAATATAATATATACAGCGTTCTGCCATGTATAATAAAATATATACAGCGTGCCGCCATGTATAATAAAATATATACAGCGTGCTGCCATGTATAATAAAATATATACAGAGTTCCGCCATGTATAATAAAATATATACAGCATGCTTCCAGGTATAATAAAATATATACAGCGTGACGCCATGTATAATAAAATATATACAGCGTTCCGCCATGTATAATAAAATATATACAGCGTGCCGCCATGTATAATAAAATATATACAGCAAGCTGCCATGTATAATAAATTATATACAGCGTGCCGCCATGCATAATAAAATATATACAGCGTTCCGCCATGTATAATAAAATATATACAGCGTTCCGCCATGTATAAAAAAATTAGATACTGCGTGCTGCCATGAATAATAAAATATATACAGCGTGCTGCCATGTATAATAAAATACATACAGCATGCCGCCATGTATAATAAAATATATACAGCGTGCCGCCATATATAATAAAATATATACAGCGTTCCGCCATGTATAATAAAATATATACAGCGTGCCGCCATGTATAAAAAAATATATACAGCGTGCTGCCATGTATAATAAAATATATACAGCGTTCTGCCATGTATAATAAAATATATATATCGTTCCACCATGTACAGGCAGTCCCCGGGTTACGTACAAGATAGGGTCTGGAGGTTTGTTCTTAAGTTGAATTTGTATGTAAGTCGAAACTGTATATTTTATAATTGTAGATCCAGACAAAAAATTTTTTGGCCCAAGTGACAATTGGAGTTTAAACATTTTTTGCAGTTATGGGACCAAGGATTATCAATAAAGCTTCATTACAGACACCTTACAGCTGATTATTGCAGTCTGGGACTATAGTAAAACATTCAGAAAGCTTCACCAGAGGTCAGAGGGGTGTGTCTGTAACTATGGGTTGTCTGTAAGTCGGGTGTCCTTAAGTAGGGGACCGCCTGTATAATAAAATATATACAGCGTTCCGCCATGTATAATAAAATAAATACAGCGTGCTGCCATGTATAATAAAATATATACAGCGTTCTGCCATGTATAATAAAATATATACAGCGTGCCGTCATGTATAGCAAAATAGATACAGCGTTCCGCCATGTATAATAAAATATATACAGCGTTCCGCCATGTATAATAAAATATATACAGCGTGCCGCCATGTATAATAAAATATATACAGCATGCTGCCATGTATAATAAAATAGATACAGCGTGCCGATTTGTATAATAAAATATATACAGCGTTCCGCCATGTATAATAAAATATATTCAGCATGTCGCCATGTATAATAAAATATATACAGCAATTCCGCCATATATAATAAAATATATACAGCATGCTGCCATGTATAATAAAATTTATACAGCGTGCCGCCATGTATAATAAAATATATACAGCCATGTATAATAAAATATATACAGCGTGCCGCCATGTATAATAAAATATATACAGCATGCTGCCTTGTAAATAAAATATATACAGCGTTCCGCCATGTATAATAAAATATATACAGCGTTCCGCCATGTATAATAAAATATAAACAGCGTTCCGCCATGTATAAAAAAATTAGATACTGCGTGCTGCCATGTATAATAAAATATATACAGCGTGCTGCCATGTATAATAAAATATATACAGCCATGTATAATAAAATATATACAGCGTGCCACCATGTATAATAAAATATATACAGCATGCCGCCATGTATAATAAAATATATACAGCATGCTGCCATGTATAATAAAATATATACAGCGTGACGCCATGTATAATAAAATATATACAGCGTGCCGCCATGTATAATAAAATATATACAGCGTGCTGCCATGTAAATAAAATATATACAGCGTTCCGCCATGTATAATAAAATATATACAGCGTTCCGCCATGTATAATAAAATATAGACAGCGTTCCGCCATGTATAATAAAATATATGCAGCGTGCCGCCATGTATAATAAAATATATACAGCATGCTTTCATGTATAATAAAATATATACAGCAAGCTGCCATGTATAATAAAATATATACAGCGTTCCGCCATGTATAATAAAATATATACAGCGTTCGGCCATGTATAATAAAATATATGCAGTGTGCCGCCATGTATAATAAAATATATACAGCATGCTGCCATGTATAATAAAATATATACAGCCGGCTGCCATGTAGAATAAAATATATACAGCATGCTGCCATGTATAATATAATATATACAGCGTTCTGCCATGTATAATAAAATATATACAGCGTGCCGCCATGTATAATAAAATATATACAGCGTGCTGCCATGCATAATAAAATATATACAGAGTTCCGCCATGTATAATAAAATATATACAGCATGCTTCCAGGTATAATAAAATATATACAGCGTGACGCCATGTATAATAAAATATATACAGCCATGTATAATAAAATATATACAGCGTGCCACCATGTATAATAAAATATATACAGCATGCCGCCATGTATAATAAAATATATACAGCATGCTGCCATGTATAATAAAATATATACAGCGTTCCGCCATGTATAATAAAATATATGCAGCGTGCCGCCATGTATAATAAAATATATACAGCATGCTTCCATGTATAATAAAATATATACAGCATGCTGCCATGTATAATAAAATATATACAGCGTTCCGCCATGTATAATAAAATATATACAGCGTTCGGCCATGTATAATAAAATATATGCAGTGTGCCGCCATGTATAATAAAATATATACAGCAAGCTGCCATGTATAATAAAATATATACAGCGTGCCGCCATGTATAATAAAATATATACAGCGTTCCGCCATGTATAATAACATTTATACAGCGTTCCGCCATGTATAAAAAAATTAGATACTGCGTGCTGCCAGGAATAATAAAATATATACAGCGTGCTGCCATGTATAATAAAATACATACAGCGTGCCACCATGTATAATAAAATATATACAGCGTGCCGCCATGTATAATAAAATATATACAGCGTTCCGCCATGTATAATAAAATATATACAGCCTGCCGCCATGTATAAAAAAATATATACAGCGTGCTGCCATGTATAATAAAATATATACAGCGTTCTGCCATGTATAATAAAATATATACAGCGTGCCGTCATGTATAGCAAAATAGATACAGCGTTCCGCCATGTATAATAAAATATATACAGCGTTCCGCCATGTATAATAAAATATATACAGCGTGCCGCCATGTATAATAAAATATATACAGCATGCTGCCATGTATAATAAAATATATACAGCATTCCGGCATGTATAATAAAATATATACAGCATGCTGCCATGTATAATAAAATAGATACAGCGTGCCGATTTGTATAATAAAATATATACAGCGTTCCGCCATGTATAATAAAATATATTCAGCATGTCGCCATGTATAATAAAATATATACAGCAATTCCGCCATATATAATAAAATATATACAGCATGCTGCCATGTATAATAAAATTTATACAGCGTGCCGTCATGTATAATAAAATATATACAGCCATGTATAATAAAATAAATACAGCGTGCCGCCATGTATAATAAAATATATACAGCATGCTGCCATGTAAAATAAAATATATACAGAGTTCCGCCTTGTATAATAAAATATATACAGCGTTCCGCCATGTATAAAAAAATATATACAGCCATGTATAATAAAATATATACAGCGTGCCGCCATGTATAATAAAATATATACAGCATGCTGCCATGTAAAATAAAATATATACAGTGTTCCGCCTTGTATAATAAAATATATACAGCGTTCCGCCATGTATAATAAAATATATACAGCGTTCCGCCATGTATAATAAAATATATACAGCGTTCCGCCATGTATAATAAAATATATACAGGGTTCCGCCATGTATAATAAAATATATACAGCCATGTATAATAAAATATATACAGCATTCCGCCATGTATAATAAAATATATACAGCGTTCCGCCATGTATAATAAAATATATACAGCGTTCCGCCATGTATAAAAAAATATATACAGCATGCTTCCATGTATAATAAAATATATACAGCATGCTGCCATGTATAATAAAATATATACAGCGTGCTGCCATGTATAATAAAATATATACAGCATTCCGGCATGTATAATAAAATATATACAGCATGCCGCCATGTATAATAAAATATATACAGCATGCTGCCATGTATAATAAAATATATACAGCATTCCGGCATGTATAATAAAATATATACAGCATGCTGCCATGTATAATAAAATAGATACAGCGTGCCGATTTGTATAATAAAATATATACAGCGTTCCACCATGTATAATAAAATATATACAGCATGCTGACATGTATAATAAAATTTATACAGCGTGCCGCCGTGTATAATAAAATATATACAGCCATGTATAATAAAATATATACAGCGTGCCACCATGTATAATAAAATATATACAGCATGCTGCCATTTAAAATAAAATATATACAGTGTTCCGCCTTGTATAATAAAATATATACAGCGTTCCGCCATGTATAATAAAATATATACAGCGTTCCGCCATGTATAATAAAATATATACAGCGTTCTGCCATGTATAATAAAATATATACAGGGTTCCGCCATGTATAATAAAATATATACAGCCATGTATAATAAAATATATACAGCGTGCCGCCATGTATAATAAAATATATACAGCGTGCTGCCATGTAAAATAAAATATATACAGCGTTCCGCCATGTATAATAAAATATATACAGCGTTCGGCCATGTATAATAAAATATATGTAGTGTGCCGCCATGTATAATAAAATATATACAGCATGCTTTCATGTATAATAAAATATATACAGCGTGACGCCATGTATAATAAAATATATACAGCTTTCCGTCATGTATAATAAAATATATACAGCGTGCCGCCATGTATAATAAAATATATACAGCAAGCTGCCATGTATAATAAAATATATACAGCGTGACGCCATGTATAATAAAATATATACAGCGTGTTGCCATGTATGAAAAAAATATATACAGCGTTCTGCCATGTATAATAAAATATATACAGCATGCTGCCATGTATAATAAAATATATACAGCGTGACGCCATGTATAATAAAATATATACAGCGTGCCGCCATGTATAATAAAATATATACAGCATGCTGCCTTGTAAATAAAATATATACAGCGTTCCGCCATGTATAATAAAATATATACAGCGTTCCGCCATGTATAATAAAATATAAACAGCGTTCCGCCATGTATAAAAAAATTAGATACTGCGTGCTGCCATGTATAATAAAATATATACAGCGTGCTGCCATGTATAATAAAATATATACAGCCATGTATAATAAAATATATACAGCGTGCCACCATGTATAATAAAATATATACAGCATGCCGCCATGTATAATAAAATATATACAGCATGCTGCCATGTATAATAAAATATATACAGCGTGACGCCATGTATAATAAAATATATACAGCGTGCCGCCATGTATAATAAAATATATACAGCGTGCTGCCATGTAAATAAAATATATACAGCGTTCCGCCATGTATAATAAAATATATACAGCGTTCCGCCATGTATAATAAAATATAGACAGCGTTCCGCCATGTATAATAAAATATATGCAGCGTGCCGCCATGTATAATAAAATATATACAGCATGCTTTCATGTATAATAAAATATATACAGCAAGCTGCCATGTATAATAAAATATATACAGCGTTCCGCCATGTATAATAAAATATATACAGCGTTCGGCCATGTATAATAAAATATATGCAGTGTGCCGCCATGTATAATAAAATATATACAGCATGCTGCCATGTATAATAAAATATATACAGCGGGCTGCCATGTAGAATAAAATATATACAGCATGCTGCCATGTATAATATAATATATACAGCGTTCTGCCATGTATAATAAAATATATACAGCGTGCCGCCATGTATAATAAAATATATACAGCGTGCTGCCATGCATAATAAAATATATACAGAGTTCCGCCATGTATAATAAAATATATACAGCATGCTTCCAGGTATAATAAAATATATACAGCGTGACGCCATGTATAATAAAATATATACAGCCATGTATAATAAAATATATACAGCGTGCCACGATGTATAATAAAATATATACAGCATGCCGCCATGTATAATAAAATATATACAGCATGCTGCCATGTATAATAAAATATATACAGCGTGACGCCATGTATAATAAAATATATACAGCGTGCCGCCATGTATAATAAAATATATACAGCGTGCTGCCATGTAAATAAAATATATACAGCGTTCCGCCATGTATAATAAAATATATACAGCGTTCCGCCATGTATAATAAAATATATACAGCGTTCCGCCATGTATAATAAAATATATGCAGCGTGCCGCCATGTATAATAAAATATATACAGCATGCTTCCATGTATAATAAAATATATACAGCATGCTGCCATGTATAATAAAATATATACAGCGTTCCGCCATGTATAATAAAATATATACAGCGTTCGGCCATGTATAATAAAATATATGCAGTGTGCCGCCATGTATAATAAAATATATACAGCAAGCTGCCATGTATAATAAAATATATACAGCGTGCCGCCATGTATAATAAAATATATACAGCGTTCCGCCATGTATAATAAAATTTATACAGCGTTCCGCCATGTATAAAAAAATTAGATACTGCGTGCTGCCAGGAATAATAAAATATATACAGCGTGCTGCCATGTATAATAAAATACATACAGCGTGCCGCCATGTATAATAAAATATATACAGCGTGCCGCCATGTATAATAAAATATATACAGCGTTCCGCCATGTGTAATAAAATATATACAGCGTGCCGCCATGTATAAAAAAATATATACAGCGTGCTGCCATGTATAATAAAATATATACAGCGTTCTGCCATGTATAATAAAATATATACAGCGTGCCGTCATGTATAGCAAAATAGATACAGCGTTCCGCCATGTATAATAAAATATATACAGCGTTCCGCCATGTATAATAAAATATATACAGCGTGCCGCCATGTATAATAAAATATATACAGCGGGCTGCCATGTAGAATAAAATATATACAGCATGCTGCCATGTATAATATAATATATACAGCGTTCTGCCATGTATAATAAAATATATACAGCGTGCCGCCATGTATAATAAAATATATACAGCGTGCTGCCATGCATAATAAAATATATACAGATTTCCGCCATGTATAATAAAATATATACAGCATGCTTCCAGGTATAATAAAATATATACAGCGTGACGCCATGTATAATAAAATATATACAGCCATGTATAATAAAATATATACAGCGTGCCACCATGTATAATAAAATATATACAGCATGCCGCCATGTATAATAAAATATATACAGCCATGTATAATAAAATACATACAGCGTGCCGCCATGTATAATAAAATATATACAGCGTGCCGCCATGTATAATAAAATATATACAGCGTTCCGCCATGTGTAATAAAATATATACAGCGTGCCGCCATGTATAAAAAAATATATACAGCGTGCTGCCATGTATAATAAAATATATACAGCGTTCTGCCATGTATAATAAAATATATACAGCGTGCCGTCATGTATAGCAAAATAGATACAGCGTTCCGCCATGTATAATAAAATATATACAGCGTTCCGCCATGTATAATAAAATATATACAGCGTGCCGCCATGTATAATAAAATATATACAGCATGCTGCCATGTATAATAAAATATATACAGCATTCCGGCATGTATAATAAAATATATACAGCATGCTGCCATGTATAATAAAATAGATACAGCGTGCCGATTTGTATAATAAAATATATACAGCGTTCCGCCATGTATAATAAAATATATTCAGCATGTCGCCATGTATAATAAAATATATACAGCAATTCCGCCATATATAATAAAATATATACAGCATGCTGCCATGTATAATAAAATTTATACAGCGTGCCGTCATGTATAATAAAATATATACAGCCATGTATAATAAAATAAATACAGCGTGCCGCCATGTATAATAAAATATATACAGCATGCTGCCATGTAAAATAAAATATATACAGAGTTCCGCCTTGTATAATAAAATATATACAGCGTTCCGCCATGTATAAAAAAATATATACAGCCATGTATAATAAAATATATACAGCGTGCCGCCATGTATAATAAAATATATACAGCATGCTGCCATGTAAAATAAAATATATACAGTGTTCCGCCTTGTATAATAAAATATATACAGCGTTCCGCCATGTATAATAAAATATATACAGCGTTCCGCCATGTATAATAAAATATATACAGCGTTCCGCCATGTATAATAAAATATATACAGGGTTCCGCCATGTATAATAAAATATATACAGCCATGTATAATAAAATATATACAGCATTCCGCCATGTATAATAAAATATATACAGCGTTCCGCCATGTATAATAAAATATATACAGCGTTCCGCCATGTATAAAAAAATATATACAGCATGCTTCCATGTATAATAAAATATATACAGCATGCTGCCATGTATAATAAAATATATACAGCGTGCTGCCATGTATAATAAAATATATACAGCATTCCGGCATGTATAATAAAATATATACAGCATGCCGCCATGTATAATAAAATATATACAGCATGCTGCCATGTATAATAAAATATATACAGCATTCCGGCATGTATAATAAAATATATACAGCATGCTGCCATGTATAATAAAATAGATACAGCGTGCCGATTTGTATAATAAAATATATACAGCGTTCCACCATGTATAATAAAATATATACAGCATGCTGACATGTATAATAAAATTTATACAGCGTGCCGCCGTGTATAATAAAATATATACAGCCATGTATAATAAAATATATACAGCGTGCCACCATGTATAATAAAATATATACAGCATGCTGCCATTTAAAATAAAATATATACAGTGTTCCGCCTTGTATAATAAAATATATACAGCGTTCCGCCATGTATAATAAAATATATACAGCGTTCCGCCATGTATAATAAAATATATACAGCGTTCTGCCATGTATAATAAAATATATACAGGGTTCCGCCATGTATAATAAAATATATACAGCCATGTATAATAAAATATATACAGCGTGCCGCCATGTATAATAAAATATATACAGCGTGCTGCCATGTAAAATAAAATATATACAGCGTTCCGCCATGTATAATAAAATATATACAGCGTTCGGCCATGTATAATAAAATATATGTAGTGTGCCGCCATGTATAATAAAATATATACAGCATGCTTTCATGTATAATAAAATATATACAGCGTGACGCCATGTATAATAAAATATATACAGCTTTCCGTCATGTATAATAAAATATATACAGCGTTCCGCCATGTATAATAAAATATATACAGCTTTCCGTCATGTATAATAAAATATATACAGCGTGCTGCCATGTATGAAAAAAATATATACAGCGTTCTGCCATGTATAATAAAATATATACAGCATGCTGCCATGTATAATAAAATATATACAGCGTGACGCCATGTATAATAAAATATATACAGCGTGCCGCCATGTATAATAAAATATATACAGCATGCTGCCATGTAAATAAAATATATACAGCGTTCCGCCATGTATAATAAAATATATACAGCATGCTGCCATATATAATAAAATATATACAGCGTGCCGCCATATATAATAAAATATATACAGCCATGTATAATAAAATATATACAGCGTGCCGCCATGTATAATAAAATATATGCAGCGTGCCGCCATGTATAATAAAATATATGCAGCGTGCCGCCATGTATAATAAAATATATACAGCATGCTGCAATGTAAAATAAAATATATACAGCGTGACGCCGTGTATAATAAAATATATAAAGCATGCTGCCATGTATAATAAAATATATACAGCATGCTGCCATGTATAGTAAAATATATACAGCGTTCTGCCATGTATAATAAAATATATACAGCGTTCTGCTATGTATAATAAAATATATACAGCGTTCCGCCATGTATAATAAAATATATACAGCCGTGTATATTAAAATATATACAGCGTGCCGCCATGTATAATAAAATATATACAGCATGCTGCCATGTATAATAAATTATATACAGTATGCCGCCATGTATAATAAAATATATACAGCGTGCCGCCATGTACAATAAAATATATACACCATGCTGCCATGTATAATAAAATATATAAAGCGTGTAGCCATGTATAATAAAATAGATACAGCATGCTGCCATGTAAAATAAAATATATACAGCGTGCCGCCATGTATAATAAAATATATACAGCGTGCCGCCATGTATAAAAAAATATATACAGCATGCTTCCAGGTATAATAAAATATATACAGCGTGACGCCATGTATAATAAAATATATACAGCGTTCCGCCATGTATAATAAAATATATACAGCGTGCCGCCATGTATAATAAAATATATACAGCAAGCTGCCATGTATAATAAAATATATACAGCGTGACGCCATGTATAATAAAATATATACAGCGTGCTGCCATGTATGAAAAAAATATATACAGCGTTCTGCCATGTATAATAAAATATATACAGCATGCTGCCATGTATAATAAAATATATACAGCGTGACGCCATGTATAATAAAATATATACAGCGTGCCGCCATGTATAATAAAATATATACAGCATGCTGCCATGTAAATAAAATATATACAGCGTTCCGCCATGTATAATAAAATATATACAGCGTTCCGCCATGTATAATAAAATATATACAGCCGTGTATAATAAAATATATACAGCGTGCCGCCATGTATAATAAAATATATACAGCATGCTGCCATGTATAATAAAATATATACAGCAAGCTGCCATGTATAATAAAATATATACAGAGTTCCGCCATGTATAATAAAATATATACAGCATGCTTCCATGTATAATAAAATATATACAGCGTGACGCCATGTATAATAAAATATATACAGCGTTCCGCCATGTATAATAAAATATATACAGCGTGCCGCCATGTATAATAAAATATATACAGCCATGTATAATAAAATATATACAGCGTGCCGCCATGTTTAAAAAAATATATACAGCGTGCTGCCATGTATAATAAAATATATACAGCGTTCCGCCATGTATAATAAAATATATACAGCGTTTTGCCATGTATAAGAAAATAGATACAGCGTTCCGCCATGTATAATAAAATATATACAGCGTTCCGCCATGTATAATAAAACATATATAGCGCGTCGCAATGTATAATAAAATATATACAGCGTGCCGACATGTATAATAAAATATATACAGCTTGCCGCCATGTATAATAAAATAAATACAGCGTGCTGCCATGTATAATAAAATATATACAGCGTGCTGCCATGTATAATAAAATATATACAGCATGCTGCCATGTATAATAAAATATATACAGCGTTCCGCCATGTATAATAAAATATATACAGCGTTCCGCCATGTATAATAAAATATATATAGCGTGTCGCAATGTATAATAAAATATATACAGCGTGCTGACATGTATAATAAAATATATACAGCATGCTGCCATGTATAATAAAATATATACAGCGTGCCGCCATGTATAACAAAATATATACAGCCATGTATAATAAAATAAATACAGCGTGCCGCCATGTATAATAAAATATATGCAGCGTGCCGCCATGTATAATAAAATATATACAGCATGCTGCCATGTAAAATAAAATATATACAGCGTGACGCCGTGTATAATAAAATATATACAGCATGCTGCCATGTATAATAAAATATATACAGCATGCTGCCATGTATAATAAAAGATATACAGCGTTCTGCCATGTATAATAAAATATATACAGCGTTCCGCCATGTATAATAAAATATATACAGCGTTCCGCCATGTATAATAAAATATATACAGCCGTGTATAATAAAATATATACAGCGTGCCGCCATGTATAATAAAATATATACAGCATGCTGCCATGTATAATAAATTATATACAGTATGCCGCCATGTATAATAAAATATATACAGCGTGCCGCCATGTATAATATATACAGCGTGCCGTCATGTATAATAAAATATATACAGCAAGCTGCCATGTATAATAAAATATATACAGAGTTCCGCCATGTATAATAAAATATATACAGCATGCTTCCATGTATAATAAAATATATACAGCGTGACGCCATGTATAATAAAATATATACAGCGTTCCGCCATGTAAAATAAAATATATACAGCGTGCCGCCATGTATAATAAAATATATACAGCCATGTATGATAAAATATAAACAGCGTGCCGCCATGTATAATAAAATATATACAGCCATGTATAATAAAATATATACAGCGTTCCGCCATGTATAATAAAATAGATACAGCATGCCACAATGTATAATAAAATATATACAGCGTGACGCCATGTATAATAAAATATATACAGCATGCTGCCATGTAAAATAAAATATATACAGTGTTCCGCCATGTATAATAAAATATATACAGCATGCTGCCATGTATAATAAAATATATACAGCATGCTGCCATGTATAATAAAATATATACAGCGTGACGCCATGTATAATAAAATATATATAGCGTTTCGTCATGTATAATAAAATATATACAGCGTGCCGCCATGTATAATAAAATATATACAGCCATGTATAATAAAATATATACAGCATGCCACAATGTATAATAAAATATATACAGCGTGCCACCATGTATAATAAAATATATACAGCCATGTATAATAAAATATATACAGCGTGACGCCATGTATAATAAAATATATACAGCATGCTGCCATGTAAAATAAAATATATACAGCGTTCCGCCATGTATAATAAAATATATACAGCATGCTGCCATGTATAATAAAATATATACAGCATGCTGCCATGTATAATAAAATATATACAGCGTTCTGCCATGTATAATAAAATATATACAGCCATGTATAATAAAATATATACAGCGTGCCGCCATGTATAATAAAATATATACAGCATGCTGCCATGTATAATAAAATATATACAGCGTTCTGCCATGTATAATAAAATATATACAGCCATGTATAATAAAATATATACAGCGTGCCGCCATGTATAATAAAATATATACAGCATGCTGCCATGTAAAATAAAATATATACAATGTTCTGCCTTGTATAATAAAATATATACAGCGTTCCGCCATGTATAATAAAATATATACAGCGTGCCGCCATGTATAATAGAATATATACAGCGTTCTGCCATGTATAATAAAATATATACAGGGTTCCGCCATGTATAATAAAATATATACAGCCATGTATAATAAAATATATACAGCGTGCCGCCATGTATAATAAAATATATACAGCGTGCTGCCATGTAAAATAAAATATATACAGCGTTCCGCCATGTATAATAAAATATATACAGCGTTCGGCCATGTATAATAAAATATATGCAGTGTGCCGCCATGTATAATAAAATATATACAGCATGCTTCCTTGTATAATGAAATATATACAGCGTGACGCCATGTATAATAAAATATATACAGCGTTCCGCCATAATATATACAGCGTGCCCCCATGTATAATAAAATATATACAGCAAGCTGCCATGTATAATAAAATATATACAGCGTGACGCCATGTATAATAAAATATATACAGCGTGCTGCCATGTATGAAAAAAATATATACAGCGTTCTGCCATGTATAATAAAATATATACAGCATGCTGCCATGTATAATAAAATATATACAGCGTGACGCCATGTATAATAAAATATATACAGCGTGCCGCCATGTATAATAAAATATATACAGCATGCTGCCATGTAAATAAAATATATACAGCGTTCCGCCATGTATAATAAAATATATACAGCGTTCCGCCATGTATAATAAAATATATACAGCGTTCTGCCATGTATAATAAAATATATACAGCGTTCCGCCATGTATAAAAAAATTAGATACTGTGTGTTGCCATGTATAATAAAATATATACAGCGTGCTGCCATGTATAATGAAATAGATACAGCGTTCTGCCATGTATAATAGAATATATACAGCGTGCCGCCATGTATAATAAAATATATACAGCATGCTGCCATGTAAATAAAATATATACAGCGTTCCGCCATGTATAATAAAATATATACAGCGTTCCGCCATGTATAATAAAATATATACAGCGTTCCGCCATGTATAATAAAATATATACAGCATTCCGGCATGTATAATAAAATATATACAGCAATTCCGCCATATATGATATGCAGCATGCTGCCATGTGTAATAAAATATATACAGCGGGCTGCCATGTAGAATAAAATATATACAGCATGCTGCCATGTATAATATAATATATACAGCGTTCTGCCATGTATAATAAAATATATACAGCGTGCCGCCATGTATAATAAAATATATACAGCGTTCTGCCATGTATAATAAAATATATACAGAGTTCCGCCATGTATAATAAAATATATACAGCATGCTTCCAGGTATAATAAAATATTTACAGCGTGACGCCATGTATAATAAAATATATACAGCGTTCCGCCATGTATAATAAAATATATACAGCGTGCCGCCATGTATAATAAAATATATACAGCAAGCTGCCATGTATAATAAAATATATACAGCGTGCCGCCATGTATAATAAAATATATACAGCGTTCCGCCATGTATAATAAAATATATACAGCGTTCCGCCATGTATAATAAAATAAATACAGCGTGCTGCCATGTATAATAAAATATATACAGCGTTCTGCCATGTATAATAAAATATATACAGCGTGCCGTCATGTATAGCAAAATAGATACAGCGTTCCGCCATGTATAATAAAATATATACAGCGTTCCGCCATGTATAATAAAATATATACAGCGTGCCGCCATGTATAGTAAAATATATACAGCATGCTGCCATGTATAATAAATCATATACAGCATTCCGGCATGTATAATAAAATATATACAGCATGCTGCCATGTATAATAAAATATATACAGCATGCTGCCATGTATAATAAAATAGAAACAGCGTGCCGATTTGTATAATAAAATATATACAGCGTTCCGCCATGTATAATAAAATATATTCAGCATGTCGCCATGTATAATAAAATATATACAGCGTTTTGCCATGTATAAGAAAGTAGATACAGCGTTCCGCCATGTATAATAAAATATATACAGCGTTCCGCCATGTATAATAAAACATATATAGCGCGTCGCAATGTATAATAAAATATATACAGCGTTCTGCCATGTATAATAAAATATATACAGCCATGTATAATAAAATAAATACAGCGTGCCGCCATGTATAATAAAATATATGCAGCGTGCCGCCATGTATAATAAAATATATACAGCATGCTGCCATGTATAATAAAATATATACAGCTTGACGCCATGTATAATAAAATATATACAGCGTTCCGCCATGTATAATAAAATATATGCAGCGTGCCGCCATGTATAATAAAATATATACAGCATGCTCCAATGTAAAATAAAACATATACAGCGTGACGCCGTGTATAATAAAATATATACAGCATGCTGCCATGTATAATAAAATATATACAGCGTTCTGCCATGTATAATAAAATATATACATCGTTCCGCCATGTATAATAAAATATATACAGCGTTCCGCCATGTATAATAAAATATATACAGCCGTGTATAATAAAATATATACAGCGTGCCGCCATGTATAATAAAATATATACAGCATGCTGCCATGTATAATAAATTATATACAGTATGCCGCCATGTATAATAAAATATATACAGCGTGCCGCCATGTACAATAAAATATATACACCATGCTGCCATGTATAATAAAATATATAAAGCGTGTAGCCATGTATAATAAAATAGATACAGCATGCTGCCATGTATAATAAAATATATACAGCGTGCCGCCATGTATAATAAAATATATACAGCGTTCTGCCATGTATAATAAAATATATACAGCATGCTGCCATGTATAATAAAATATATACAGCGTTCTGCCATGTATAATAAAATATATACAGCCATATATAATAAAATATATAAAGCGTGCCGCCATGTATAATAAAATGTATACAGCATGCTGCCATGTATAATAAAATATATACAGCGTGCTGCCATGTATAATAAAATAAATACAGCATGCTGCCATGTATAATAAAATATATACAGCATGCTGCCATGTATAATAAAATATATAAAGCGTGTAGCCATGTATAATAAAATAGATACAGCATGCTGCCATGTATAATAAAATATATACAGCGTGCCGCCATGTATAATAAAATATATACAGCGTTCTGCCATGTATAATAAAATATATACAGCATGCTGCCATGTATAATAAAATATATACAGCGTTCTGCCATGTATAATAAAATATATACAGCCATATATAATAAAATATATAAAGCGTGCCGCCATGTATAATAAAATGTATACAGCATGCTGCCATGTATAATAAAATATATACAGCGTGCTGCCATGTATAATAAAATAAATACAGCATGCTGCCATGTATAATAAAATATATACAGCATGCTGCCATGTATAATAAAATATATACAGGGTTCCGCCATGTATAATAAAATATATACAGCATGCTTCCAGGTATAATAAAATATATACAGCGTGACGCCATGTATAATAAAATATATACAGCGTTCCGTCATGTATAATAAAATATATACAACGTGCCGCCATGTATAATAAAATATATACAGCAAGCTGCCATGTATAATAAAATATATACAGCGTGACGCCATGTATAATAAAATATATACAGCGTTCCGCCATGTATAAAAAAATTAGATACTGAGTGCTGCCATGTATAATAAAATATATACAGCGTGCTGCCATGTATAATGAAATAGATACAGTGTTCCGCCATGTATAATAGAATATATACAGCGTGCCGCCATGTATAATAAAATATATACAGCGTGCTGCCATGTATAATAAAATATATACAGTGTGCCGCCATGTATAATAAAATATATACAGCCATGTATAATAAAATATATACAGCGTGCCACCATGTATAATAAAATATATACAGCATGCCGCCATGTATAATAAAATATATACAGCATGCTGCCATGTATAATAAAATATATACAGCGTGACGCCATGTTTAATAAAATATTTACAGCGTGCCGCCATGTATAATAAAATATATACAGCATGCTGCCATGTAAATAAAATATATACAGCGTTCCGCCATGTATAATAAAATATATACAGCGTTCCGCCATGTATAATAAAATATATACAACGTTCCGCCATGTATAATAAAATATATGCAGCGTGCCGCCATGTATAATAAAATATATACAGCATGCTTCCATGTATAATAAAATATATACAGCATGCTGCCATGTATAATAAAATATATACAGCGTTCCGCCATGTATAATATGCAGCATGCTGCCATGTGTAATAAAATATATACAGCGGGCTGCCATGTAGAATAAAATATATACAGCATGCTGCCATGTATAATATATACAGCGTTCTGCCATGTATAATAAAATATATACAGCGTGCCGCCATGTATAATAAAATATATACAGCGTGCTGCCATGTATAATAAAATATATACAGAGTTCCGCCATGTATAATAAAATATATACAGCATGCTTCCAGGTATAATAAAATATATACAGCGTGACGCCATGTATAATAAAATATATACAGCGTTCCGCCATGTATAATAAAATATATACAGCGTGCCGCCATGTATAATAAAATATATACAGCAAGCTGCCATGTATAATAAAATATATACAGCGTGCCGCCATGTATAATAAAATATATACAGCATTCCGCCATGTATAATAAAATATATACAGCGTTCCGCCATGTATAAAAAAATTAGATACTGCGTGCTGCCATGAATAATAAAATATATACAGCGTGCTGCCATGTATAATAAAATACATACAGCATGCCGCCATGTATAATAAAATATATACAGCGTGCCGCCATATATAATAAAATATATACAGCGTTCCGCCATGTATAATAAAATATATACAGCGTGCCGCCATGTATAAAAAAATATATACAGCGTGCTGCCATGTATAATAAAATATATACAGCGTTCTGCCATGTATAATAAAATATATATATCGTTCCACCATGTATAATAAAATATATACAGCGTTCCGCCATGTATAATAAAATAAATACAGCGTGCTGCCATGTATAATAAAATATATACAGCGTTCTGCCATGTATTATAAAATATATACAGCGTGCCGTCATGTATAGCAAAATAGATACAGCGTTCCGCCATGTATAATAAAATATATACAGCGTTCCGCCATGTATAATAAAATATATACAGCGTGCCGCCATGTATAATAAAATATATACAGCATGCTGCCATGTATAATAAAATAGATACAGCGTGCCGATTTGTATAATAAAATATATACAGCGTTCCGCCATGTATAATAAAATATATACAGCGTTCCGCCATGTATAATAAAATATATACAGCATGCTGCCATGTATAATAAAATAGATACAGCGTGCCGATTTGTATAATAAAATATATACAGCGTTCCGCCATGTATAATAAAATATATACAGCGTTCCGCCATGTATAATAAAATATATACAGCGTTCTGCCATGTATAATAAAATATATACAGGGTTCCGCCATGTATAATAAAATATATACAGCCATGTATAATAAAATATATACAGCGTGCCGCCATGTATAATAAAATATATACAGCGTGCTGCCATGTAAAATAAAATATATACAGCGTTCCGCCATGTCTAATAAAATATATACAGCGTTCGGCCATGTATAATAAAATATATGTAGTGTGCCGCCATGTATAATAAAATATATACAGCATGCTTTCATGTATAATAAAATATATACAGCGTGACGCCATGTATAATAAAATATATACAGCTTTCCGCCATGTATAATAAAATATATACAGCGTGCCGCCATGTATAATAAAATATATACAGCAAGCTGCCATGTATAATAAAATATATACAGCGTGACGCCATGTATAATAAAATATATACAGCGTGTTGCCATGTATGAAAAAAATATATACAGCGTTCTGCCATGTATAATAAAATATATACAGCATGCTGCCATGTATAATAAAATATATACAGCGTGACGCCATGTATAATAAAATATATACAGCGTGCCGCCATGTATAATAAAATATATACAGCATGCTGCCTTGTAAATAAAATATATACAGCGTTCCGCCATGTATAATAAAATATATACAGCGTTCCGCCATGTATAATAAAATATAAACAGCGTTCCGCCATGTATAAAAAAATTAGATACTGCGTGCTGCCATGTATAATAAAATATATACAGCGTGCTGCCATGTATAATAAAATATATACAGCCATGTATAATAAAATATATACAGCGTGCCACCATGTATAATAAAATATATACAGCATGCCGCCATGTATAATAAAATATATACAGCATGCTGCCATGTATAATAAAATATATACAGCGTGACGCCATGTATAATTAAATATATACAGCGTGCCGCCATGTATAATAAAATATATACAGCGTGCTGCCATGTAAATAAAATATATACAGCGTTCCGCCATGTATAATAAAATATATACAGCGTTCCGCCATGTATAATAAAATATATTGACAGCGTTCCGCCATGTATCATAAAATATATGCAGCGTGCCGCCATGTATAATAAAATATATGCAGTGTGCCGCCATGTATAATAAAATATATACAGCATGCTGCCATGTATAATAAAATATATACAGCGGGCTGCCATGTAGAATAAAATATATACAGCATGCTGCCATGTATAATATAATATATACAGCGTTCTGCCATGTATAAAAAAATATATACAGCGTGCCGCCATGTATAATAAAATATATACAGCGTGCTGCCATGCATAATAAAATATATACAGAGTTCCGCCATGTATAATAAAATATATACAGCATGCTTCCAGGTATAATAAAATATATACAGCGTGACGCCATGTATAATAAAATATATACAGCCATGTATAATAAAATATATACAGCGTGCCACCATGTATAATAAAATATATACAGCATGCCGCCATGTATAATAAAATATATACAGCATGCTGCCATGTATAATAAAATATATACAGCGTGACGCCATGTATAATAAAATATATACAGCGTGCCGCCATGTATAAAAAAATATATACAGCGTGCTGCCATGTAAATAAAATATATACAGCGTTCCGCCATGTATAATAAAATATATACAGCGTTCCGCCATGTATAATAAAATATATACAGCGTTCCGCCATGTGTAATAAAATATATGCAGCGTGCCGCCATGTATAATAAAATATATACAGCATGCTTCCATGTATAATAAAATATATACAGCATGCTGCCATGTATAATAAAATATATACAGCGTTCCGCCATGTATAATAAAATATATACAGCGTTCGGCCATGTATAATAAAATATATGCAGTGTGCCGCCATGTATAATAAAATATATACAGCAAGCTGCCATGTATAATAAAATATATACAGCGTGCCGCCATGTATAATAAAATATATACAGCGTTCCGCCATGTATAATAAAATTTATACAGCGTTCCGCCATGTATAAAAAAATTAGATACTGCGTGCTGCCAGGAATAATAAAATATATACAGCGTGCTGCCATGTATAATAAAATACATACAGCGTGCCGCCATGTATAATAAAATATATACAGCGTGCCGCCATGTATAATAAAATATATACAGCGTTCCGCCATGTATAATAAAATATATACAGCGTGCCGCCATGTATAAAAAAATATATACAGCATGCTGCCATGTATAATAAAATATATACAGCGTTCTGCCATGTATAATAAAATATATACAGCGTGCCGTCATGTATAGCAAAATAGATACAGCGTTCCGCCATGTATAATAAAATATATACAGCGTTCCGCCATGTATAATAAAATATATACAGCGTGCCGCCATGTATAATAAAATATATACAGCATGCTGCCATGTATAATAAAATATATAAAGCATTCCGGCATGTATAATAAAATATATACAGCATGCTGCCATGTATAATAAAATAGATACAGCGTGCCGATTTGTATAATAAAATATATACAGCGTTCCGCCATGTATAATAAAATATATTCAGCATGTCGCCATGTATAATAAAATATATACAGCAATTCCGCCATATATAATAAAATATATACAGCATGCTGCCATGTATAATAAAATTTATACAGCGTGCCGTCATGTATAATAAAATATATACAGCCATGTATAATAAAATAAATACAGCGTGCCGCCATGTATAATAAAATATATACAGCATGCTGCCATGTAAAATAAAATATATACAGAGTCCCGCCTTGTATAATAAAATATATACAGCGTTCCGCCATGTATAAAAAAATATATACAGCCATGTATAATAAAATATATACAGCGTGCCGCCATGTATAATAAAATATATACAGCATGCTGCCATGTAAAATAAAATATATACAGTGTTCCGCCTTGTATAATAAAATATATACAGCGTTCCGCCATGTATAATAAAATATATACAGCGTTTTGCCATGTATAATAAAACATATATAGCGCGTCGCAATGTATAATAAAATATATACAGCGTGCCGACATGTATAATAAAATATATACAGCGTTCCGCCATGTATAATAAAATATATATAGCGTGTCGCAATGTATAATAAAATATATACAGCGTGCCGACATGTATAATAAAATATATACAGCATGCTGCCATATATAATAAAATATATACAGCGTGCCGCCATATATAATAAAATATATACAGCCATGTATAATAAAATATATACAGCGTGCCGCCATGTATAATAAAATATATTCAGCGTGCCGCCATGTATAATAAAATATATACAGCATGCTGCAATGTAAAATAAAATATATACAGCGTGACGCCGTGTATAATAAAATATATAAAGCATGCTGCCATGTATAATAAAATATATACAGCATGCTGCCATGTATAATAAAATATATCCAGCGTTCTGCCATGTATAATAAAATATATACAGCGTTCTGCTATGTATAATAAAATATATACAGCGTTCTGCCATGTATAATAAAATATATACAGCGTTCTGCTATGTATAATAAAATATATACAGCGTTCCGCCATGTATAATAAAATATATACAGCCGTGTATAATAAAATATATACAGCGTGCCACCATGTATAATAAAATATATACAGCATGCTGCCATGTATAATAAATTATATACAGTATGCCGCCATGTATAATAAAATATATACAGCGTGCCGCCATGTACAATAAAATATATACACCATGCTGCCATGTATAATAAAATATATAAAGCGTGTAGCCATGTATAATAAAATAGATACAGCATGCTGCCATGTAAAATAAAATATATACAGCGTGCCGCCATGTATAATAAAATATATACAGCGTGCCGCCATGTATAAAAAAATATATACAGCATGCTTCCAGGTATAATAAAATATATACAGCGTGACGCCATGTATAATAAAATATATACAGCGTTCCGCCATGTATAATAAAATATATACAGCGTGCCGCCATGTATAATAAAATATATACAGCAAGCTGCCATGTATAATAAAATATATACAGCGTGACGCCATGTATAATAAAATATATACAGCGTGCTGCCATGTATGAAAAAAATATATACAGCGTTCTGCCATGTATAATAAAATATATACAGCATGCTGCCATGTATAATAAAATATATACAGCGTGACGCCATGTATAATAAAATATATACAGCGTGCCGCCATGTATAATAAAATATATACAGCATGCTGCCATGTAAATAAAATATATACAGCGTTCCGCCATGTATAATAAAATATATACAGCGTTCCGCCATGTATAATAAATTATATACAGCGTTCCGCCATGTATAATAAAATATATACAGCGTGCCGCCATGTATAATAAAATATATACAGCATGCTGCCATGTATAATAAAATATATACAGCATTCCGGCATGTATAATAAAATATATACAGCATGCTGCCATGTATAATAAAATAGATACAGCGTGCCAATTTGTATAATAAAATATATACAGCGTTCCGCCATGTATAATAAAATATATTCAGCATGTCGCCATGTACAATAAAATATATATAGCAATTCCGCCATATATAATAAAATATATACAGCATGCTGCCATGTATAATTAAATTTATACAGCGTGCCGCCATGTATAATAAAATATATACAGCCATGTATAATAAAATATATACAGCGTGCCGCCATGTATAATAAAATATATACAGCATGCTGCCATGTAAAATAAAATATATACAGTGTTCCGCGTTGTATAATAAAATATATGCAGCGTTCCGCCATGTATAACAAAATATATACAGCGTTCCGCCATGTATAATAAAATATATACAGCGTTCCGCCATGTATAATAAAATATATACAGGGTTCCGCCATGTATAATAAAATATATACAGCCATGTAAAATAAAATATATACAGCATTCCGCCATGTATAATAAAATATATACAGCGTTCCGCCATGTATAATAAAATATATACAGCGTTCCGCCATGTATAAAAAAATATATACAGCATGCTTCCATGTATAATAAAATATATACAGCATGCTGCCATGTATAATAAAATATATACAGCGTGCTGCCATGTATAATAAAATATATACAGCATGCTTCCATGTATAATAAAATATATACAGCATGCTGCCATGTATAATAAAATATATACAGCGTTCCGCCATGTATAATAAAATATATACAGCCATATATAATAAAATATATACAGCGTGCCGCCATGTATAATAAAATATATACAGCGTTCCGCCATGTATAATAAAATATATACAGCGTTCTGCCATGTATAATAAAATACATACAGGGTTCCGCCATGTATAATAAAATATATACAGCCATGTATAATAAAATATATACAGCGTGCCGCCATGTATAATAAAATATATACAGCGTGCTGCCATGTAAAATAAAATATATACAACGTTCCGCCATGTATAATAAAATATATACAGCGTTCGGCCATGTATAATAAAATATATGTAGTGTGCCGCCATGTATAATAAAATATATACAGCATGCTTCCATGTATAATAAAATATATACAGCGTGACGCCATGTATAATAAAATATATACAGCTTTCCGCCATGTATAATAAAATATATACAGCGTGCCGCCATGTATAATAAAATATATACAGCAAGCTGCCATGTATAATAAAATATATACAGCGTGACGCCATGTATAATAAAATATATACAGCGTGTTGCCATGTATAATAAAATATATACAGCGTGACGCCATGTATAATAAAATATATACAGCATGCTGCCATGTATAATAAAATATATACAGCGTGACGCCATGTATAATAAAATATATACAGCGTGCCGCCATGTATAATAAAATATATACAGCATGCTGCCATGTAAATAAAATATATACAGCGTTCCGCCATGTATAATAAAATATATACAGCGTTCCGCCATGTATAATAAAATATAAACAGCGTTCCGCCATGTATAAAAAAATTAGATACTGCGTGCTGCCATGTATAATAAAATATATACAGCGTGCTGCCATGTATAATGAAATAGATACAGCGTTCCGCCATGTATAATAAAATATATACAGCGTGCCGCCATGTATAATAAAATACATACAGCGTGCTGCCATGTATAATAAAATATATACAGTGTGCCGCCATGTATAATAAAATATATACAGCCATGTATAATAAAATATATACAGCGTGCCACCATGTATAATAAAATATATACAGCATGCCGCCATGTATAATAAAATATATACAGCATGCTGCCATGTATAATAAAATATATACAGCGTGACGCCATGTATAATAAAATATATACAGAGTGCCGCCATGTATAATAAAATATATACAGCGTGCTGCCATGTAAATAAAATATATACAGCGTTCCGCCATGTATAATAAAATATATACAGCGTTCCGCCTTGTATAATAAAATATATACAGCGTTCCGCCATGTATAATAAAATATATGCAGCGTGCCGCCATGTATAATAAAATATATACAGCGTGCTTCCATGTATAATAAAATATATACAGCATTCTGCCATGTATAATAAAATATATACAGCGTTCCGCCATGTATAATAAAATATATACAGCGTTCGGCCATGTATAATAAAATATATGCAGTGTGCCGCCATGTATAATAAAATATATACAGCATGCTGCCATGTATAATAAAATATATACAGCGGGCTGCCATGTAGAATAAAATATATACAGCATGCTGCCATGTATAATAAAATATATACAGCGTGCCGCCATGTATAATAAAATATATACAGCGTTCCGCCATGTATAATAAAATATATACAGCGTGCTGCCATGCATAATAAAATATATACAGAGTTCCGCCATGTATAATAAAATATATACAGCATGCTTCCAGGTATAATAAAATATATACAGCGTGACGCCATGTATAATAAAATATATACAGCGTTCCGCCATGTATAATAAAATATATACAGCGTGCCGCCATGTATAATAAAATATATACAGCAAGCTGCCATGTATAATAAAATATATACAGCGTGCCGCCATGTATAATAAAATATATACAGCGTTCCGCCATGTATAATAAAATATATACAGCGTTCCGCCATGTATAAAAAAATTAGATACTGCGTGCTGCCATGAATAATAAAATATATACAGCGTGCTGCCATGTATAATAAAATACATACAGCGTGCCGCCATGTATAATAAAATATATACAGCGTTCCGCCATGTATAATAAAATATATACAGCGTGCCGCCATGTATAAAAAAATATATACAGCGTGCTGCCATGTATAATAAAATATATACAGCGTTCTGCCATGTATAATAAAATATATATATCGTTCCACCATGTTTAATAAAATATATACAGCGTTCCGCCATGTATAATAAAATAAATACAGCGTGCTGCCATGTATAATAAAATATATACAGCCATGTATAATAAAATAAATACAGCGTGCCGCCATGTATAATAAAATATATGCAGCGTGCCACCATGTATAATAAAATATATACAGCATGCTGCCATGTATAATAAAATATATACAGCTTGACGCCATGTATAATAAAATATATACAGCGTTCTGCCATGTATAATAAAATATATACAGCGTTCCGCCATGTATAATAAAATATATACAGCCATGTATAATAAAATATATACAGCGTGCCGCCATGTATAATAAAATATATACAGCATGCTGCCATGTAAAATAAAATATATACAGTGTTCCGCCTTGTATAATAAAATATATACAGCGTTCCGCCATGTATAATAAAATATATACAGCGTTCCGCCATGTATAATAAAATATATACAGCGTTCCGCCATGTATAATAAAATATATTCAGCCATGTATAATAAAATATATACAGCATTCCGCCATGTATAATAAAATATATACAGCGTTCCGCCATGTATAATAAAATATATACAGCGTTCTGCCATGTATAAAAAAATTTATACAGCATGCTTCCATGTATAATAAAATATATACAGCATGCTGCCATGTATAATAAAATATATACAGCTTGACGCCATGTATAATAAAACATATACAGCCATGTATATTAAAATATATACAGCATGCTGCCATGTATTATAAAATATATACAGCGTGCCGCCATGTATAATAAAACATATACAGCCATGTATAATAAAATATATACAGCGTGCTGCCATGTATAACAAAATATATACAGAGTTCCGCCATGTATAATAAAATATATACAGCATGCTTCCATGTATAATAAAATATATACAGCGTGACGCCATATATAATAAAATATATACAGCCATGTATAATAAAATATATACAGCGTGACACCATGTATAATACAATATATACAGCATGCAGCCATGTAAAATAAAATATATACAGCGTTACGCCATGTATAATAAAATATATACAGCGTGCCGCCATGTATAATAAAATATATACAGCGTGCTGCCATGTATAATAAAATATATACAGCATGCTGCCATGTATAATAAAATATATACAGCGTTCCGCCATGTATAATAAAATATATACAGCCGTGTATAATAAAATATATACAGCGTGCCGCCATGTATAATAAAATATATACAGCGTGCTGCCATGTATAATAAAATATATACAGCGTTCCGCCATGTATAATAAAATATATACAGCGTTCCGCCATGTATAATAAAATATATATAGCGTGTCGCAATGTATAATAAAATGTATACAGCGTGCCGACATGTATAATAAAATATATACAGCATGCTGCCATGTATAATAAAATATATACAGCGTGCCGCCATGTATAATAAAATATATACAGCCATGTATAATAAAATAAATACAACGTGCCGCCATGTATAATAAAATATATGCAGCGTGCCGCCATGTATAATAAAATATATACAGCATGCTGCCATGTATAATAAAATATATACAGCTTGACGCCATGTATAATAAAATATATACAGCGTTCCGCCATGTATAATAAAATATATACAGCGTTCCGCCATGTATAATAAAATATATACAGCCGTGTATAATAAAATATATACAGCGTGCCGCCATGTATAATAAAATATATACAGCATGCTGCCATGTATAATAAAATATATACAGTATGCCGCCATGTATAATAAAATATATACAGCGTGCCGCAATGTACAATAAAATATATACACCATGCTGCCATGTATAATAAAATATATAAAGCGTGTCGCCATGTATAATAAAATAGATACAGCATGCTGCCATGTAAAATAAAATATATACAGCGTGCCGCCATGTATAATAAAATATATACAGCGTGCCGCCATGTATAAAAAAATATATACAGCGTTCCGCCATGTATAATAAAATATATACAGCATGCTGCCATGTATAATAAAATATATACAGCATTCCGGCATGTATAATAAAATATATACAGCATGCTGCCATGTATAATAAAATAGATACAGCGTGCCGATTTGTATAATAAAATATATACAGCGTTCCGCCATGCATAATAAAATATATTCAGCATGTCGCCATGTATAATAAAATATATACAGCAATTCCGCCATATATAATAAAATATATACAGCATGCTGCCATGTATAATAAAATTTATACAGCGTGCCGTCATGTATAATAAAATATATACAGCCATGTATAATAAAATATATACAGCGTGCCGCCATGTATAATAAAATATATACAGCATGCTGCCATGTAAAATAAAATATATACAGCGTGACGCCTTGTATAATAAAATATATACAGCGTTCCGCCATGTATAATAAAATACATACAGCCATGTATAATAAAATATATACAGCGTGCCGCCATGTATAATAAAATATATACAGCATGCTGCCATGTAAAATAAAATACATACAGTGTTCCGCCTTGTATAATAAAATATATACAGCGTTCCGCCATGTATAATAAAATATATACAGCGTTCTGCCATGTATAAAAACATATATACAGCATGCTTCCATGTATAATAAAATATATACAGCATGCTGCCATGTATAATAAAATATATACAGCGTGCTACCATGTATAATAAAATATATACAGCGTTACGCCATGTATAATAAAATATATACAGCGTGCCGCCATGTATAATAAAATATATACAGCGTGCTGCCATGTATAAGAAAATATATACAGCATGCTGCCATGTATAATAAAATATATACAGCGTTCCGCCATGTATAAAAAAATAGATACTGCGTGCTACCATGTATAATAAAATATATACAGCGTGCTGCCATGTATAATAAAATATATACAGCTTTCCGCCATGTATAATAAAATATATACAGCGTTCCGCCATGTATAATAAAATATATATAGCGTGTCGCAATGTATAATAAAATGTATACAGCGTGCCGACATGTATAATAAAATATATACAGCATGCTGCCATGTATAATAAAATATATACAGCGTGCCGCCATGTATAATAAAATATATACAGCCATGTATAATAAAATAAATACAGCGTGCCGCCATGTATAATAAAATATATGCAGCGTGCCGCCATGTATAATAAAATATATACAGCATGCTGCCATGTATAATAAAATATATACAGCTTGACGCCATGTATAATAAAATATATACAGCGTTCTGCCATGTATAATAAAATATATACAGCGTTCCGCCATGTATAATAAAATATATACAGCGTTCCGCCATGTATAATAAAATATATACAGCCGTGTATAATAAAATATATACAGCGTGCCGCCATGTATAATAAAATATATACAGCGTGCTGCCATGTATAATAAAATATATACAGCGTTCCGCCATGTATAATAAAATATATACAGCGTTCCGCCATGTATAATAAAATATATATAGCGTGTCGCAATGTATAATAAAATGTATACAGCGTGCCGACATGTATAATAAAATATATACAGCATGCTGCCATGTATAATAAAATATATACAGCGTGCCGCCATGTATAATAAAATATATACAGCCATGTATAATAAAATAAATACAGCGTGCCGCCATGTATAATAAAATATATGCAGCGTGCCGCCATGTATAATAAAATATATACAGCATGCTGCCATGTATAATAAAATATATACAGCTTGACGCCATGTATAATAAAAAATATACAGCGTTCTGCCATGTATAATAAAATATATACAGCGTGCCGCCATGTATAATAAAATATATACAGCGTTCCGCCATGTATAATAAAATATATACAGCCGTGTATAATAAAATATATACAGCGTGCCGTCATGTATAATAAAATATATACAGCATGCTGCCATGTATAATAAAATATATACAGTATGCCGCCATGTATAATAAAATATATACAGCGTGCCGCAATGTACAATAAAATATATACACCATGCTGCCATGTATAATAAAATATATAAAGCGTGTCGCCATGTATAATAAAATAGATAAATCATGCTGCCATGTAAAATAAAATATATACAGCGTGCCGCCATGTATAATAAAATATATACAGCGTGCCGCCATGTATAAAAAAATATATACAGCGTTCCGCCATGTATAATAAAATATATACAGCATGCTGCCATGTATAATAAAATATATACAGCGTGCCGCCATGTATAATAAAATATATACAGCATGCTGCCATGTAAAATAAAATATATACAGTGTTCCGCCTTGTATAATAAAATATATACAGCGTTCCGCCATGTATAATAAAATATATACAGCGTTCCGCCATATATAATAAAATATATACAGCGTTCCGCCATGTATAATAAAATATATACAGCGTTCCGCCATGTATAATAAAATATATACAGGGTTCCGCCATGTATAATAAAATATATACAGCCATGTATAATAAAATATATACAGGGTTCCGCCATGTATAATAAAATATATACAGCCATGTATAATAAAATATATGCAGCGTGCCGCCATGTATTATAAAATATATACAGCGTTCTGCCATGTAAAATAAAATATATACAGCGTTCCGCCATGTATAATAAAATATATACAGCATGCTGCCATGTATAATAAAATATATACAGCGTTCCGCCATGTATAATAAAATATATGCAGCGTGCCGCCATGTATAATAAAATATATACAGCATGCTGCCATGTATAATAAAATATATACAGCGTGCCGCCATGTATAATAAAATATATACAGCGTGCCGCCATGTATAATAAAATATATACAGCATGCTGCCATGTATAATAAAATATATACAGCGTGCCGCCATGTATAATAAAATGTATACAGCATGCTGCCATGTATAATAAAATATATACAGCGTGCTGCCAGGCATAATAAAATAAATACAGCGTGCTGCCATGTATAATAAAATGTATACAGCGTGCTGCCATGTATAATAAAATATATACAGCGTGCCGCCATGTAAAATAAAATATATACAGCGTGACGCCGTGTATAATAAAATATATACAGCGTGCCGCCATGTATAATAAAATATATACAGCATGCTGCCATGTATAATAAAATATATACAGCGTTCTGCCATGTATAATATGCAGCATGCTGCCATGTATAATAAAATATATACAGCGTGCTGCCATGTAGAATAAAATATATACAGCATGCTGCCATGTATAATATAATATATACAGCGTTCTGCCATGTATAATAAAATATATACAGCGTGCTGCCATGTATAATAAAATATATACAGCGTGCTGCCATGTATAATAAAATATATACAGCGTGCCACCATGTATAATAAAATATATACAGCATGCCGCCATGTATAATAAAATATTTACAGCATGCTGCCATGTATAATAAAATATATACAGCGTTCCGCCATGTATAATAAAATATATACACAGTGCCGCCATGTATAATAAAATAGATACAGCGTGCTGCCATGTATAACAAAATAGATACAGCGTGCTGCCATGTATAGTAAAATACAGCGTACTGCCATCTACTATAAAACAAATGTACTATAAAATGCATACAGCATAGCACCATGTAGTATAAAATGCATATAGCATACCGCCATGTAGTATAAAATGCATACAGCATAGCACCATGTAGTATAAAATGGATACAGCGTGCTGACATGTAGTATAAAATGCATATAGCATAGCACCATGTAGTACAAAATGCTATGGTTGTGGTGTGAGGGGTAAATATGATATATGTGGGGGTACAGTGTGGTCAGTTGTGGTGTGAGCAGTATATATGATATATGTGGTGGGTACAGTGTGGACAGTTGTGGTGTGAGGGGTATATATGATATATGTGGGGGCACAGTGTGGTCAGTTGTGGTGTGAGGGGTATATATGATATATGAGGGGGCACAGTGTGGTCAGTTGTGGTGTGAGGGGTATATATGATATATGTGGGGGCACAATGTGGTCAGTTGTGGTGTGAGGGGTATATATGATATATTTGGGGGCACAGTTTGGTCAGTTGTGATGTGAGGGGTATATATGATATATGTGGAGGCACAGTGTGGACAGTTGTGGTGTGAGGGGTATATATGATATATGTGGGGGCACAGTGTGGTCAGTTGTGGTGTGAGGGGTATATATGATATATGTGGGGGCACAGTGTGGTCAGTTGTGATGTGAGGGGTATATATGATATATGTGGGGGCACAGTGTGGTCAGTTGTGGTGTGAGGGGTATATATGATATATATGGGGGCACAATGTGATCAGTTGTGATGTGAGGGGTATGTATGATATATGTGGGTGCACAGTGTGGTCAGTTGTGGTGTGAGGGGTATATATGATATATGTGGGGGCACAGTGTGGTTAGTTGTGGTGTGAGAGGTATATATGATATATGTGGGGTACATTGTGGTCAGTTGTGGTGTGAGGGGTATATATGATATTTGTGGGGCACAGTATGGTCAGTTGTGTTGTGAGGGGTATATATGATATATGTGGGGGCACAGTGTGGTCAGTTGTGGTGTGAGGGGTATATATGATATATGTGAGGGCACAGTGTGGTCAGTTGTGGTGTGAGGGGTATATATGATATATGTGGGGGTACAGTGTGGTCAGTTGTGGTGTGAGGGGTATATATTATATATGTGGGGGCACAGTGTGGTCAGTTGTGGTGTGAGGGGTATATATGATATATGTGAGGGCACAGTGTGGTCAGCTGTGGTGTTAGGTGTATATATGATATATGTGGGGGCACAGTGTGGTCAGTTGTGGTGTGAGCTGGAAACTGAGGCTACAATTTGCACAAGCTCATCGAAATTGGACAGTAGAAGATTGGAAAAACGTTGCCTGGTCTGATGAGTCTCGATTTCTGCTGCGACATTCGGATGGTAGGGTCAGAATTTGGTACAACAACATGAAAGCATGGATCCATCCTGCCTTGTATCAGCGGCTCAGGCTGGTGGTGGTGGTGTCATGGATCCATCCTGCCTTGTATCAGCGGGTCAGGCTGGTGGTGGTGGTGTCATGGATCCATCCTGCCTTGTATCAGCGGCTCAGGCTGGTGGTGGTGGTGTCATGGATCCATCCTGCCTTGTATCAGCGGCTCAGGCTGGTGGTGGTGGTGGTGTCATGGATCCATCCTGCCTTGTATCAGCGGCTCAGGCTGGTGGTGGTGGTGTCATGGATCCATCCTGCCTTGTATCAGCGGCTCAGGCTGGTGGTGGTGGTGTCATGGATCCATCCTGCCTTGTATCAGCGGCTCAGGCTGGTGGTGGTGGTGTCATGGATCCATCCTGCCTTGTATCAGCGGCTCAGGCTGGTGGTGGTGGTGTCATGGATCCATCCTGCCTTGTATCAGCGGTTTAGGCTGGTGGTGGTGGTGTCATGGATCCATCCTGCCTTGTATCAGCGGGTCAGGCTGGTGGTGGTGGTGTCATGGATCCATCCTGCCTTGTATCAGCGGGTCAGGCTGGTGGTGGTGGTGTCATGGATCCATCCTGCCTTGTATCAGCGGCTCAGGCTGGTGGTGGTGGTGTCATGGATCCATCCTGCCTTGTATCAGCGGCTCAGACTGGTTTCTTGAACATGACAATGAGGTCACTGGACACAAATGGCCTCCACAGTCACCAGATCTCAATCCAATAGAGCATCTTTGGGATGTGGTGGAACGGGAGATTCGCATCATGGATGTGCAGCAGACAAATCTGCGGCAACTGTGTGATGCCATCATGTCAATATGGAGCAAAATCTCTGAGGAGCTTCCAGCACCTTGTTGTATCTATGCCACGAAGAATTGAGGCAGTTCTGAAGGCAAAAGGGTGTCCAACCCGTTACTAGCATGGTGTACCTAATAAAGTGGTCGGTGAGTGGATGATATATGTGGGGGCACAGTGTGGTCAGTTGTGGTGTGAGGGGTATATATGATATATGTGGGGGCACAGTGTGGTCAGTTGTGGTGTGAGGGGTATGTATGATATATGTGGGGGCACAGTGTGGTCAGTTGTGGTGTGAGGGGTATATATGATATATGTGGGGGTACAGTGTGGTCAGTTGTGGTGTGAGAGGTATATATGATATATGTGGGGGCACAGTGTGGTCAGTTGTGGTGTGAGGGGTATATATGATATATGTGGGGGTACAGTGTGGACAGTTGTGGTGTGAGGGGTATATATGATATATGTGGGGGGGGTACAGTATGGTCAGTTGTGTTGTGAGGGGTATATATGATATATGTGGGGGTACAGTGTGGTCAGTTGTGTTGTGAGGGGTATATATGATATATATGGGGGCACAGTGTGGTCAGTTGTGGTGTGAGGGGTATATATGATATATATGTGGGCACAGTGTGGACAGTTGTGGTGTGAGGGGTATATATGATATATGTGTGGGGGTACAGTGTGGTCAGTTGTGTTGTTACGGTATATATGATACATGTGGGGGCACAGTGTGGTAAGTTGTGGTGTGAGGGGGATATATGATATATATGGGGGCTCAGTGTGGTCAGTTGTGGTGTGAGGGGTATATATGATATATGTGTGGGGGTACAGTGTGGTCAGTTGTGTTTAAACGGTATATTTGATACATGTGGGGGTACAGTGTGGACAGTTGTGGTGTGAGGGGTAAATATGATATATGTGGGGGCACAGTGTGGTCAGTTGTGGTGTGAGGGGTATATATGATATATGTGGGGGTACAGTGTGCACAGTTATGGTGTGAGGGGTATATATGATATATGTGGGGGCACAGTGTGGTCAGGTGTGGTGTGAAGGGTATATATGATATATGTGGGGGTACAGTGTGGTCAGGTTTGGTGTGAGGGGTATGTATGATATATGTGGGGGCACAGTGTGGTCAGTTGTGGTGTGAGGGGTATGTATGATATATGTGGGGGCACAGTGTGGTCAGTTGTGGTGTGAGGGGTATAAATGATATATGTGGGGGTACAGTGTGGTCAGTTGTGGTGTGAGAGGTATATATGATATATGTGGGGGCACAGTGTGGTCAGTTGTGGTGTGAGGGGTATATATGATATATGTGGGGGTACAGTGTGGACAGTTGTGGTGTGAGGGGTATATATGATATATGTGGGGGGGGGGTACAGTGTGGTCAGTTGTGTTGTGAGGGGTATATATGATATATGTGGGGGTACAGTGTGGTCAGTTGTGTTGTGAGGGGTATATATGATATATATGGGGGCACAGTGTGGTCAGTTGTGGTGTGAGGGGTATATATGATATATATGTGGGCACAGTGTGGAGAGTTGTGGTGTGAGGGGTATATATGATATATGTGTGGGGGTACAGTGTGGTCAGTTGTGTTGTTACGGTATATATGATACATGTGGGGGCACAGTGTGGTCAGTTGTGGTGTGAGGGGGATATATGATATATATGGGGGCTCAGTGTGGTCAGTTGTGGTGTGAGGAATATATATGATATATGTGGGGGCACAGTGTGGTCAGTTGTGGTGTGAGGGGTATATATGATATATATGAGGGCACAGTGTGGACAGTTGTGGTGTGAGGGGTATATATGATATATGTGTGGGGGTACAGTGTGGTCAGTTTTGTTGTGACGGTATATTTGATACATGTGGGGGTACAGTGTGGACAGTTGTGGTGTGAGGGGTAAATATGATATATGTGGGGGCACAGTGTGGTCAGTTGTGGTGTGAGGGGTATATATGATATATGTGGGGGTACAGTGTGCACAGTTATGGTGTGAGGGGTATATATGATATATGTGGGGGCACAGTGTGGTCAGGTGTGGTGTGAGGGGTATATATGATATATGTGGTGGTACAGTGTGTTCAGGTTTGGTGTGAGGGGTATGTATGATATATGTGGGGGCACAGTGTGGTCAGGTGTGGTGTGAGGGGTATATATGATATATGTGGGGGCACAGAGTGGTCAGTTGTGGTGTGAGGGGTATATATGATATATGTGGGGGTACAGTGTGGTCAGTTGTGGTGTGAGAGGTATATATGATATATGTGGGGGCACAGTGTGGTCAGTTGTGGTGTGAGGGGTATATATGATATATGTGGGGGTACAGTGTGGACAGTAGTGGTGTGAGGGGTATATATGATATATGTGTGGGGGCACAGTGTGGTCAGTTGTGTTGTGAGGGGTATATATGATATATGTGGGGGTACAGTGTGGTCAGTTGTGTTGTGAGGGGTATATATGATATATCTGGGGGCACAGTGTGGTCAGTTGTGGTGTGAGGGGTATATATGATATATATATGGGGGCACAGTGTGGACAGTTGTGGTGTGAGGGGTATATATGATATATGTGTGGGGGTACAGTGTGGTCAGTTGTGTTGTGACGGTATATATGATACATGTGGGGGTACAGTGTGGACAGTTGTGGTGTGAGGGGTATATATGATATATGTGGGGGCACAGTGTGGTCAGTTGTGGTGTGAGGGGTATATATGATATATGTGGGGGTACAGTGTGGACAGTTGTGGTGTGAGGGGTATATATGATATATGTGGGGGCACAGTGTGGTCAGTTGTGGTGTGAGGGGTATATATGATATATGTGGGGGTACAGTGTGGTCAGGTTTGGTGTGAGGGGTATGTATGATATATGTGGGGGCACAGTGTGGTCAGGTGTGGTGTGAGGGGTATATATGATATATGTGGGGGTACAGTGTGGACAGTTGTGGTGTGAGGGGTATATATGATATATGTGGGGGCACAGTGTGGTCAGGTGTGGTGTGAGGGGTATATATGATATATGTGGGGGCACAGTGTGGTCAGTTGTGGTGTGAGGGATATATGATATATGTGGGGGCACAGTGTGGTCAGTTGTGGTGTGAGGGGTATATATGATATATGTGGGGGCACAGTGTGGTCAGTTGTGGTGTGAGGGGTATATATGATATATGTGGGGGTACAGTTTGGACAGTAGTGGTGTGAGGGGTATATATTATATATCTGTGGGGGTACAGTGTGGTCAGTTGTGTTGTGAGGGGTATATATGATATATGTGGGGGTACAGTGTGGTCAGTTGTGTTGTGAGGGGTATATATGATATATATGGGGGCACAGTGTGGTCAGTTGTGGTGTGAGGGGTATATTTGATATATATGGGGGCACAGTGTAGACAGTTGTGGTGTGAGGGGTATATATGATATATGTGTGGGGGTACAGTGTGGTCAGTTGTGTTGTGACGGTATATATGATACATGTGGGGGCACAGTGTGGACAGTTGTGGTGTGAGGGGTATATATGATATATGTGGGGGCACAGTGTGGTCAGTTGTGGTGTGAGGGGTATATATGATATATGTGGGGGTACAGTGTGGACAGTTGTGGTGTGAGAGGTATATATGATATATGTGGGGGCACAGTGTGGTTAGTTGTGGTGTGAGGGGTAAATATGATATATGTGGGGGTACAGTGTGGACAGTTGTGGTGTGAGGGGTATATATGATATATGTGGGGGCACAGTGTGGTCAGGTGTGGTGTGAGGGGTATATATGATATATGTGGGGGTACAGTGTGGACAGTTGTGGTGTGAGGGGAATATATGATATATGTGGGGGCACAGTGTGGTCAGGTGTGGTGTAAAGGGGTATATATGATATATGTGGGGGCACAGTGTGGTAAGTTGTAGTGTGAGGGTATATATGATATATGTGGGGGCACAGTGTGGTCAGTTGTGGTGTGAGGGGTATATATGATATATGTGGGGGTATAGTGTGGTCAGTTGTGGTGTAAGAGGTATATATGATATATGTGGGGGCACAGTGTGGTCAATTGTGGTGTGAGGGTTATATATGATATATGTGAGGGTACAGTGTGGTCAGTTGAGGTGTGAGGGGTATATTTGATATATGTGTGGGGGTAGAGTGTGGACAGTTGTGGTGTGAGAGGTATATATGATATATGTGGGGGGCGCAGTGTGGTCAGGTGTGGTGTGAGGGGTATATATGATATATGTGGGGGCACAGTGTGGTCAGTTGTGGTGTGTGGGGTATATATGATATATGTGGGGGCACAGTGTGGTCAACTGTAGTGTGAGGGGTATATATGATGTATGTGGGGGTACAGTGTGGTCAGGTTTGGTGTGAGGGGTATGTATGATATATGTGGGGGCACAGTGTGGTCAGGTGTGGTGAGAGGGGTATATATGATATATATGGGGGCACAGTGTGGTCAGTTGTGGTGTGAGGGGTATATATGATATATATGAGGGCACAGTGTGGACAGTTGTGGTGAGAGGGGTATATATGATATATGTGGGGGTACAGTGTGCACAGTTATGGTGTGAGGGGTATATATGATATATGTGGGGGCACAGTGTGGTCAGGTGTGGTGTGAGGGGTATATATGATATATGTGGGGGTACAGTGTGGTCAGGTTTGGTGTGAGGGGTATGTATGATATATGTGGGGGCACAGTGTGGTCAGGTGTGGTGTGAGGGGTATATATGATATATGTGGGGGCACAGTGTGGTCAGTTGTGGTGTGAGGGGTATATATGATATATGTGGGGGTACAGTGTGGTCAGTTGTGGTGTGAGAGGTATATATGATATATGTCGGGGCACAGTGTGGTCAGTTGTGGTGTGAGGGGTATATATGATATATGTGGGGGTACAGTGTGGACAGTAGTGGTGTAAGGGGTATATATGATATATGTGTGGGGGTACAGTGTGGTCAGTTGTGTTGTGAGGGGTATATATGATATATGTGGGGGTACAGTGTGGTCAGTTGTGTTGTGAGGGGTATATATGATATATATGGGGGCACAGTGTGGTCAGTTGTGGTGTGAGGGGTATATATGATATATATGGGGGTACAGTGTGGACAGTTGTGGTGTGAGGGGTATATATGATATATGTGGGGGCACAGTGTGGACAGTTGTGGTGTGAGGGGTATATATGATATATGTGGGGGTACAGTGTGGACAGTTGTGGTGTGAGGGGTATATATGATACATGTGGGGGTACAGTGTGGACAATTGTGGTGTGAGGGGTATATATGATATATGTGGGTGCACAGTGTGGTCAGTTGTCGTGTGAGGGGTATATATGATATATGTGGGGGTACAGTGTGGACAGTTGTGGTGTTAGGGGTATATATGATATATGTGGGGGCACAGTGTGGTTAGTTGTGGTGTGAGGGGTATATATGATATATGTGGGGGTACAGTGTGGACAGTTGTGGTGTGAGGGGTATATATGATATATGTGGGGGCACAGTGTGGTCAGGTGTGGTGTGAGGGGTATATATGATATATGTGGGGGTACAGTGTGGACAGTTGTGGTATGAGGGGTATATATGATATATGTGGGGGCACAGTGTGGTCAGGTGTGGTGTGAGGGGTATATATGATATATGTGGGGGCACAGTGTGGTCAGTTGTGGTGTGAGGGGTATATATGATATATGTGGGGGCACAGTGTGGTCAGTTGTGGTGTGAGGGGTATATATGATATATGTGGGGGTATAGTGTGGTCAGTTGTGGTGTAAGAGGTATATATGATATATGTGGGGGCACAGTGTGGTCAGTTGTGGTGTGAGGGGTATATATGATATATGTGGGGGTACAGTGTGGTCAGGTTTGGTGTGAGGGGTATGTATGATATATGTGGGGGCACAGTGTGGTCAGGTGTGGTGAGAGGGGTATATATGATATATATGGGGGCACAGTGTGGTCAGTTGTGGTGTGAGGGGTATATATGATATATATGAGGGCACAGTGTGGACAGTTGTGGTGTGAGGGGTATATATGATATATGTGGGGGTACAGTGTGCACAGTTATGGTGTGAGGGGTATATATGATATATGTGGGGGCACAGTGTGGTCAGGTGTGGTGTGAGGGGTATATATGATATATGTGGGGGTACAGTGTGGTCAGGTTTGGTGTGAGGGGTATGTATGATATATGTGGGGGCACAGTGTGGTCAGGTGTGGTGTGAGGGGTATATATGATATATGTGGGGGCACAGTGTGGTCAGTTGTGGTGTGAGGGGTATATATGATATATGTGGGGGTACAGTGTGGTCAGTTGTGGTGTGAGAGGTATATATGGTATATGTGGGGGCACAGTGTGGTCAGTTGTGGTGTGAGGGGTATATATGATATATGTGGGGGTACAGTGTGGACAGTAGTGGTGTGAGGGGTATATATGATATATGTGTGCGGGTAGAGTGTGGTCAGTTGTGTTGTGAGGGGTATATATGATATATGTGGGGGTACAGTGTGGTCAGTTGTGTTGTGAGGGGTATATATGATATATGCGGGGGCACAGTGTGGTCAGTAGTGGTGTGAGGGGTATATATGATATATGTGTGCGGGTAGAGTGTGGTCAGTTGTGTTGTGAGGGGTATATATGATATATGTGGGGGTACAGTGTGGTCAGTTGTGGTGTGAGGGGTATATATGATATATATGGGGGCACAGTGTGGTCAGTTGTGGTGTGAGGGGTATATATGATATATATGGGGGCACAGTGTGGTCAGTTGTGGTGTGAGGGGTATATATGATATATGTGGGGGTACAGTGTGGACAGTAGTGGTGTGAGGCGTATATATGATATATGTGTGGGGGTACAGTGTGGTCAGTTGTGTTGTGAGGGGTATATATGATATATATGGGGGCACAGTGTGGACAGTTGTGGTGTGAGGGGTATATATAATATATGTGGGGGCACAGTGTGGACAGTTGTGGTGTGAGGGGTATATATGATATATGTGTGGGGGTACAGTGTGGTCAGTTGTGTTGTGACTGTATATATGATACATGTGGGGGTACAGTGTGGACAGTTGTGGTGTGAGGGGTATATATGATATATGTTGGGGCACAGTGTGGTCAGTTGTGGTGTGAGGGGTTTATATGATATATGTGGGGGTACAGTGTGGACAGTTGTGGTGTGAGGGGTATATATGATATATGTGGGGGCACAGTGTGGTCAGGTGTGGTGTGAGGGGTATATATGATATATGTGGGGGCACAGTGTGGTCAGTTGTGGTGTGAGGGGTATATATGATATATGTGGGGGCACAGTGTGGTCAGTTGTGGTGTGAGGGGTATATATGATATATGTGGGGGTATAGTGTGGTCAGTTGTGGTGTAAGAGGTATATATGATATATGTGGGGGCACAGTGTGGTCAGTTGTGGTGTGAGGGGTATATATGATATATGTGGGGGTACAGTGTGGACAGTAGTGGTGTGAGGGGTATATATGATATATGTGTGGGGGTAGAGTGTGGTCAGTTGTGTTGTGAGGGGTATATATGATATATATGGGGGCACAGTGTGGTCAGTTGTGGTGTGAGGGGTATATATGATATATATGGGGGCACAGTGTGGACAGTTGTGGTGTGAGGGGTATATATGATATATGTGTGGGGGTACAGTGTGGTCAGTTGTGTTGTGACGGTATATATGATACATGTGGGGGTACAGTGTGGACAGTTGTGGTGTGAGGGGTATATATGATATATGTGGGGGCACAGTGTGGTCAGGTGTGGTGTGAGGGGTATATATGATATATGTGGGGGTACAGTGTGGACAGTTGTGGTGTGAGGGGTATATGTGATATATGTGGGGGCACAGTGTGGTCAGTTGTGGTGTGAGGGGTATATATGATATATGTGGGGGCACAGTGTGGTCAGTTGTGGTGTGAGGGGTATATATGATATATGTGGGGGTATAGTGTGGTCAGTTGTGGTGTAAGAGGTATATATGATATATGTGGGGGCACAGTGTGGTCAGTTGTGGTGTGAGGGGTATATATGATATATGTGGGGGTACAGTGTGGACAGTAGTGGTGTGAGGGGTATATATGATATATGTGTGGGGGTAGAGTGTGGTCAGTTGTGTTGTGAGGGGTATATATGATATATATGGGGGCACAGTGTGGTCAGTTGTGGTGTGAGGGGTATATATGATATATATGGGGGCACAGTGTGGACAGTTGTGGTGTGAGGGGTATATATGATATATGTGTGGGGGTACAGTGTGGTCAGTTGTGTTGTGACGGTATATATGATACATGTGGGGGTACAGTGTGGACAGTTGTGGTGTGAGGGGTATATATGATATATGCGGGGGCACAGTGTGGTCAGGTGTGGTGTGAGGGGTATATATGATATATGTGGGGGTACAGTGTGGACAGTTGTGGTGTGAGGGGTATATATGATATATGTGGGGGTACAGTGTGGTCAGTTGTGGTGTGAGGGGGTATATATGATATATGTGGGGGTACAGTGTGGACAGTTGTGGTGTGAGGGGTATATATGATATATGTGGGGGCACAGTGTGGTCAGGTGTGGTGTGAGGGGTATATATGATATATGTGGGGGTACAGTGTGGACAGTTGTGGTGTGAGGGGTATATATGATATATGTGGGGGTACAGTGTGGTCAGTTGTGGTGTGAGGGGTATATATGATATATGTGGGGGCACAGTGTTGTCAGTTGTGGTGGGAGGGGTATATATGATATATGTGGGGGCACAGTGTTGTCAGTTGTGGTGGGAGGGGTATATATGATATATGTGAGGGCACAGTGTGGTCAGTTGTGGTGTGAGGGGTATATATGATATATGTGGGGGCACAGTGTGGTCAGGTGTGGTGTGAGGGGTATATATGATATATGTGGGGGCACAGTGTGGTCAGTTGTGGTGTGAGGGGTATATATGATATATGTGGGGGCACAGTGTGGTCAGGTGTGGTGTGAGGGGTATATATGATATATGTGGGGGCACAGTGTGGTCAGTTGTGGTGTGAGAGGTATATATCATATATGTGGGGGCACAGTGTGGTCAGTTGTGGTGTGAGGGGTATATATGATATATGTTGGGGTACAGTTTGGACAGTAGTGGTGTGAGGGGTATATATGATATATGTTTGGGGGTACATTGTGGTCAGTTGTGTTGTGAGGGGTATATATGATATATGTGGGGGTACAGTGTGGTCAGTTGTGTTGTGACGGGTATATATGAGATATATGGGGTTACAGTGTGGTCAGTTGTGGTGTCAGGGGTATATATGATATATGTGTGGGGGTACAGTGTGGTCCGTTGTGTTTTGACGGTATATATGATACATGTGGGGGTACAGTGTGGACAGTTGTGGTGTGAGGGGTATATATGATATATGTGGGGGTACAGTGTGGACAGTTGTGGTGTGAGGGGTATATATGATATATGTGGGGGCACAGTGTGGTCAGTTGTGGTGTGAGGGGTATATATGATATATGTGGGGGCACATAGTGGTCAGTTGTGGTGTGAGGGGTATTTATGATATATGTGGGGTACAGTGTGGACAGTTGTGTTGTGAGGGGTATATATGATATATGTGTGCGGGTACAGTGTGGTCAGTTGTGGTGTGAGGGATATATATGATATATGTGGGGGCACAGTGTGGTCAGTTATCGTGTGAGGTGTATATATGATGTATGTGGGGGAACAGTGTGGTCAGTTGTGTTGTGAGGGGTATATATGATATATATGGGGGCACAGTGTGGTCAGTTATCGTGTGAGGGGTATATATGATATATGTGGGGGTACAGTGTGGACAGTAGTGGTGTGAGGGGTATATATGATATATGTGGGAACAGTGTGGTCAGTTGTGTGAGGGATATATATGATATATGTGGGGGCACAGTGTGGACAGTTGTGGTTTGAGGGGTATATATGATATATGTGGGAACAGTGTGGTCAGTTGTGGTGTGAGGGATATATATGATATATGTGGGGGCACAGTGTGGTCAGTTGTGTTGTGAGGGTATATATGATATATGTGGGGGTACAATGTGGTCAGTTGTGGTGTGAGGGATATATATAATATAGGTGGGGGTACAGTGTGGTCAGTTGTGGTGTGAGGGGTATATATGATATATGTGGGGCACAATGTGGTCAGTTGTGGTGTGAGGGGTATATATGATATATGTGGGGGTGCAGTGTGGACAGTTGTGGTTTGAGGGGTATATATGATTTATGTGGGAACAGTGTGGTCAGTTGTGGTGTGAGGGATATATATGATATATGTGGGGGCACAGTGTGGTCAGTTGTGTTCTGAGGGTATATATGATATATGTGGGGGTACAGTGTGGTCAGTTGTGGTGTGAGGGGTATATATAATATATTTGGGGGTACAGTGTGGTCAGTTGTGGTGTGAGGGGTATATATGATATATGTGGGGCACAGTGTGGTTAGTTGTGGTGTGAGGGGTATATATGATATATGTGGGGGCACAGTGTGGTCAGTTGGGATGTGAGAAGTATATATGATATATGTGGGGGCACATAGTGGTCAGTTGTGGTGTGAGGGGTATTTATGATATATGTGGGGTACAGTGTGGACAGTTGTGTTGTGAGGGGTATATATGATATATGTGTGCTGGTACAGTGTGGTCAGTTGTGGTGTGAGGGATATATATGATATATGTGGGGGCACAGTGTGGTCAGTTATCGTGTGAGGTGTATATATGATATATGTGGGGGAACAGTGTGGTCAGTTGTGTTGTGAGGGGTATATATGATATATATGGGGGCACAGTGTGGTCAGTTATCGTGTGAGGGGTATATATGATATATGTGGGGGTACAGTGTGGACAGTAGTGGTGTGAGGGGTATATATGATATATGTGGGGGCGCACAGTGTGGTCAGTTGTGGTGTGAGGGATATATATAATATATGTGGGGGCACAGTGTGGTCAGTTGTGTTGTGAGGGTATATATGATATATGTGGGGGCACAGTGTGGTCAGTTGTGGTGTGAGGGATATATATAATATATGTGGGGGCACATAGTGGTCAGTTGTGGTGTGAGGGGTATATATGATATATGTGCGGGTACAGTGTGGTCAGTTGTGGTGTGAGGGATATATATGATATATGTGGGGGCACAGTGTGGTCAGTTATCGTGTGAGGTGTATATATGATATATGTGGGGGAACAGTGTGGTCAGTTGTGTTGTGAGGGGTATATATGATATATATGGGGGCACAGTGTGGTCAGTTATCGTGTGAGGGGTATATATGATATATGTGGGGGTACAGTGTGGACAGTAGTGGTGTGAGGGGTATATATGATATATGTGGGAACAGTGTGGTCAGTTGTTGTGTGATGGATATATATGATATATGTGGGGGCACAGTGTGGACAGTTGTGGTTTGAGGGGTATATATGATATATGTGGGAACAGTGTGGTCAGGTGTGGTGTGAGGGGTATATATGATATATGTGGGAACAGTGTGGTCAGTTGTTGTGTTATGGATATATATGATATATGTGGGGGCACAGTGTGGACAGTTGTGGTTTGAGGGGTATATATGATATATGTGGGAACAGTGTGGTCAGGTGTGGTGTGAGGGGTATATATGATATATGTGGGGGTACAGTGTGGACAGTTGTGGTGTGAGGGGTATATGTGATATATGTGGGGGCACAGTGTGGTCAGTTGTGGTGTGAGGGGTATATATGATATATGTGGGGGCACAGTGTGGTCAGTTGTGGTGTGAGGGGTATATATGATATATGTGGGGGTATAGTGTGGTCAGTTGTGGTGTAAGAGGTATATATGATATATGTGGGGGCACAGTGTGGTCAGTTGTGGTGTGAGGGGTATATATGATATATGTGGGGGTACAGTGTGGACAGTAGTGGTGTGAGGGGTATATATGATATATGTGTGGGGGTAGAGTGTGGTCAGTTGTGTTGTGAGGGGTATATATGATATATATGGGGGCACAGTGTGGTCAGTTGTGGTGTGAGGGGTATATATGATATATATGGGGGCACAGTGTGGACAGTTGTGGTGTGTGGGGTATATATGATATATGTGTGGGGGTACAGTGTGGTCAGTTGTGTTGTGACGGTATATATGATACATGTGGGGGTACAGTGTGGACAGTTGTGGTATGAGGGGTATATATGATATATGCGGGGGCACAGTGTGGTCAGGTGTGGTGTGAGGGGTATATATGATATATGTGGGGGTACAGTGTGGACAGTTGTGGTGTGAGGGGTATATATGATATATGTGGGGGTACAGTGTGGTCAGTTGTGGTGTGAGGGGGTATATATGATATATGTGGGGGTACAGTGTGGACAGTTGTGGTGTGAGGGGTATATATGATATATGTGGGGGCACAGTGTGGTCAGGTGTGGTGTGAGGGGTATATATGATATATGTGGGGGTACAGTGTGGACAGTTGTGGTGTGAGGGGTATATATGATATATGTGGGGGTACAGTGTGGTCAGTTGTGTTGTGAAGTGTATATATGATATATGTGGGGGCACAGTGTTGTCAGTTGTGGTGTGAGGGGTATATATCATATATGTGAGGGCACAGTGTGGTCAGTTGTGGTGTGAGGGGTATATATGATATATGTGGGGGCACAGTGTGGTCAGGTGTGGTGTGAGGGGTAAATATGATATATGTGGGGGCACAGTGTGGTCAGTTGTGGTGTGAGGGGTATATATGATATATGTGGGGGCACAGTGTGGTCAGTTGTGGTGTGAGGGGTATATATGATATATGTGGGTGTATAGTGTGGTCAGTTGTGGTGTAAGAGGTATATATGATATATGTGGGGGCACAGTGTGGTCAGTTGTGGTGTGAGGGGTATATATGATATATGTGGGGGTACAGTTTGGACAGTAGTGGTGTGAAGTGTATATATTATATATCTGTGGGGGTACAGTGTGGTCAGTTGTGTTGTGAGGGATATATGAGATATGTGGGGGTACAGTGTGGTCAGGTTTGGTGTGAGGGGTATGTATGATATATGTGGGGGCACAGTGTGGTCAGGTATGGTGTGAGGGGTATATATGATATATGTGGGGGCACAGTGTGGTCAGTTGTGGTGTGAGAGGTATATATCATATATGTGGGGGCACAGTGTGGTCAGTTGTGGTGTGAGGGGTATATATGATATATGTTGGGGTACAGTTTGGACAGTAGTGGTGTGAGGGGTATATATGATATATGTTTGGGGGTACATTGTGGTCAGTTGTGTTGTGAGGGGTATATATGATATATGTGGGGGTACAGTGTGGTCAGTTGTGTTGTGACGGGTATATATGAGATATATGGGGGCACAGTGTGGTCAGTTGTGGTGTGAGGGGTATATATGATATATGTGTGGGGGTACAGTGTGGTCCGTTGTGTTTTGACGGTATATATGATACATGTGGGGGTACAGTGTGGACAGTTGTGGTGTGAGGGGTATATATGATATATGTGGGGGTACAGTGTGGACAGTTGTGGTGTGAGGGGTATATATGATATATGTGGGGGCACAGTGTGGTCAGTTGTGGTGTGAGGGGTATATATGATATATGTGGGGGCACATAGTGGTCAGTTGTGGTGTGAGGGGTATTTATGATATATGTGGGGTACAGTGTGGACAGTTGTGTTGTGAGGGGTATATATGATATATGTGTGCGGGTACAGTGTGGTCAGTTGTGGTGTGAGGGATATATATGATATATGTGGGGGCACAGTGTGGTCAGTTATCGTGTGAGGTGTATATATGATATATGTGGGGGAACAGTGTGGTCAGTTGTGTTGTGAGGGGTATATATGATATATATGGGGGCACAGTGTGGTCAGTTATCGTGTGAGGGGTATATATGATATATGTGGGGGTACAGTGTGGACAGTAGTGGTGTGAGGGGTATATATGATATATGTGGGAACAGTGTGGTCAGTTGTGTGAGGGATATATATGATATATGTGGGGGCACAGTGTGGACAGTTGTGGTTTGAGGGGTATATATGATATATGTGGGGGCACAGTGTGGACAGTTGTGGTTTGAGGGGTATATATGATATATGTGGGAACAGTGTGGTCAGTTGTGGTGTGAGGGATATATATGATATATGTGGGGGCACAGTGTGGTCAGTTGTGGATGTGAGGGGTATATATGATATATGTGGGGGCACAGTGTGGTCAGTTGTGGTGTGAGGGATATATATGATATATGTGGGGGTACAGTGTGGTCAGTTGTGTTGTGAGGGTATATATGATATATGTGGGGGTACAATGTGGTCAGTTGTGGTGTGAGGGATATATATAATATAGGTGGGGGTACAGTGTGGTCAGTTGTGGTGTGAGGGGTATATATGATATATGTGGGGCACAATGTGGTCAGTTGTGGTGTGAGGGGTATATATTATATATGTGGGGGTGCAGTGTGGACAGTTGTGGTTTGAGGGGTATATATGATTTATGTGGGAACAGTGTGGTCAGTTGTGGTGTGAGGGATATATATGATATATGTGGGGGTACAGTGTGGTCAGTTGTGGTGTGAGGGGTATAGATGACAAATGTGGGGGCACAGTGTGGTCAGTTGTGTTCTGAGGGTATATATGATATATGTGGGGGTACAGTGTGGTCAGTTGTGGTGTGAGGGGTATATATAATATATTTGGGGGTACAGTGTGGTCAGTTGTGGTGTGAGGGGTATATATGATATATGTGGGGCACAGTGTGGTTAGTTGTGGTGTGAGGGGTATATATGATATATGTGGGGGCACAGTGTGGTCAGTTGGGATGTGAGAAGTATATATGATATATGTGGGGGCACATAGTGGTCAGTTGTGGTGTGAGGGGTATTTATGATATATGTGGGGTACAGTGTGGACAGTTGTGTTGTGAGGGGTATATATGATATATGTGTGCGGGTACAGTGTGGTCAGTTGTGGTGTGAGGGATATATATGATATATGTGGGGGCACAGTGTGGTCAGTTATCGTGTGAGGGGTATATATGATATATGTGGGGGTACAGTGTGGACAGTAGTGGTGTGAGGGGTATATATGATATATGTGGGGGCGCACAGTGTGGTCAGTTGTGGTGTGAGGGATATATATAATATATGTGGGGGCACAGTGTGGTCAGTTGTGTTGTGAGGGTATATATGATATATGTGGGGGCACAGTGTGGTCAGTTGTGGTGTGAGGGATATATATAATATATGTGGGGGCACATAGTGGTCAGTTGTGGTGTGAGGGGTATTTATGATATATGTGGGGTACAGTGTGGACAGTTGTGTTGTGAGGGGTATATATGATATATGTGTGCGGGCACAGTGTGGTCAGTTGTGGTGTGAGGGATATATATGATATATGTGGGGGCACAGTGTGGTCAGTTATCGTGTGAGGTGTATATATGATATATGTGGGGGAACAGTGTGGTCAGTTGTGTTGTGAGGGGTATATATGATATATATGGGGGCACAGCGTGGTCAGTTATCGTGTGAGGGGTATATATGATATATGTGGGGGTACAGTGTGGACAGTAGTGGTGTGAGGGGTATATATGATATATGTGGGAACAGTGTGGTCAGTTGTTGTGTGATGGATATATATGATATATGTGGGGGCACAGTGTGGACAGTTGTGGTTTGAGGGGTATATATGATATATGTGGGAACAGTGTGGTCAGTTGTGGTGTGAGGGATATATATGATATATGTGGGGGCACAGTGTGGTCAGTTGTGTTGTGAGGGTATATATGATATATGTGGGGGTACAATGTGGTCAGTTGTGGTGTGAGGGATATATATAATATAGGTGGGGGTACAGTGTGGTCAGTTGTGGTGTGAGGGGTATATATGATATATGTGGGGCACAATGTGGTCAGTTGTGGTGTGAGGGGTATATATGATATATGTGGGGGTGCAGTGTGGACAGTTGTGGTTTGAGGGGTATATATGATTTATGTGGGAACAGTGTGGTCAGTTGTGGTGTGAGGGATATATATGATATATGTGGGGGCACAGTGTGGTCAGTTGTGTTCTGAGGGTATATATGATATATGTGGGGGTACAGTGTGGTCAGTTGTGGTGTGAGGGGTATATATAATATATTTGGGGGTACAGTGTGGTCAGTTGTGGTGTGAGGGGTATATATGATATATGTGGGGCACAGTGTGGTTAGTTGTGGTGTGAGGGGTATATATGATATATGTGGGGGCACAGTGTGGTCAGTTGGGGTGTGAGAAGTATATATGATATATGTGGGGGCACATAGTGGTCAGTTGTGGTGTGAGGGGTATTTATGATATATGTGGGGTACAGTGTGGACAGTTGTGTTGTGAGGGGTATATATGATATATGTGGGGGCACAGTGTGGTCAGTTATCGTGTGAGGTGTATATATGATATAATTGGGGGAACAGTGTGGTCAGTTGTGTTGTGAGGGGTATATATGATATATATGGGGGCACAGTGTGGTCAGTTATCGTGTGAGGGGTATATATGATATATGTGGGGGTACAGTGTAGACAGTAGTGGTGTGAGGGGTATATATGATATATGTGGGGGCGCACAGTGTGGTCAGTTGTGGTGTGAGGGATATATATAATATATGTGGAGGCACAGTGTGGTCAGTTGTGTTGTGAGGGTATATATGATATATGTGGGGGCACAGTGTGGTCAGTTGTGGTGTGAGGGATATATATAATATAGGTTCGGGTACAGTGTGGTCAGTTGTGGTGTGAGGGGTATATATGATATATGTGGGGCACAGTGTGGTCAGTTGTGGTGTGAGGGGTATATATGATATATGTGGGGGTGCAGTGTGGACAGTTGTGGTTTGAGGGGTATATATGATTTATGTGGGAACAGTGTGGTCAGTTCTGGTATGAGGCATATATATGATATATGTGGGGGGGCGTGGCCTGATGCCGAGCTAGGAGGACGTGTGCCGCGGAGCTCCCGGGACCCGGCACCCTATCACCCTTCCCAGGCAGCCATCCTCCACCTGTACCCCCTCCAGCCTGTTCCCCGGTGCCGCGGGTACCTTCCCTCGCACTCAGGTGGCGTTATCGCGGAGGTCTCCGGCTCCGTGCGGTTCCCCCGCACTCCAGCTCCTCCAGCCTCTCACGTGCCCCGCGCGGTGGCGGGACCATAGCCGTCCGACATCGCGGCTACATAGCGGTGCGGTGAGGGAAACCCCCCCCCCCGCCTCTGGACATACTGAGCCGCCGACCCACTGTGCCGCTGACCCACTCTGAGGATCGCACAGCGCTCCAGCCAGCCCTGTATCCTGCCGGGGGCGCCATCTTGCTGGACTCCCCTGCGCTGCCTGAGGCCTAGGGGCGCAGGGTTAACCTCTCCCTTGCCGGACTGCAGCCAGGAGTAAGGTAGGGAAGTAATTCCCCTGCTGCTGCCCACCTCTCACCTGGTATATACCTTTGACCCAGCTGTGCTGCACTTAATCTCCAGTAAACTTGCTTCTATGCCTCCGAGTCCGATCCTCTGCATTGGTGACTTCAATGCAGTCCCTAATCCCTCCCTGGATCGCACAAGCGGCCTAGACACGGCCTAGACTCAGTCCGTCTGAACGAGTGGCTCACTTCTCTAGATCTCGCCGATGTCTGGCGTAGTAAACACCCTCAAGAGAGAGAATATTCATTCTATTCCTCTGTGCACAAGAGCTTCTCTCGGATTGATCTGGCCTTTGTCTCCCCTGACATGCTGCAACACGTTGATCAAGTATCCTATTGCCCGCGCAGGGCATCAGACCACTCTGCCCTGCTCATCAGTCTCCGTATAGGCCCCCCCAGCGACTCCCGCTTATGGCGCCTGCACCCGGCCTGGCTCCTATCCCCAGCGGTCCAGAGTACTGTTAGGGCAGCACACAGCGAGTTCTGGGATGTACACTCAACCCATCCTGATCCTCTTCTAGTCTGGGACTCGTACAAGTCCTCGGTGCGGGGAGCATTCATGTCGGGGGTAGCTGGCCATAGGAAGTCATTAAGTGCGCAGGAGGAGAGGCTGACGGCTGCACTGGTGACTGCAGAAAAGGAGTATCTAGAGAAACCCAATCCGGGGAATAAAAAGACTTGGGCTCAGGCGCAGAGGAACCATCTAGCTGTAGTGAAGGAGCGCACCAGCAAGCGCCTGCAAGCCAGGGAAGCGTCCATCTTTGAATTCGGAGATAAAAATGGGAAGCTGCTTGCATATCTCTCGCGGGCTGAACGCCCCTGTGCTTCCGTTCCCTCTATCCTTGACAGTAGTGGAACCCTGATCACAGAACCCCGGGCCATAAACATGGTTTTTCACGAATTCTACTCTTCTCTTTACAGCTCCAGATTGTCCGCCTCTTCCGTCGAGATTTCCAGATTCCTTGACAGTCTTCCACTTTGGAGGCTCACACCGGCACAGTCATCGGAGCTTGATGCCCCGCTCTCGGCGGAGGAGGTGGAACTGGCCATCCAATCGTTGCCCCCCGGTAAGACACCTGGACTTGATGGGCTGGGAGGTGAGTGGTATAGGGATAACTGTGAGACCCTGGTTCCCCTTCTCCTTAGCCTATACTCCGATGCGGTTCCCTTCCCGACTCCATGCGAGAGGCCCTTATTGTAGTTATTCCCAAGCCTGGCAAGGACCCTCTGCTTCCTGACTCGTACCGTCCAATTTCCCTCCTAAACTCAGATGTTAAAATACTAGCAAAAATTCTGGCAACAAGGCTTAATAAAGTAATATTATCCTTGGTTCACCCGGACCAGACAGGCTTTATGCCTGGGAGGGGAACTGACATAAATATACAAAGACTACACCTGAACATTGCAGAGGCAGAGAAGTCCTCAGACCCTGGGTTTATATTGTCCTTAGACAATTGTAAGGCGTTTGACTCTGTAGAGTGGACATATCTGTGGACCCTCTTGCCCAGGCTGGGTATTGGCCCTCGCTTCACAGCACTTGTTAGGTTACTGTATAATGATCCTAAGGCTAGGGTAAGGACCAATCTTAATATCTCACCTACTCTCCCTATGGCCAGGGGCACTAGGCAGGGCTGCCCGCTATCTCCCCTTCTCTTTGCACTTGCCATTGAGCCCCTTGCTGTGGCGATCCGTCACTCCGATAGCATTAAGGGCATTGCTAGAGGTTCTATCATTGAAAAGGTATCTCTCTATGCTGATGATACACTTGTATATCTTGGGGATGTGGGCCCCTCTCTGGAATCCCTTCTGTCCCTGATAGAACGTTATGGGGGGTTCTCAGGTCTCCGGGTTAACTGGGGCAAATCGGCCCTTTTTCCCTTATCAGATATAGGGGTACGCGCCCTTCCCGTCCCAGTCCAGGTGGTGTCCACCTTTAAATATTTGGGAATCCAGGTATCACGCAAGGTCCAGGCATATACGGAGTTAAACATCACACCCCTGATAGCTGCAACGGAATCGCGCCTAAAAGCCTGGTCCACTCTCCCCCTGTCTTTGTACGGGCGTATTAACATATTCAAAATGATCTTCCTCCCCAAATTTCTATACCTCTTCCATGCCTGTCCTATACTGCTTCCTAAGAGCCTGTTCAAACGCATAGACGGCATTCTCAGATCCTTCTACTGGCAGAGTAGTGCCCCACGATTCAGTTTAGCGCTGCTTCAGGCTCCCAAGTCTAGGGGTGGACTGGCTGCCCCGGATCTGTATCTTTATTACCTGGCTTCCCAGCTAGTATATGCCCAGTGGTGGATAGATATAGACATGGGGAATGCAGCTACTGCACTGGCTGGTGCCCTGGTGGGTTCTTACGAGGCCCTTACAAACCTGCTGTACAGATACAAGTCCCCATCTGATACCCCACTTCCCCTACGTACGGTAGCGGTGTGCTGGCATAGGGCACAATCCCTGGTAGAGCCGAGCAGCTCTCCCCCTCTCTCGCCTAGGACTCCATTGTGGCTCAATCCGTGGCTTTCTCACTTCCTCTCCCTCCCAGGCTGGACAATGTGGGGGGCGGCGGGGGTGAAATTTGTAGGTCAGCTCTTATCCCCGGAAGCAGAATTACTCAGCTTCAACGAGATAAGGGAGAGACATACTGTACCCAATACGGCCAGCTTCCATTACACGCAACTGCGACACGCATTCAAAGCCCAATTCGGCTCCTTCAGCCTGACAGTGAAATTCTCCAAACTAGAGACTCTGATGAGTACCCCGGACCTCCCTAAGCCACTCACTCAGTGCTATGCTCTCCTACAAGAGCAAAAGT